>NC_138161.1:18374656-18974656 GCF_964165515.1 Mesoplodon bidens
AAGTAACATGCCATTCAACCAAATTCAAAACAGAATTTAGATTCTATCATTGGTAGTGTGATATCTTAGATATTTTTCTATACTAAGTCAACATCATATGTCATTAGAAAAGTGTAAATTAAAACAACAGTGAGATGTAATTACACATCTATTAAAATGACTAAAACTTTGAAAAATGGACAGCATAAAATGCTGGCAAGGATGACGAGCGTCAAGAACTTTCAATCATTTCTGGTGAGAATGCAAAAATGGTACACTCACTTTGGAAGACAATTCTTAACAAGCCAAATATACTGTCATAATACTATTCAGTATTTGTGCTCCTATGTATTTACTCAATTGAGTTGTAAACTTATGTCCACTCAAAAGCCTGCACATAAATGTTTTTAGCAACTTTATTCATCATTGCCAAAAGCTGGAAATAATCAAGATGTCTTTCGTAGGTTAAGTGAATAAACTAACTTTGGTACATTCATACAATAGAATGTTATTCAGTGATAAAAAAAAGAGCTATCAAGACATGAAAAGACATGGAGCAAACTTAAGTGTACACTGCTATGTGAAAGAAGCCAGTCTGAAGAGGCTATGTACTCTATGATTCTGATAGTATGATATTCTGGAAAAGGAAAAAAAATGGAGACAGTAAAAAGAACAACGTTTCTAGGGCTTCAGGGGAAAGGAGGGAGAAATGGATAATTAAGGCACAGAAGATGTTTAGGGCAGTAAAACTATTCTGTATGATGCTGCAATGGTGGACACAGGACATTATACATTTGTCAACACCCATAGAACTTTGAAACATAAAGAGTGAACCTTAATATAAATACAGACATTGGACTTCAGTTAATAATGTCAATGTTGGATGCTTAGTTATAACAAATATACCATATAATGCAAAATGTTATAGGAAAACTGTAATAGGGAAAACTGTTGGGGGTTGAGTTCTTTGAGAAATCTCTGTACCAACTGTCCAGTTTTTTTGCAAATCTTCAACCATTATAAAAAATAAAGTTCATTAATTTACAGAAAAGATCCACAAATTTTAAATGAGGAAAGTCAACCAAAGATTTCTAACAGTAACTGAATTCCAAAGAAAAATAATAGATTTAAAAATAAATATTTGAGATCCACTTGTGTTGAGTTATCAAATGAAGCAAAGAAATTTGAAAAAAATTTCAACACAGAAGCAAAAAACAAAGAAAAAGCATAAATGTAGATCCTCTGCATTAGTTTTTTTTTTTCTTTTCCACTAAACTGGCCCAAGAATTACTTGCCTAAGCTGGAGGAGAACTTGTTAAAAATATGTTTCCAAGTCGTGTTCTTGACCCCTTGTATTCATACATCTAGAGACTGTCCTATGAAATTGTATTTTCAATAGGGGCTGGAAGTAATTTTTATCTTCAGGGAAGATGAAACCCTATTCTACCCATGACTTGAAGAAAAAGCAAGATGGACTGGAAAGGAAAGTTGATGATATATATGATAAGAGAAAAACCTCAGAAAAAAAATAGTATTCCCATTAAATGGACTTATTGAAAACTAGTTGGAACAGAGTCTCTAGGCTTGGACTTCATCGAGAGAGAGAAAGTGAAGAAGCATAGGCCCTCCAAATGACTGATGCAAGTAGAAGTAGGTGGGTTGGGAGGAGAAGTAAAGAGAAGAGTCTCTACTTCCTGAGACATAGAGGAGAAGATATGGAGAAATTTTGAAGTGGGGTGAAAGAAGTCCTCATTTTGTTGTTGATCTTATTTGTAGAAGGTCACAAGTTGCTGAGTGGGGCTGAGTAGTAGAGAGGGCTTGACGAGAGTAGAGGAAATGTGAAATTTGTTCTGAGAATAGTCTCTCAGCACTGAGGGTCACAGTTGACTCTGAACAACAAACCCAAGTGGAATGGGATTATTTGACCATCTCAGTAATTGTACTACTGTCTCGGCTTTTGTGTGCAAGAGACTGGAATGAGGACTTCTAAGAAAGTTATGGTAGTAGGGCAAACCATTAAAGTAGTTTAAAGGACTTGAAAAAGCTTTATTAGTATAGTGGTTTTGCATCAAGAAGCTGGACAGGGCAGACTGAAGAGAGGCCAGGAGTAGTTGAAGTTCAGAAGGATTTGACGGAGGCAAAAGTAGGTTCACCAAGATTGGGGAAGTGGGAAGCTGAAGAGATGAGAGGTTTTCATTAGAGAATGAGGTTCGCCTCTTCCATTTTGGTTAAGACCCACCCAACTGCCAGATAGATCAACATACATCAAGTAGATGCAACCTCATCCAGGTTCTGAATCAAGGTAAGCCAAATCCAGCAATATAATAGGACCTATTTTCCCATTAGATGATAGGATGGTGTTCCCAAATATTGTGTCCTGTGTCTGTAGAAGTGAACTGGATCTTCTGTGTATCTAAGGGAGCATCAACTTGGGGCCTCCCTATTGAACCTCAACTATCTGCCACCTCTTCTGCCTAACTGGCTTTCAACCTATACCCTTTTTTTCCCAACACAGTTACTCTCTGGATGAGTTGAGCCCTGAACCACCACCTAATTTCCTCCCACTTACCTTCCAAGGGAAAACCTGCTTCAATTCCCTTTCCATCCCAGTGTATGTAACTTCCCTGATTACCAACTAAACTGTAGATTTTACTGTGTCCATCTTTGATATACACCACCTAGTTTTACTGGAAAACTTTACATCAGATGCCTCAGATATTAACCACAATCAAATATAAAAAGAGTTGATCCAATTCTTCTAGACTTAATCCTTTACATAGAAAGCTATTCCCTGGGGGAAATTTAAGGATTTTTGGCTCCTCTCTTTGGTTTATTTTTTCTAAGTTTTATTTTTTGTATTAGCTACCTCTTTCCCCTTCATTCTCTGGATATCCGAGTGTGCTGTGTGGGCCAAAGTAATACCATTCATTTTTGAAAATATTTATTGAGCACCTACTATGTGCTTGGCACTGGGCACTTGGGGGATACACCACTTTAAAAAACAAACAGGAAGTCCCTTTCTTCAATGAGCTTATATTTGAGTGAGGAGAAACACAAAACAAACAAGATATATGATGACACAGGGCAATAAGTGTTTTAGAGAAAAGGAAGGCAGCTAGGAGGGATAGGGAGCCTTGTGGGTGAGGAGCCATTACTTCATGTAGCATGGTCAAGGAAAGTTGAAGTGACATTTGAGCAAAAATCTAAAGAAAGTAAGTGAGTTAGCATTTTTATTTAAATCCATAACAGAATTCATATTCAAATAATTGAATGGAGGAGTTCTAAGACATGACAAAATATAGTCTGTAGCCATGCCTGCAGGGGAATGCAAATGATGGCAGGAGATTAAGAAGTTTTGAAATAAAGAGAAATCATGGGTTTTGAAGTGTCTCAAGTTGATAGCAGAATGAGCCACGAGAAGAAGATGAAGAAGTGATGCTAATATCACTCAATTTAGAAAAAGCTCTGGAGGTCAATGTGTGATTTTAGTTCTTTGTATAATGAAATTCTTTGTCTTTGTCATCAACTTTTATTAGTGTAGATGCACACTTTGGATGAAGATATGGATTCAAAAATCAATACAATTTACTTCTAATCACCTGAAACAATTTGACCATTAACCGGTCCTTCTACTTCAAAACAGCAACACTAGATTTTCAAGTAAATAATGAGACTCTAGTCAGCAATACCACATCCAGATGTTTGGATTATTTTCTGCACAAAGTGCTACATATAAGGGGTTGTCATTCACATGAAAGATTTATTATTATTCTGAAAATGTGAGGTCAGAGGCAGAGATTCCAAGTTGTCTGGCTAACCCTCAGGTTAGGAAGGCAGATCTCTCCTTCAAAAATCTCCACAGGCACAGACCCAGCCATGCAGTCATTGAGGGAGCCAACAGGCACACAGTGGGTACAGGGTCGCTTGCTGACCTTGCTCCCAGCATCCACCGAAATCCCTTCTCTAGTATCCCTGCTGCCTTAGCCTGAATATAAAATTGACAGCATCACCCCGCATGGAGGGCAGGGTGTAGATGTGTCAAGGTGCGTGCACACTGCTGGTTTTGTGTACCAGAGCATGTGGGAGGGGGCTAGAGTGTGTAAGGTGCACCCAGGCGCGCCAGGTCCACTGCCCATTAAGAAAGCTACCCTGAGCAGAAGCAACATTTTAGAAGGCAGCTTCATACCTTATTTAAAACCACACATATTTTAGTATGATACATCCAGTATTTTTCAGCGTTATCATTTGAGTCAATTTATATATGAGCAGAATTATTCCTTTTTTTCTTGCCTTTGGAATCAACTAACATTACAGAATTAGTTTAGTTGAGAGAATTTGAAGTAATATCATGAATCATTCCATTTGATTCTTATATCAGTGCATGAAGTAGATACGATTATAATACTTCTTTTAAAGAAAAAAAAATGAAACTGAAAGTTCAATGATATGCCCCAAATCATAGAGGCTGTATTTGATGGAGTCAGGATTTTAATCTAGATATTGGGGCTGCAGAGCTCATGTGTTTAACCACAAAGTGTAAGCCAACTGTGTTGTGCACTGTGCTAACCCCATCCCATAACAAGGTGCCCAGTGCACAATGCATTTGCAGATTATATGTAAATTGAAATTAACTGGGCATTAACATGTTTAAAAACATCAAATCTATCTATGTCAAAATGTCTTGACTCCATTGGTAACATTAGATGAGTTGAGTGATGATGTTAGTTCAATGCAGACTAAATCAAATGCAACTCACCACTTTTGTTGAAAACCAAAATATTTTAATGTACTACTGGATCTTAAATCCAAAAGCTTCTTAACCTTGCAAGAAGTAATTTCTAGATATATTCCCCTCCCCCTCATAAACCCATTGTTGGCTTACAAGATAGAAAATCATGCTGAAATAATTTTGCTGCCAAAGTCTAGAAAATAATATTGTGATACACATACATAGTATTCACTATTTTTCAGTAGACATGTGGAAATCCACAAAGAAGCTTTTGATATGCAGCCCCTTTCCCTCAACATATTAGATCCTTGCTTTAATGCCTAAAGTAGTAAACTATAAAGGAATATAAAAAGCACAGAGAAAATAAGCTCATTGTTACATAGAATTAAAGATATATGTGTAATGCTATTTTTACCAGGAATAAAAAATGTTCATAAAATGCATTCTGTCACCCACACTTCTCAAAGTCCTAGAAAAGTGCAACACAGCCATATTTTTATATTTCTCAAATATGATTCTTGTGGAGTTTTATTATCAAACAGAAGAAATTACATCACCTAATCCTTCCTCTCAGATTTGTATTTCTTTACCTAGTAAAATTGAAATTATTTCCAACTTTAAAATCTGAACTATTTTCAAGTCCAGCTGTTAAAGATTATATGTAAACTCCTGTAAAACCAGCTTATTTTGGTTTTATGGTGGCAACTGGAGCTGACAGAAATAATATAACACATTTTAGGATTTATAGTGCAAAACAAAAACTGGATTATAGTCATACACACAGTTATAATAAATACTAATGAGTAGCCTCTCATTTTCTAAGGTTTTTGCTATTTAATAATGCTATCTACCTGTTTATAATTGTTTTGCAAATCATGAAGCCAAAGGACTGAGTGCAAAAGCAGTTCATTTGAATTATTTGGGGCTTAGTGGTAAACAACAGGCTGTTTGTTTTACATAGCAAAGTGAATTTTGTGCTTGGAAATCATTGGAAGGGCTGGAGCATCCGGTCCTGATCAGGGCTCCCAGGAACAAGTCTCAGAGCTCAAAAGAACTGACCCTCCATGGAGTAACCACTTGGCCACACCACAAAACATCGTGTTTGCAATAACATACTATTACAGTGGCAATCCAAGGATCTGGGATCTGAAATCAGGGAAATGTCCCAAATCTAGGCAGAGAACATAATACTTTTAGAATGCTAGCTGCTCGGGTACCTGGGAAATGTAAATGCTAACTTCCCAGCCCTTGGAAATAGATGTTCAGTGGGAGTCCAACAAATCTAGTAAAACTTTAAATCGTATTTCTGAACTGAATTCTGAATCTCAATATAATTTTATTATTTTAACATAAGTTAAACAGAATCAAAGTTGTAGGTTCCCACCAATAAACAAATAAACAACAAAACTCGTGCAACAGATGCCTTAACATTATCTAGAACTAAGGGAAAAATTGGAAGTTTGGGATTGATATGTACACCCTGCTATATTTAAAAAGATAACCAACAAAATATATATGTATTTATAATAAACTCAGTTTTATGATTCTATTAAATTGATAACTCTGTCTCTCAAAAAAGATGTAATTGATATTTCAGCCATTTCTAATACCCCTAAGTATAGATTTAAAAGCTAATAAGGAGCAGTAAGTTCAGTTGCTAGCAAAGATAAGTTTTTGGCAATCTGCAAGTAATCCCAGTGGCTGTTGAGACTGGGAATGAAAGAGACAGGTAGGCACCTGTCTCAGTGTCTGCATAAGAAGTCACAGTCAACGCAGACTTTGGTAGGGGATTCATAAAGGGACTCATAACCAAACAAATAGCCCAAACAACTTATTTAAAATGACAATTCCACTCTGGGAAACTACATTCAATCTATCAATGAGTTACTGTTGAAATTGTACTGAGACCCAACACAGCACATTCTAGATAACTTGTCAGAAAAGTAAAGGATAAAACACAGCCAATGTGCTGAACGAGTTTAATGTCTAATGGTATTTAGACAGTTGCACATTTCTGAGAAAGAATGTAAAATAATGTTCCATTATAGTATATTATTATATATAATAATAATCTGACTTTGTTTTTTATTATTAGAATATCAAGTGTAATATTTTTAACTGAGTTATTTCTAGGAAACTCAATAAAGTTACACCAGTTACATAGACTATGATGGGATTATTTTAGTGACCATTCACAAAGTTGTATAAAGGCAGGAGGCAAAATGACATTTTTCCATGCTTCTTTTTCATTTATCCTCCTCAGAGATCCTCAAAATTATTTTAAAACTGCTCATCTGTGTTCTTATGGTGAATTTTCTGTTTATTCCCTGGAGTTTAATAAAATAAATAAATAAATAAATAAATAAATAAATAACATATACTTTGGATAGAATTTCTCACTGTATAATTTTTTTTCAACAAACAAGTCAATAGTTTCAAATACTGACAGGGGTTTTTCTAATGCCTTATTGAGTTAACAAGTATGGCCAAATATTCTAAAACTTTGTGATGTACACAATGGACTACTCAGCAAGCATATTTAATATCTCAAATGAAAACATTTTCTTTTTACCAAGTTCAACAATCTTGCATATACACAGTACATCTGATGAGGAGTGAAAATTGGAGAGTAGCATTCTTGAATACTGGAGCTTGGCTAGAAATCTGTCTCTTGAAATGATATTTATTTTAATTTCAGTGGCCAAATTAGCAGTCATAAAAATTTAAGTTGTATAAAATAACTTGTCTCCTCACTGAAAAGCAAAAGAGAATAAATCAGTATGCATGGTATTTTAAAGCTGAAACCACAGTAAGCATATTTGGTATCACTAAAATCTTTATCATCCAAGACAATAGAGTGTCACAACAGCTGAGTGGGTCCATTAGTGACCATCTTGCCTATTAATCCCATAGCAGGGAAAACCACTGTCAAAAAGCTAATTTTCTTATCTCTGTGGAAAATAAAATCAATGGACTTGGCTTTAAGCATATTAATAAAAATAACTACCATTTATCAAGTGCCCACCCATTCATATCGTGCTAGAAATATATTTTAGTAAGCCTTTAAAACAACATTGCAAGAATGGCCTTATCATGTTCATGTTGCAGATGAAGAAGTCATAGTGAAGTCAAGCCAAGCAGCTGAATCCAGAGCACATACCAATGACATCATGGCCAGGAGTTGACCGACCTACATTTGTGTGGCTCAAAAGCCTATTCACCATATCCAGGTGCTCCTGTTAATTTGTACTGTAATGAAATTCCAAACTGGGGGTCTTTCCATTTACCTTTTCAGGATGCTGCTAACCCATCCTCAAAGATAGCACAAGTCAAAGTTGTATCAGTACTTCCAGCTAACTTCAAGTCAGAAAGCATCCCCTCAAGCTTTAAAATAAACTAAATAATAAAATAAAATAAATTTACACCAGATAGGCCATTAAAATGCTATTTTAGAAAAATCAGGCAGAAAACCAAGAAAACCCTAAAATTGGAAATAATCTAAGGGTTTGAAGCTGCATAGAAAAAAAAATTGCTTCTAAATCTAGGAGTAATAGTTAAAATTTTTCAGCATTGATTTGACAAAGGTATCTATAAATAAGAATGATTAATGGATTTAAGACATTACTGGAAGTAGAATAACAGAACATAGTAGAAAAGAGAGCCCTTGGGTTCTACCTTGGCTCCTTCCCTTACTAGCTGTGTAACCTTAAACATTTTACTGAACCCACAGACCTTCAGTTTATTCACATCTGAAACAGGGTAAATAAAAGCACATCAAATATGCCCCATAGATATGTCTTGACGGTTTCATAAACAGATCAAACGCTTGTAAAGAATCTCTTATATAATGTTACCTTCTATTATTATTACAGGAGACTAAAAAATACTTAAGAAACAAAATTAGAGATAAAACTGTGAGATCTTAGGAAACAAAATTAGAGATAAAACTGTGAGACCTTAGGAAACAAAATTAGAGATAAAACTGTGAGACCTCTAATAAATACATGCAATAGAATAATGACCAGAGCATAGCAAATACAAATAGCATCAATTCTAATATTAGTATGCAGATCTAAAATTAGTAATATTATTCTTACTAGCATAAATTTTCTTTCTATCTCCCTTCCTTACTAAATATATCTCAGGTTCTCCATCACTACAAGTTTCCATGCAATATTTGAAAATTTGTTTTGCTTGGTAGTGGATAATACACTGATATAAGGAGGGATTTCTCCCCTTGTTTTTTTTTCTTTTCTTTTTCTTTTAACTGATGATTCAATGTCTTTCCAATAAATGATTCAAAATAAGCTCCCTAGCCTCTCAGTTTCATAATCCCAGATCCTCTTTTCTGACTCCTGTCATGATCCCAGAGATTCAAAGAAACTTAAAGCCTTAATAAGGAAAATAAATTTTTGTGTTAAGTGCATATTATTTATGTTATGCTATAAATATGTTTTAGCAAGCCTTTAGAACATTGCAAGACTGGCTTTATCGTGCACATTTGGCATGCTAAGAATTTTGCAGATGAGCAACTGTCTGGTTTGTGGCAAGGCTCTCCCAGAGGATGGAGCATTTAGAGTGACGGGTGGAGGTTGGGGGAGTCTTTGGACACAAACAAACTCTTGTCATCAAGATTAGTTTTAGCTATACCATTTGCTAGTTTAGGCAAATTCCTCAATCTCTGTGTGTCTCTTTATCTATAACATCCAAGCAGATTTGGGGCCCACCCAAGAAATGAAATGACTTCCTCTAAAAATGCACAGTAACTAACTCTTTCTCACTTCACAGCTAATGAAATTAGAGCTCTAATCCAAATTACAAGTATACTTCCCAAACTTCATTGATAAATACCTCAATTTCTTCTCTGTACCATCTGCTTTATCTCCCTTCTAGTGTTAATACATTTAGCTAATAGAAATACAGGACTCTCAGTTAAATTTGAACGTCATACAAAAAATACTTCAGTACAATATCTCAAATATTGCATGGGACATACTTATACTGAAAAATAATGTTTATTTGAAATTCAATTTAAGTGGGCAGCCTGATTTTATTTGACTGCTTTCCTCCTTTCTTTTTCTAATTATTCCAAACAAGAATGATTTGAAATTTGGTAAATATTATTTTTAAAAATTGGGATAAAAAATAGAAAATTCTACTGCTATAAAGTCAAATGTTACATGAAAAACACTAAATTGGGTAAAAATAACTCTAAATTATGTATAGTGAAACTCTAATTTATTTGTTTTTTGGGGATTGGGAGATTTTTTTTTTTTTTTTTTTGTGGTAAGTGGGCCTCTCACTGCAGTGGCCTCTCCCGTTGCGGAGCACAGGCTCCGGACGTGCAGGCTCAGCGGCCATGACTCACGGGGCCCAGCCGTTCTGCGGCATGTGGGATCCTCCCAGACCGGGGCACGAACCCATTTCCCCTGCATCGGCAGGTGGCCTCTCAACCACTGCGCCACCAGGGAAGCCCGAGACTTTGCTTTTTATTATGTAAGTGGCAAATGACATGAACAGACCATTTACAAAAGAAGAAAAAGCTAAAACGTGTATAAAAATTTCACAGCTTCCTTAGTAATCAAATAAATATAATGATGAATTATTTTTCACTTATCATTTAGAAAATCTTTAAACACTTGGTAACCAAGTTTACACAGGTAACAAGGGTGAAGTGAAAGGAACACATTTTTTATACAAGGTGAAGTGAAACAAACACAAGGTAACAGGAATGAAGTGAAACAAGCACTTTTCATACACTGCCAGAGAGATTTTAAACTTACATAATCTTCCTGAAAAAGCAACTGAGTGATTTGGTTAACAGTTTAAATATTGTTCATATCCTCTAACTCTGTAATTTCATTTCTTGGGAACAATTCCAGAAGATGCAACAAAAATACAAACATTCATGCATAAAGATGAATTGTCACTTACAGTACTGAAAACTAAAGTTCTCTAAATACTCAAAATTTAGGGAAATTATAAGTAAATTGTCATATATTTATACAATAAAATACTATGAAGACATTAAATATGTTTTTCTTAATTTTATTTTATTTATTTTTTTTATACAGCAGGTCCCTATTAGTCATCAATTTTATACTCATCAGTGTATACATGTCAATCCCAATCGACCAATTCATCACACCACCAACCCCACCCCTCCATGGCTTTCCCCCTTGCTGTCCATATGTTTGTTTTCTAAATCTATGTCTCAGTTTCTGCCCTGCAAACCCATTCATCTGTACCATTTTTCTAGGTTCCACATATATGTGCTAACATACGATATTTGTTTTTCTCTTTCTGACTTAATTCCGTATGACAGCCTCTAGATCCATCCACATATCTACAAATGACCCAATTTTGTTCCTTTTTATGGTTGAGTAATATTCCATTGTATATATGTACCACAACATCTTTATCCATTTGTCTGTCGATGGGCATGTAGGTTGCTTCTATGACCTGACTATTGTAAATAGTGTTGCAATGAACATTGGGGTCCATGTGTCTTTTTGAATTATGGTTTTCTCAGGGTATATGCCCAGTAGTGGGATTGCTGGATTATATGGTAATTCAATTTTTAGTTTTTTAAGGAACCTCCATACTGTTCTCCATAGTGGGTGTATCAATTTACATCCCCACCAACAGTGCAAGAGGGTTCCCTTTTCTCCACACCCTCTCCAGTTTCTGTTGTTTGTAGATTTTCTGATGATGACCATTCTAACTGTTGTGAGGTGATACCTCATTGCAGTTTTGTTTTGCATTTCTCTAGTAATTAGTGATGTTGAGCAGCTTTTCATGTGCTTCTTGGCCAACTGAATGTCTTCTTTGGAGAAATGTCTATTTAGGTCTTCTGCCCATTTTTGGA
This sequence comes from Mesoplodon bidens, assembly GCF_964165515.1. Classification (NCBI taxonomy): domain Eukaryota; kingdom Metazoa; phylum Chordata; class Mammalia; order Artiodactyla; family Ziphiidae; genus Mesoplodon; species Mesoplodon bidens. The sequence continues at coordinate 18,386,233 of NC_138161.1, forward strand.
TTGGTTTGTTTGTATTTTTTAATATTGAGCTGCATGAGCTGTTTATATATTTTGGAGATTAATCCTTTGTTGATTCATTTGCAAATATTTTCTCCCATTCTGAAGGTTGTCTTTACAGCTGGTTTATGGTTTCCTTTGTTGTGCAAAAGCTTTTAAGTTTCATTAGGTCCCATTTGTTTATTTTTGTTTTTATTTCCATTTCTCTTGGAGGTGGGTCAAAAAGGATCTTGCTGTGATTTTTGTCGTAGAGTGTTCTTCCTATGTTTTCCTCTAAGAGTTTGATAGTGTCCTGTCTTACATTTAGATCTCTGATTCATTTTGTGTTTATTTTTGGGTGTGGTGTTAGGGAGTGTTCTAATTTCATTCTTTTACATGTAACTGTCCAGTTTTCCCAACACCACTTATTGAATAGACTGTCTTTTCTCCATTGCATATCCTTGCCTCCTTTGTCATAGATTAGTTGACCATAGGTGCGTGGGTTTATCTCTGGACTTTCTATCATGTTCCATTGATCTATGTTTCTGTTTTTGTGCCAGTACCATATTGTCTTGATTACTGTACTATTGTAGTATAGTCTGAAGTCAGGGAGTCTGATTCCTCTAGCTCCATTTTTTCCCCTCAAGGTTGCTCTGGCTATTTGGGGTCTTTTGTGTCTCCAAACAAATTTTAAGATTTTTTTGTTCTAGTTCAGGAAAAAATGCCATTAGTAATTTGATAGGGATTGCATTGTATCTGTAGATTGTTTTGGGTAGTATAGTCGTTTTCACAATATTGATTCTTCCAATCCAAGTACATGGTATGTCTCTCCATCTGTTGGTATCATCTTTAATTTTTTTCATCAGTGTCTTATAGTTTTGTGAGTACAGGTCTTTTGTCTCCCTAAGTAGGTTTATTACTAGGTATTTTATTCTTTTTGTTGCAATGGTAAATGAGACTCTTTCCTTAATTTCTCTTTCAGATTTTTCATCATTAGTGTATAGGAATGCAAGAGATGTCTGTGCATTAATTTTGTATCCTATACCTTTACCAAATTCATTTATTAGCTCTAGTAATTTTCTGGTAGCATCTTTAGGATTCTCTATGTATAGTATTATGTCATCTGCAAACAGTGTCAGTTTTAGTTCTTCTTTTCCAATTTGTATTTCTTTTTCTTCACTGATTGCTGTGGCTAGCACTTCCAAAACTATGCAATAATAGTAGTGAGAGTGGACATCCTTGTCTTGTTCCTTGTCTTAGCGTAAATGCTTTCAGTTTTTCACCAGAGAATGATGTTTGCTGTGGATTTGTCATATATGGTCTTAATTATGTTGAGGTAAGTTCTCTCTATGCCCGCTTTCTGTAGAGTTTTTATCATAAATGGGTGTTTAATTTTGTCAAAAGCTTTTTCTGCATCTATTGAGATGATCATATGGTTTTTAGCCTTCAATTTGTTAATATGGTTTATCACATAGTTTGATTTATGTATATTGAAGAATCCTTGCATCCCTGGGGTAAATCCCACTTGATCATGGTGTATGATCCTTTTAATGTGTTGTTGGATTCTGTTTGCTAGTATTTTGTTGAGGATTTTTGCATGTATATTCATCAGTGATATTGGTATCAGGTTGATGGTGGCCTCATAGAATGAGTTTGGGAGTGTTCCTTCCTCTGCAATATTTTGGAAGAGTTTGAGAAGGATGCGTGTTAGCTCTTCTCTGAATGTTTGTTAGAAATCACCTGTGAAGACATCTGGTCCTAGACTTTTGTTTGTTGGAAGATTTTTAATCAAAACTTCAATTTCAATACTTGTGATTGGTCTGTTCATATTTTCGATTTCTTCCTGTTTCAGTCTTGGAAGGTTATACCTTTCTAAGAATTTGTCCATTTCTTCCAGGTTGTCCATTTTTTTTGGCATAGAGTTGCTTGTAGTAGTCTCTTAGGATGCTTTTTATTTCTGCGGTGTCTGTTGTAACTTCTACTTTTTCATTTCTAATTTTATTGATTTGAGTCCTCTTCCTCTTTTTCTTGATGATTCTGGCTAACAGTTTATCAATTTTGTTTATCTTCTCAAAGAACCAGCTTTTAGTTTTATTGACCCTTGATATCTTTTTCTTTTTTTTTTTTTGATTTCATTTATTTCTGCTCTGATCTTTATGATTTCTTTCCTTCTGCTAACTTTGTGTTTTGTTTGTTCTTGTTTCTCTAGTTCCTTTAGGTGTAAGGATAGATTGCTTATTTGAGATTTTTCTTGTTTCTTGAGGTAGGCTTGTATAGCTTTAAACTTCCCTCTTAGAACTGCTTTTGCTGTATCCCACAGGCTTTGGATTGTCGTGTTTTCATTGTCATTTGTCTCTAGGTATTTTTTGATTTCCTCTTTGATTTCTTCAGTGATCTCTTGGTTATTTAGTAGCATATTGTTTATCCTGCCTGTGTTTGTGTGTTTTACGTTTATTTTTCCCCATAATTCATTTCTAATCTCATAGTGTTGTGGTCAGAAAAGATGCTTGATATGATTTCAGTTTTTTTTTAATTTACTCTGGCTTGATTTGTGACCCAAGATGTGATCTATCTTGGAGAATGTTCCGTGTGCACCTGAGAAGAAAGTATAATCTGCTGTTTCTGGATGGAATGTCCTATAAATATCAATTAAATCTATCTGGACTCGTGTCATTTAAAGCTTCTGTTTACTTATTTATTTTCATTTTGGATGGTCTGTCCGTTGGTGTAAGTGAGATGTTAAAGTCCCCCACTATTATTTTGTTACTGTCAATTTCCTCTTTTATAGCTGTAAACAGTTGCCTTATCTATTGAGGTGCTCCTATGTTGGGTGCATATATATTTATAATTGTTATATCTTCTTCTTGGATTGATCCCTTGATCATTATGTAGTGTCCTTCCTTGTCTCTTGTAACATTCTTTATTTTAAAGTCTATTTTATCTGATATGAGTATTGCTACTCCAGCTTTCTTTTGATTTCCATTTGCATGGAATATATTTTTCCATCCCCTCACATTCAGTCTGTATGTGTCCCTAGGTCTGAAGTGGGTCTCTTGTAGACAGCATATGGATGGGTCTTGTTTTTGTATCCATTCAGCAAGCCTGTGTCTTTTGGTTGGAACATTTAATCCACTCACATTTAAGGTAATTATCAATATGTATGTTCTTGTGACCATTTACTTAATTATTTTGGGTTTGTTTTTGTAGGTCCTTTTCTTCTCTTGTGTTTCCCACTTAGAGAAGTTCCTTTAGCATTTGTTGTAGAGCTGTTTTTTGTGGTGCTGAATTCTCTTAGCTTTTGCTTGTCTGTAAAGCTTTTGATTTCTCCATTGAATCTGAATGAGATCCTTGCTGGGTAGAGTAATCTTGTTTGTAGGTTCTTCCATTTCATCACTTTAAGTATATCATGCCACTCCCTTCTGACTTGTAGAGAAACTCTACTTTCTTAAGTGTACAAAGATTGCCATTCATCCTTCCCTCTCCCTAGGAAAAAGGAAATAGTTTAAAATGTTAATGAAAACAAAACTTTTTAAAATATAAATTTATTTATTTATTTACTTTTGGTTGCTTTGATTCTTCACTGCTGTGCATGGCTTTCTCTAGTTACAGCAGGGAGGGGGTACTCTTCATTGTAGCACATGGGCTTCTCATTGTGGTAGCTTCTCTTGTTGTGGAGCATGTTCTCTAAGCATGTGAGCTTCAGTAGTTGTGGCACATGGGCTCAGTAGTTGTGGCTTGCAATCTCTAGAGCACAGGTTCAGTAGTTGTGGTGCATGAGCTTAGTTGTTCTGCAATGAAAACAACATTTTTAAGTGAACTTTCAAATAATTGATCATGGAAACTGATTTTATTTTTACAGAATACATAAATTCAGTTTGCCAAATTATTTAGGATTTGATAGCACAATGAATGTACCAAATATTCAACAACAGGGAAGCATTCCTGCCAAAGAAGTAACACTTCTCATAGTACTTGAGTACTTGATCTGTTTTTCTAAAAAGTAGCTCCATTTTGGAAGCTTATGCATCTTAAGTAACAACACACAGAATTACCTCCATGTATCTTAAGTCACACAAGTAAATTATTCAAAGTTTTATTAGTATTTAATTAGTATTTAATGTTATAAACGGAATACATGTTTATTTCTACCTTGGAAGGTAGAAGTGGACTTAATAAGACTTGAAGGACATTACCCTCCTAAGAAAAGGGGAAAATCATATAAATGCTATATATCTTGGTGTGTCCTAATAGCAGCACTCAATCAAATGCTTTACTCAAGGTTTTTTCCTCAATTTTAGGTTTTTTTAAATTAAAATATACTTGATTTACAATATTGTGTTAGTTTCAGGTGTACAACAAAGTGATTCAGTTATATATATATATATATATATATATATATATATATGTATATATATATATATATATATAAAACATATATTTCAGTTTATTTTTCATTATAGGTTATTGCAAGATATTGAATATGGTTTCCTGTACTATACAGTAAATCCTTGTTGCTTATTTATTTTTTATACAGTAGTGTGTATCTGCTAATTTTTGTTTTGTTTTGTTTTTTGTTTTTGGGTGTTGTTGTTTTTTTTTTTTTTTTTTTGCAACATCTACACTAGAGGAAACCACTTTTCTAGGTTCGATGAATGGTTATGTTTGGAACAAAAGCTGACTGACTGTTGGATTCCAAAAGCATATCATGTGAGAACCTTAGAAATGGTTCAGTAGATTTACACAGTCTTTGATACCAGTTAGCTCCATGAAAACACTAACGTGTCAGAAAGGAAAAAAATATTCAAACTAATTGGAGAAAGCAAAATTTGGAGAAATGATTTGGAAAGATCTTTTTAAACATCAGAGAAAAGAGGCAGGGTCCCCTCCTTTTAAAACTACTGAGGATTTCAAATGAAATGAAAACAGTCTAGATTAAGAGAGAGTACACATATACCCATCCAGAAACAGACACAAACAAAACTACCATAAAACTGAACATCAAGAATTAAGGTCAGGTCATATCAAACTCTGAGATTAAGGGCTAGGGGACTGACCACACAACATGCCCAATTTCAATTAAACATGAGGTTTAAGTATGGATCAGAAACATAAAAGGGCAGAGGCAAGTTGGAGAACTCCAATCAGAAATATTTGAAATTTGAATCAGGAGAGATACCATGGTCCAGGCTGACACACTGACTTAGAAGGACATCCAGAGAGAAAAGGGGCAAAAGACTGAGCATTCTGCCCTTTTTTGTTGGTATCTCTTCTATCATATGGCTATGATTTACAGATTCTCCCCATTATATTTCCATGAAATGAAACCATGTAAAACATAACTTAGAAGACAACATGAGACATAACATATTTCTTTATAGTTGTATCAGAATTTCTGTTTTCTTAATGTATTTTCCCTTGTTATCTCACCTAATTCTCACAGCCACCATGAAAGGCAAGGCTTATAGTTTCAGCTAAACTAATATATGGATGTCAGTTTGGGTTGCTATAACAAATTCTATAGATTTAGTGGCTTAAACAACAAACATTTATTTCTCACAGTTCTGGAGGCTGGGAAGTCCAAGATCAAGGTGCTGGATGATTCAATATCTAGTGAGAGTCCAAGTTCAGGTTCAGTGGTGGACATCTCACCATGTCTTCCATGGGATTAAGAGCAGGGGATCTTTTTTTATAATGGAACCAGTCTCATTCATGAGGACTCCCTCTTCATGGTTAATCACCTCCCAAAGGTCCCACCTCCAAATGCTATCACAATGGCCATTAAGATTTAACATATGAATTTTGGGAGGACATAAACATTTAGTTTACAGCAACAGAGAAAAGGAGATTCAGAAGGATTAAGTAATCATCCTCATGTCCAAAGCCTATAAATGGAGTGAGAGCAAAAATCAGGGTTTCTGATGCTAACTATTCAAGAAAAGCATAAGTTATATGTTTTAAATGTACTTAAAAATTCTTGATAAGTTAAAGATCTAAGGATAAAAAGGAGGGACATGTGAAATTAGAAGAGTGGACTCTAGGGAGAGCTCTCACATGGTTAAGGAAACCTGGCACATGAAACTAGAGTTTCCAGACTTAGCAAATAAAAATTTACAGACACCAGTTTAATTGAAATTTCAGATAAACAGCATATTTATTTTCCTGTTTAGTTTAAGTGTGCCCTAGTGTTTGGTATAATTATGTCCAAGTTTTAGTATAAGTGCATCCTGATATTTTGTTCAATTTTACACTAAAATATTATTTTGTTATTTTCTGAAATTCAAATTGAATTGGACATTCTGTGGTTTACCTGACAACCCTCCTTAAAATGTAGAGATGTCCTCCAGCTATCTAGAGAGGGAGTTAAGGTATGCTCAGCAACCAATTAAAATTCTCACTGTTTCAATAAAGACTTATTGAATATTATGACCTGATCTTTGTTTTAATTGTGAGAAATTGAAGGGCTGTATCCACAATGTGGATAGATTAGTACAGTAGAAGGAGCAGTACACCCTAAGAATTCTAATCTCCAGACCAAAAGTAGTGAACTAGAGAAGAGAAGGTGCTGGTCAAAAGGGCAGAGAGATGTGTGGCATGTGGAAGCCCTTCCTGGTATTTCCACAGACAAACATGGGTAGGAGACCTCGTGAAAGCCTGGACTTCCTGCAGCAAGGCAGAAAATGAGGTCGACTTATTGGTCTCTGAAGGTTAAAGAGATATGGAACCTTATGACTGGATAAAGCTCCCCTTGCACATTAATCTAGAAAGCTCTGTTTGCTAAAACATCATAGTGACAGTGCTTGTCTGAGAACCAATAAATATAGTACCATCAAGATAGGTGGTGTAGACAATCAGTTCTTGACACTAAAGTTTATTGTTTACCTTCACATGGGTTCTTAAACTTATTTACAGTTTTTACATGGGGAAAACAAAATATATAATTTTCAGAGTCATCTTACTTTATCCAAGATCTAGCTTCCTCACCTATAAAATGGGAAGAATCTATCTAAAAGGAACATTAGGAGATTTAAAGAGGTAATACTTTTAAGGCACTAGCAGAAGACCCAACACCTGGAAGTCACTCCATTTTGCATTTTCTTCTTCCTCTTTCTATTCCTACCACTCATTTGATCTGTAAACTTGAGCAAGTTACATTAGCTTTATAGCTTTCAGTTTTAGCTGAAGTATTGGAAGTAAATTATCTCTTAGCCTCTTTCACATCCAAATATTTTATTATTAAGGCAGAGGGAACTTTGAGGAGGTATGTACTCTACCAGGAAATCAATGTCATATGTAAAATTCCATCAGTAATTAAAATTTTTCCCAAGAGCAGGGAATGATTGCAAAACAAAAGATTATCACTATGTGAGGTTTAATGATTTTTATTGAAACAAGTTTTAAAATACAACAACATGAAACATTTGGATTTAGAAATACAAAGAAAAAGATATATGACAAAAAGTAATATTTATTTTGCTCAAGCATTCTCTAATATAAGCAAAAGAAAAAAAATCCTATAATTACTTAATTTTCCTCTGTTTGGAGACTTAAAGAGAGACATTTCAGTGAAAAGAACGTGAAAGGGAGAAAATTTGTTGAATTACTCACATCTTAGCTATGAGCCCTATAAACTCAAAGCAGAACTTAGAAAAGCAAGTTGCTTCATTTAATGTTAGAAAATTAAAACAACAAAAGTTAAACCAAATACCAGTAAAATATACCTCAATCTAATTATCTCAAAACTGATCATTTGTAGAGTCTAAAATGTAAAAAAAAAAGTAATTTCAATATTTTATTGCATGCATTTTTAGTAAAAGTGATTTAAAAAACAAATAAAAAATCACCAATAACTTACTACAACTGAAATGGATACTCTGTGTCAAAAGTGAATTATAATGTAAGCTATGCATTTACCTAATTTACTTTACAAAGGTGTAGCAAACACTTCCCCTTTTGCATTAATTTAGTCATCCATATATACATATATACATATCCTTTCTTGGCTAATGTGATTCTACCATTTTGGAACTTAACAAATTTACTCTTTAGAGCTGTTTAAAATGGAAAATCACTATATAATTTCAAAAACCATGCAATAATGTCATAAAACTACTATACACTGCTTTTCAAATGATTTTCAATGTAAGTGTTTTTCAAAGCCCATTTCAAAAGTCATTAAAATAAATAAGGCCTAAGCAACTTTATTCCATACATAGAACTATTAAACCTTACTCAAAACTTTCCAAATGAAATACGAGTACTTCATACACTATAAATATTTTAATCATTTAAAGTTGCAAGCACTTGGGACTTCCCTGGTGGTCCAGTGGTAAAGAATCCACCTTCCAATGCAGGGGACACAGGTTCCATCCCTGGTTGGGGAACTAAGATGAGAGAAAACCTGCATGCCACAAATAGAGAGAAGCCTGCATACCACAATGAAGAGCCCGAACCACAATGAAAAAAGATCCTGCATGTCTCAATGAAGGCCCCATGTGCAGAAACTAAGACCCGATGCAGGCCAAAATAAACTAAGACACAATAAAGCCAAAAATAAAAATAAAATAAATTAATATAAAAAATAAATAAATACAATAAAGTTGCAAGCACTTAAGTGTTTGCTTATGTTATTTTAGTTCATTTTATGTTATAATACTTTTCATTATTTGAAATAACATCTAAATTGATAGAAATGAAATTATTTCTTAAGAATCATACTTTTCTTCAAGAATATACTACCATAAAACTTTTAGGTAAGTACCAAATTCTGTGTGTTATTAGATTCTTAGGATTTAGTAGTCATAATTCAAGGTAAAAAATTTTGATATATAGTAATGCCTTTGAAAGAGGTATGTAGGAATGTTGAATCATCCTACCATATATTTCCTAATACTATTATATTCCAGGAATATGTTGAAGTTCAAAATTTATTTTTTTCAATCTTGCAAAATATTTATAGTCATCAACAGAAGTCAAGTGAACTTCCAATCTCTGCATTTGACTTCTTCTACTTGAGAATAATTGCATATGTGTGTGATAATATATTTGTATTTAGAGTCTTAATTTTTAATGTAATGCTTAGATTTCAACTTGAAGGCATTTATTATACTATGTTTAATGGTGTTAACTTCATTATTTTATTGTGCAGGATATACAAAGTTCATAAATGTCAAAAAAACTAATTGATCTGGGATATTTTATGGATTTTCTCTTTAACAGTGATAGCTGTTCTGTTGTTTTGTTTTTACATATGGTGGGCAATAAACAAAATATTAATATCTACAAAGCACTTTGTAAGTGCAGTCCCAGTGTACTCTTTACTCAAAGTGCCCCACATGCACTGCCTAATCTCCACAACAACACTGTAAGCTAAATAGCATTATCCTCATTTTATAGATAAGAAAGTGAATTCCTAATGAAATTAATTTTTCAAGTACTCATGTACAGTAAGAGTGGACACAGATTAAAACCCAAGTTTATCCAACTATTTAATACTCTAAATTCCAACACTTTCATCTGTACTCAATGCTTTACCCAGCTCTGCTTTCTCACCTGAATAGACACATATTACCTCTACTAATAAAAATACTAATATTGGGAGAAATATTCCTAGTACACTATATTTCTGCATGTAAAAAGTGAAAATCTGATACTATGCCATAGATATGTTTACATGAAAAAAGCAAATACTTTTGCATTTTATTTTAAATAAAGTTCTAAGAGATACTAACAAAAACAAAACTTTATACTATTTATTAAAATTCTCACTCAGAAATTAATATAAATACAAACAGATAAAACTTGAGTGGTTATTTTCTAATACTCATTTGCCAGTTATATATTGATGTCTATTATTATGAAATTTTTCATCAACCCAAGAATCTTTTTGAAAAATACACAACTTAGCACTTAAAAATTTGAAACTATGAAACTGTACAAATTGGGTTATAATGTCTTATTAAATTTTCACACTATTGAAATGGTAGAGAACATCCAAATCCAACACGTATACACATCTTTCAAAGCCAAAAATCAGTAATGTTTCCGTATGTTCCTTCAACAGAAACCTTTTGCAATTCAAACTATGACTATTGATATTCCTCAAAAGTAATTCTTGGAAATGTATATTTATAGTCAACTCTTCTACCTTTATAGGCCTATGCTTATTTAAGGGAAAATATGATATATATTTATGTCATATCTACATATATATGTTATATATATACCCTACAGAGTTGCTGAGGCAACCACAACTTGCCAGGTCAGGATTTTCAAGAAATTCTCAAGTAAGCCAACATTTGATTTGCCTACATTTGCAATTTGTTTCTTCCCCCAGGGCCTTGGTGAATTTTTTCCCCAGAAGAACGGTGGGGAAGTCTTCCAAAGTCCAAGTCTAAGAAACCAGAAGAACTTTAAATAATGCACAGGTCTGGAAAGACAACATTGGAGTTTGGAGCTGGCAAGGCCATCAAGAACTGATGTGCCTAACCCATACAGAGAAAAAAAAGAAAAGGTAGCGATAAATGAGTGTGACAGTTGGAGGTTTGTCATTTTGAGAAATTTGCAAAATTGTTAAGTTTTATGGAGTAATAAGTTCAGAAGCTAAGCCAAAAGATACTGAAATTCAGAGTGAAGTTTTGGTAGACTTACTGTATTAAGAAGCCATAATTGGGGTACAGATCTGACCAAGTAATAAGAGTTTTAATAAACAGTCCAAGATCTCAGTTGGGGCCCATGGAGATCTAAATCTTTAGAACACAGTTGAAACAGAAACAGAATGAGCTTTATCAAAACTTCAAGCAAACCTGGACTCAGCTAAATTCCCACGTGGATTAAGGAGACTCTCCCAATAAGGCTGCTTGCCAGAATTTAGGGTCAGACTTCTGTGGAAGAAGACAACACTATCCAGGGACACTATAATTTTTTATATGCCTGGTATTTTATTGTACCAGGCAAAAGAAGAATAGAAGCATGACTAAAAATATTGCAGTCAACACAAATGGAAGATCCAGTTATTAGAATAATAAAATATTGATTTTGCTTAATGACTATGAAGATAATAGCGATAATAGCTATGAAAATAATGTGAACAAGAACATTTAGAAAAACAGTGGGCAAAATATATAAAAGGATAATTTTGACCAAAGTTTGTAATCAATTAAAAATGATTCAAACAGACATTCTAAAGCAAAGCATGGAATATCTAAGATTAAAAAATCAATGAAGAGTTTTTTTTGTTTGTTTGTTTGTTTGTTTTTTTGTGATACACGGGCCTCTCACTGTTGTGGCCTCTCCCATTGTGGAGTACAGACTCCGGACGCACAGGCTCAGCGGTTATGGCTCACGGGCCCAGCCACTCCGCGGCATGTGGGATCTTCCCAGAGCAGGGCACCAACCCGTGTCCCCTGCATCAGCAGGTGGACTCTCAACCACTGTGCCACCAGGGAAGCCCTCAATGAATAGTTTTAATAAAAAACTGGATTCAGCAGGATACAGGAGTTTTGAACTAAAATGCATGTCAGTATAAAACAGTTAAACAGAATCACAGGCAGAAAATAAACTAGGGAGAAATGAAAGAAAACAGAACATAAAATAAGTCCAAGATTTTTAATACACAAATAATTGGGGTGACAGGGGATGTGGCAGAAGCATAGCTAATAGTTTCCTAAATTCCAAATTCCAGAAATTCAGGGAACCTAAAGCAAGAAAAAGAAAAAAGGTGAAGGGAAATGATGGGGAATGGAGATGATAAAGAGAAAATAGGAGACATAGGGGAAAATGCACATTCTCTTCAAAGAGCAATGGTAAGGCAAGTGATTGATCAACAGAAATGATGGATACTGTTGACAATGGTGAATCTTTAATCTATAGGCTAGCTTGAGTTTAAATCCTACTCTGAAACTACCATTGTAATTTAGAACAGATTAATCTTCCTTCTGAGTCTAAGTTTCTTCAACTCACCAGAGCCCAATTATTGTGATAGTCACATATCAAAGTTATTACAATACTTATCAAAATTTCTGACACACCAAAGACATTCAAGAAATGCTAATATCCTTTCCTCTATTTAAAGCAAAAAAAAAAAAAAAAAAGAAAAGAAAGAAGGTCTGAATGTTTTCTAAACTGACTGTGACATTTACTCAACTAAGTGCATGGATCTTTGCTTTTGAGTCCTCAGATCAGAAATAAGGGGAAGTGAATTATTTTATGAGCACCTGGCACACAAGCACACAATAATGGTGTCTCCTCCTTGTCTCTGCCTAACTCCTTCCTCAACTTCAAATGTCACCTACAGTTCTTTCTTTATTTTTTAGAGAAACCTCACAACAAAGCCAGTGGAATAATTTTAAACTGAAAATGCTGCTTGCTAACCTGTAAAATGCCTATTGGTTCCTTCCAGAGAGTCTCATTATTTTTAAGTTCTGAAAGATCACTTATAGCACTTCTCATGGAAACTAAAAGTAACTTGTACTTTTTTTAAAAGGGAGGAGTTCCAAATTTATATGAATTAATTATTTAGTCTAAATGATAAATAAAAAATGTTGATAAATGGCTTTAACAGACACGCTAAGTACAGTTACATAAAGTCCAAAAGTACACTCAGTGCTTTTAATGGCAAGGAAGGATTTTAGCCAAGTTATTCTTTAAGCATAATGGACAGTTTAACGCTTCACTACTTCTTTTCCAGCTGTGAACTGCATGTTATTTTTCAAAGAGTGCTTCCTTTATCTAAAACACTTAGTCCAAACCATTCAAGTACACTCTGCTGCTTAAGGGAAAATGATGTTTTGAGTGACCCATTTTTTAAAGAACCTTATCTCGATCCACCATCCAGAAAGGAAAATTTTTGTAAGCTTACACATGGTCTAGTGTAGATTTTTCTTTTTTCCTAAAATTCTAAGCATAAAACGAATAGGCAAAAATTAATAAGGGCAGTGTTTTATAAATACATAACAGCTAGATAATAACACAGATCACAGGAAATTCAGCGATTCTTTGATGGAAAAATCTATTCATGATGAGCTCTGAAGGAAATCACTTTCAAGTTAATATTACCAAAATTCAGAAAAAATGTTACATTAAGAAGGCTAATGATAAGAAGACCATCATCTGCACATCTGGATTCTTTGGTTTGTAAATGAATAGATGTTGCACCTTTAAGGCTACCAAATATAAATGGAAGAATTTAACACGAATTAATTATGGATGATGTTTTACTGGAGCAAAGTGATCATTATTACAAGATGGACAAAGAGAGTTCTCAAATCAACAAGATGCATCATCATAAGACATGGAGATACAACTTGGCTGCCAATGGAAGCAAAATAATTTGCTTTCACTGCTTCTTGGGAAAAACCTATAGTGAGCTAAGTCCTACACAGGAGACATGGGCAGGATGATCCTAAGATGACATGTCCCTGACAATTTAGGGAGGGGAAAAATACATGTGTATAAATAACTATGATACAAGTAAACTGACACATGGAAACTTGTAAACATAGTAGAAGTAAGCTTTATTTATTTTGCTGGACTGGAGAGACTGGAAAAGCCCAGAAAGGTTTCTTGGATGAAGTGAGGTTTGAGCTGGGATTTAAATAGCACTTGTCAAATGCTAGTGTGTTTATGAGTCCCCTGAGGATCTTGTTAATGTGCAGATTCTAGTTCACTAGGTCTTGATGGGACCTAAGATTCTGCATTTCCAGCAAGCTCCCAGGTGAAGCCACTGCTGTTGGTTCTGAGGCAACAATTTGGGGAGCAAGTTTTTAAAGGACAAATAACAAGTTGTATGCATTACCTTCCTTGGGTAATAAATAAAAATAAATGCGGTCCAGGCATAGAGAGTAATTTGGGAAAATACACAGAGGCAATAAAATGCAGTATTTATTTAGGAAGGACAAATACCTATTATGGCTGTTGTGCTAAGGGGATAGGATGTAGAATTGTTGATTCTACTCCTAATTATCTAGTTATCTTTTAAATCTTCTTCCACCTACCCTGTGCTGTTTATTCAATTTATAACTTAAGCATCTTGCACCTGAGTTATTGTAATAACTACTTAACTACCGTTCCTTCTCCTATCTTCTTTTCCCTAGAATTCATCTGTCACAGTGTTGCTCGAATTAGTTTTCTGAAACACAGATCTTTGGATCTCTAACTTATGTCAAGTAATGTACACAGGCTGAGACATAGCATGCCCCATGATCGAATTCTTCTGGAGAATTCATAATCTACAGTTATCCCTGTGGACCACACTGTAGCAATGCTAAGAGACCTAGAGTTCTCTTAATGACTCACATGATTTCACACAAGTATACATTTGCACATGCTGCTTTTAAGCCTGAAATATACTTGCTGACTGCGATAGTCTTATTCATTCTTAAAGATCTAGCTATGTTTAATATTCTGATTTCTCTTTCTCTCCCTCACTCCCTCTTTTCCCCTTCCCTTGGTAGGAAGAATGGTTCACTTTCTCCTTTGCTCTTCTTCTGTTTTCATTCATGCATTCATTTATTCAAAAACATTTTCTGAGCACCTGCTAGGTGTCAGGCAATAAAGAAGTTAACTAAGGCCCCAGCCTTCGTGATGCTTAGAGTCCATCGAGGAATGTACGTGTTAAACAAATGACTGAATATGTATTATTTATAGAAAAAGGTAAATAAGTATAGCTTTCCTAAAAAAAAAAATTGGATGGTCAAGAAATGCCAACCCTGTATTCTGTTGTGGAATGATCAGCCAAAGCTGATGGTGGCTTCCCCCTTTAGAGAGGGTAGCATGTGTTCTCTAGTCTGCAACACATTCCTGTGTCAGTCTGGGTCATGCCACACTTGGGTTCATGACTTCTTTTATTTTTTTTTATTTTATTTTTTTTTGTGGTTTGCAGGCCTCTCACTGTTGTGGCCTCTGCATCGGAAGGCGGACCCTCAACAACTGCGCCACCAGGGAAGCCCCATGACTTCTTTTTAAAGCAAGAGGGTGATACAAGCTAATTTCATGTTTGTTAGATCATTGCCAAAAGTATAGAGAATAAGTTGAAATGTGACAAGAATTTCTATAAGGTAGATACTTATGAAAATATTATTGCAATTGTCCTAGAAATGAATGAAGTTGGTCTAGACTGGGGATGGTGTGAATGAGGATAGAGACAAATGGGTGAATTGCAAAGATATTTATACTGTAGGTTAGCAGTATTTGTCAATTTTTTATGGAGCATGATATGAATAGAGAGGTAAAGAATGACTCCCAGAAATCTGGCTTGAACAATTGGTACCTGCTGGCCATATAATGAGAAACAAAGTATAAAATACTAACAGTTATGAAGCAGGGAAGAGATTATGAGTCTAGTTTTGCACATATTAAGTTTCAAGTGTCTGTGAGATATTTATATAGGCCTGGAGCTAATAAAATAGGCCTTAAGCTAAGAAAAGAGGTTAGGCTGATAGATGTACATTTGGGACTTGTTAGAATGTACGTGATAGTTATATGCATGTAAGAGGATGAAACCACATAGAAACAGGGTTTAAATTAGAACAAGAAAAAACTTAAGAAGATATTGAACATTGAATAATTGTGTGACAGGGAAGCAGTTTAGCCTAAGAGACTCAGAAAAAATGACTTTTCCTCTGAAAGAGACAGGAGAAAAACCATTTCTAAAAAATACCAAGGAAGGGGCTTCCCTCGTGGTGCAGTGATTGAGAGTCCACCTGCTGATGCAGGGGACACTGGTTCGTGCCCCGGTCCGGGAAGATCCCACATGCCGTGGAGCAGCTGGGCCTATGAGCCATGACCACTGAGCCTGCACGTCCGGAGCCTGTGCTCCGCAACGGGAGAGGCCACAACAGTGAGAGGCCCATGTACATACTGCAAAAATAAAAAATAAATAAAAAACATACCAAGGAAGGCATGTATTACAAGAAAAAGGAAGATATAAATAAGAGATCCAATAAGCTGGACCCAAAATATTTCCAAAGGAGTGTTCACATGGAACTAACAGGTCCTGTTAGTGACAGGAGTTTCAGAGGAGATATATTGGCATAAGCCAGATAGAGAAGGATGAGGAATCCGTAATGGCAAAGAAGTAGATGCAATGAGCATAAATAAACGTTCTTTAAAGGGACAAATAAAAAGAAAGGTAGGGGAAGAGGTAGTCAAAGTGTGAAATAAAATTCATATTTCATGACAAGAAAAAACATGAAAAAAAATTGAACATGAAAAAAATTTTCTCTGCCCTTTAGACTCCTCTCTCACCACTGTATCCCCCATTGAATATCTGCATTATGCATGAACCAAACCTCCCTATCTTCCCCACTGGCAGAAATACCTGGTCAACCATAAAGAGCAACATTCTCCTAGCACCAACAAGACAACTCCTTAAAAGATAACATTCTTTCTTGATCTTGCAAGGGTACACGATTACCCATGACCCACTACTCACTAGATTGTATAAACTGCCAATAATTCATCATTTAATGTACAGCCCTCTGTCTCAAAAAATTTTATAACTGTGCTTTGACCTCTAATGGGTGGAACAGTTCTCAGAACTTTCTGAGAGACTGTTCCCAGGTTATATTTCTCAATTGGCTCAAATAAAATTTTCCATTTCTTTTTTAGATTGACTGATTCATTTTTTTTGTTGACAAAAGGATAGAAGGAGAAGCAAGGGATGAAATGTTAAAATGGAGGATGTTGGATGCTTAAAGACTGGAAAACCAGTAGCTGCTAGAGAGAAATGGAGCAGACATAAAACATGACATAATGATCCCATGAAAATGAGAGGGCATGGGAGAAAGGTGAAGGGATCAGCCTTAGATAACCAAAGGGTACAATGCTCCCTTTAAGACCAAAAATCAGGAAGAATGGATGGCTGCATATGCAGACACTTTTATAGAGTGAGAAGTTTAGGCAATTTAACTGTGATGGCTACAGTTTTCCCTATGGTATATACATGAAATTATATCCTTAAACGGAGGGACGGTAGAGAGAGACAGCATCACTTCTCAAATTGTGGTTCATCCACACTTAGAGTCAGTTAAGGTGCAAGTATGAGAGCTCTGCAGGACTTAATTAATATGAGCATTTGTATTTTAATAAGCTACTTCAAATGATATTTAAACACATTGAAGCTTGGCAATCACTAAAGAGAAGGAAATAAGTAAGTCGTTTTATTCAGAGATTGCCTAATTTTCCTTAGGGAAGAGTCCAAAGATATTGCTTTGAACTTTAGGCCTCAGATCACTTATCTCTCTTTGTTTCCTTATAAGTAAGGACCTTTGTTTCCTTTCCAGTGTTAAGTCTTCACTTGTTTCTCAGCCAGTCCCTGATGGCTGCATGTCCTACTGTGAACCTGTAATTGATCAGGGTCTACCCAGGGAGGCGCCCTTCCTTAGCTTCTCCATGAATGAATACTAAAAGAAAGTCTGAATGTCCTTTCCTTGCTTTTTTCTTTTTTGGTTCCTTTATAGTTTAGAAAGTTTAAACTTTCTAAAATGATGGCTAGAAGAGATATACTGTGGTTTGATTGCTCACCATCATGTAGAAATGGTTGGAGTGGATTTTTGTATACAGTGTGAGGTAGGGGTCCAATTTCATTTCATTTTTTGCATGTGAATAACCAGTTTTTCCAAGGTCATTTCTTGAAGATATTATCTTTTCCCTATTGTGCATTGTTGATGCCTTTATCAAAGTAAGTTGCCCATCTCTGTGTGGGCTCTCCATTCTGTTCCACTGGACTATATATCTGTTCTATGCCAGTATCATACTGTATTAATTACTGTGGCTTTGTAAAATATCTTGAAATCAGGAAGTGTAACATCTTTGGCTTTATTCTTATTTCTCAAGATAATTTTGGCTATGCTGTGTCCTTTGTGGTTCCATATAAATTAATTTTTTTTTCTATTTCTGTAAAAAAATGCCATTGGGATTTCAATAGGCATAGCATTGAATCTGTACGTAGCTTGGGTTAGTATGGAGATTTCAACTATATTAAGTCTTCCAATTTATGAACCCAAGGTGTCTTTTCATGTATTTTTGTCTTCTTTAATTTCTTTCATCAATGTTTTGTAGTTTCCAGTGTACAAGTCTTTTACCTCTTTGGTTAAGTTTATCTCTAAATATTGTATTCTTTTCCAAGCTATGTAAATGGAATTATTAATTTTTATTTTGGATTATTAACTGTTACTGTATAGAAATGCAACTATTTTTACATTAATTTTGTATCCTGTAATTTTCTGAACAAATTTATGAGTTATAACAGGTTTTACGTATGTGAGTGTGTGTCTTTAGGATTTTCTATATATACTGTCATGTCATCTGCAAAAGAGATCATTTAA
Source organism: Mesoplodon bidens (assembly GCF_964165515.1). Taxonomy (NCBI): domain Eukaryota; kingdom Metazoa; phylum Chordata; class Mammalia; order Artiodactyla; family Ziphiidae; genus Mesoplodon; species Mesoplodon bidens. The sequence continues at coordinate 18,404,532 of NC_138161.1, forward strand.
TTCTTCCTTTCTGATTTAGATTTGTTTCTTTTTCTTGCCTATGCTCTAAATGTATGTTTCTGGTGTTTCTTGCTTTTGAATGTATCATAATAATTGTAACAAATGGGTTTTAGTAATTTTTATATAATTCATTTGCATGCTAATTTTAAAATATGAACATACATGCTTGCACACCCATACATTCATATAGAGATATTCATATCTCTATAAAATAGATAGTAATTATTTTTTCTTGAAAAATCACCTGGTAGATATAAAATTATAATAATAATAACACTTTACAACTAATTTTAATAATAGGTTTCATAAAGGAAGAGTTATGGCCTGCTTTAAATAGCAAAAAAAGAAAAAAAATCAACCAATAGAATGTTCTAATTATGGAGGAATAGATGGATCCAAATACATTTGACAGGTGGGAGTTACTCTTAGATATGACTGAATTAACCACAGCTGCTTTCCATAGAATAATGCCCATATGCTCAGTAAAATGGGAGATTTAGTTTTTATCATAGGGTAACATTGAGTAATAATCTTTAAGGAGCCATGCTAATGCAAGCTAACTCCACTTGTATCTGTGCACTAAAAATTCAACACAGAAAAAACTGCACCATATGTGAAGGGAATTATATGTATGACCTCCCAGAATTATTCAAGGGAGTGACGTTCCATGGAATTTGGACACATTCTATAAATCCTGATATTTCTCCTGATTGCTTCATACCCTCTAGATACTTGTATCTGGGGACCTGGTCCTTGACTAATAATTGACTTAAATGTAGCTCAGGTTCAATAAAAGAAACAGAGATTTGCCTTTTCCTTTTGGACTAGCAAATCTAGTACAAACCCACCTTATTTTGGGCATGTGGCTTCATTTTTCTCCCCATTGTCTTCCAAACACTCATAGTTATTTCAACTGTTAGTCATGTTTAATCACTAGATGTTTAGTGGCATTATCATTTACAGACTTGTTATTTTGTAATGAAAGAATTAGCAATTATGTAAGAAAGGATAGGCCAAATATATTCAATTAAAACAATGTTTGGATATCTTTATATAACTATGGAATTAAAATTTAACACAACAGTTTAAACATTATATAATTTGAGTCACCATGAAATATTCTCTCAAAGCTTAAATGGCATTAAAAGAGAGTTTTTCTTTGATCCCATGCAGATCCAAACGTTCTCAAAATCTGGAAAAGCAGAGGATGTGAAAATTCTTCCAACAAATGATGCCAAGTACGTTTTCTATTTAAAATAATATTATATTGTTAATCAAATGAGTAATAGTGTAGCGTAAGTGTAAACTGAACATATTTTATGGGGAAAAAATTCTGTCTTCTCTCCATGTAAAAAGCATTTAGGCAGATCACAGTCATTGTATGACTTCTATGGAATCCATAGCTCTGTCTAGCAACCTTAGTGCTTACAAGAGGGATATAGTAGGCTCCAGTGGCCTGAAGTAACAATAAACTAAAGAAGCAGCCTCTTTCCAAAGCATTTTTGGGAACTTGGAACCTTGGAGTCAATGTTTCTCATTATTAAAGCATGAATCTGGTGATAACAGACAATAGATAGAAGCGATATCTGTTTTTTGTTGATACATGAGGAGTAACTAAATATGACTTATCTTTGGTGGATCTGATCTGTTCTGAACGTTCTTACACAAATATGCTAATTATGTCAGCAATGCAGGAAATGTTATCCAAATCCTAATAATAATTTCCAAGTTTATATTTTAACTTTGATACTATTCACTCATTTATGGATTATGATGAAAATTTTACTATTCTAATTAATGAAACATGAATCTTGATTCACTGCAAATTATTTTAAATTATGATTTTTTTTTACCATATAGATCCATTAAAACATAGATAAACAAATATTTACAAACTCATTCTACCTGTTTTGCCCTATTTCAGGGATTATTTTCCAGGGATTTTCTAAAACTTTCAGGCAAAAATCATTTAGAAGTAGTTCAAGAATAAAGTATCCACTAAGATTTCTATTTTGTAATAGTCTCCAACCTTATTAAGTCATTTAAGCCTCTTTAGCCATAAAATAACTTTATAATAAAGCACATATATTTATATACATACACACACACGCATACACATACTCCTTTTCCACATAAAGTACTAATTCTATCCTGTTGTAAAGAGAATTTCAAGGAAGAAAAGAGATTCTAACTTCTAAGTTTTGGTCCAAACCAAAATAAGAAAAAAAATTAAAGCCAATGTCACAGATAGGAAATCAGCTAGCAGTTTCTGCTCCAAGAGTCTACCAACCCTCCCTACCACACCCAAGGAAATGCTGTTTTCTTCATACTTGACATAAAGAGGCCCATTCATAGTTCAGGATTTAATGGAACTGGTGGTTATCTTATTTATAGGGCTGATAAAATTTCCCTGATGCATGAAACAGATCTACTGCTCTTCAATATCTACATTCACATCCAAAATGGTTTCAAAAGGAGATCTTCTCTCTCTTCCTCATGGAGAAAGAGGTGGAGAATCAGAAAGTTCCAGACATATTATGATATACTTCATCAGTGATATACTTATCAATAGTAACACACAGCATGTGCACGTCAGGGCATTTTGTTACAAAAATCCTTAGCTTGTTTTTTAAACTACACATTTTAAAGAGTGAAGTCAAAGTTACAGATGTTTTAATAATCCTATTCCTTTCCCTCCTCCCAAAAGTATTAAAATATTCTTAATACATTTTCCTTAACTTTTTTTTAAAAATCCAGGAGCAAAAAGGAAAGTGAAAAAGCAAAGCTGCTTTATACAACATAATACAGGAATAACTACAAGGCTAGGATTCAGTGAACAGCTGAGTATTTGAGGGACATATATTAGCATCTTAAACGTCTGTTTGATCTGTTCAACAAACACATTTGAAGATGAGAAAATCACTCCAGTTATGGGCTATCATGATATATCTGAGTGTAATGAGTATGCTATTTTAAGGTAGGTATGGGGAGAAAGACCTGCTTTCACTGGCAGAGTAACACTATCCTTGGCAGCATTGAAGGTATACTTCTACACTGAATACAGTAATTGTGTATGGAAGACTCTAGGTTGAATACATTTAGTGAGGCAAGGTGCTAGGAGAGCACTTGGCTCACTGCTGGGCACAGTTGGGTTTGCATTTTGGCTCCATCAACCATTATCATTGGTTCTTAGTCAAGTTATTACAGCTTTCTTAGTCAAATTTTTCTCAACTCTAAAAAAAGTATTAATCATACCTATCTTGCAGAGGTGTTGAGAAGATTATACAGGGTGATATAGATAAAACATTTAGTGATCTCTCATTAGTATAAGTGGTGACCACTATATAAACTTCCATCTTTGATACATGTATTACAATGTTCATAGCAGCACTGTTTACAATAGCCAAGACATGGAAGAAACCTAAATGTCTACTGACAGATGAATGGATAAAGAAGATGTGATACATATATACAATGGAATATTACTCAGTCATAAAAAATGAAATAATGCCATTTGCAGCAACATGGAAGGACCTAGAGATTATCATAATAAGTGAAGTAAGTCAGAAAGAGAAAGACAAAGACATATGATATCACTTATATGTGGAATCTAAAATATGATACAAATGAACTTATTTACAAAACAGAAACAGACTCAGAGACATAGAAAACAAATGTATGGGTACCAAAGGGGAAAGGGGTGGGGGAGGGATAAATTAAGAGTTTGGGATTAGCAGGTACAGACTACTACATATAAAATAGATAAACAACAATGTCCTACTGTGTAGCACAGGGAACTATATTCAATATCCTATAATAAGCCATAATGGAAAAAAATATGAGTCTCTTTGCTGTACACCAGAAACTAACACAATACTGTAAGTCAACCATACTTCAATTAAAAAGTTAAAAAAACTTCCAACTTTGATACTTTTTTTCTCTTAACATTTTGTTTCTTTTTCTCTTTTTCTTTATTATTTGTGCACCCTACTTATCAATAATTTAACTGATTTTATAAGAGTTAGAAACAATTTAATTTTCTAAATGAAGGGGTATGCCCCCCAAAAATGAGTATGGCTGCAGTTTTGGTAAATTCCATAGCAAAAACATGCTAAAGTAAAATATTAGCAGAGATCACAACAAGAGTTTTCTAAATTCTGGCACATAGAAGAAATAGTAACAATCTTTATTGAGTGATTGCCATGATCCATACAACTTGCTAAGCCCTAAATGTCATGTCACTTAATCTCCATGTAATATTTATGAGGTAGTAGCTACTATAGTCCTCATTGTAGAGCTGAGGACCATAAAGTCTCATGGAAATAATATAATAATGAACCAAAAGCATATACTGTCAGTTCTGAGCCAGACAGGACCTGGACCTTGATCATCTAACTGTACTATTTTCACAGCTACAATTTTCAGTGGAATTTTTGATAAGGAAAGTTCAGATCATTGGTAAGCACTTCAGAAAAGAACTGTTCCTGGGCTTCCCTTGTGGCGCAGTGGTTGAGAGTCCACCTACCAATGCAGGGGACGCGGGTTTGTGTCCCAGTCCAGGAAGATCCCACATGCCGTGGAGTGGCTGGGCCCATGAGCCATGGCCACTGAGCCTGTGCATCCGGAGCCTGTGCTCCAAATCAAGAAAGGCCACAACAGTGAGAAGCCCGCGTACCACAAAAAAAAAAAAAAAAACTGTTCCTATTAACAGTGGAGAATGGTGTTCAAAAAGGAGGCTCAAAGGAGATGATCATTAATGGCAATAGGGTTTCTGATATCCTTTCTTGTAGCAAAAAATGAAAATCAACAACATTGGCATAAACTTTAATCATAAGAGAGAAAACTTAAAAGCAGAAAAGCATTTTATAATAAACTTAATCTATGACATAATTTCTTTTAATGAAAAACTGATTAGAGAAACCTAGAATAGGATATAATAGGAAAATGATTATTTCAAGATCACCATGTTAACAATATGAAGCAATTTTGTTTGACCTCAGGCTTTTTACTATGTACAAGGTAAATGTGTAATTAACTTAATTCACTATTTGTACAGAATCAATGGTGTGTAAGTAATGTTGCATTAAAAAATACCATCAAATTCAGTTGTTTAAAACATACCTATGGTTGTTTAAGAGACTCTGAATCAGGTGGGCGTTCTGGCATCACCTCCCCTCAGTAGTCACTCGGTCACCTGCACTGAGCTGCAAGTCAGCCAGGTGGCTTGGCTGATCTTGGCTAGGCTCTCACATGCCTGGGGCTTTGGCTGCACAACTGAGCTGACCCAGCTCTGCTACTCATGCTCTCATCCTCCACTGCACTGAAGACAAGGGTCTAAGAGAGAAAGAATGGAAGTGCACAGGACTCTGTAGACCTAGACTAGAAACAGGCACTCCATTGCTTCTGTCATATTCTATTGTCTAAAACAAGTCACAATGTCAATGCAGCTACAAGAATTGGAGAAAAATATTCTTCATGATGAGAAGACCTATAAAGATACATTGCAAAGTACACAGACAGAGATGAGGTCAAGAATTCGGGATATTTTTGTAATCTATATACCAAAAATGGCATTTGCCACTTATATACCTCAAGGTGACTTTGGTTATGAGGCATTTTTTAATAACTTTTTATTTTCAAATAGTTTTAAATTTACCAAAAAATTACAAAGATAATACAGAGAATTCCTATATACCTCACAACCAGCTTCCCTCATTATTAACATCTTACATTAGTGTGGCACATTTGTGACAATTAATCAACAAGTATTGATACATTATTATTAACATTTAATTATAATAAACATTTATTATAATAAAATCATGCTTTATTCAGATTTCCTTAGTTTTTACCTAGTGTCTTTTTTTCTGTTCTTGAATCCTATCCAGGAAATCACATTAATTTTAGTTGTCATGTCTCTTTAGGCCTGTCTTTGTTGTGACAGTTTGTTGTTGGCATTTTTAGAAATCTGATCACATATTCATATAGAAGTGTATTGTGATTCTTCAGATGTAAAGTTGCTTAAGTCAAGTCTATAGCAAAGTGCAGCTGTGAATTGCTCATAGGAACAAAGAACTGCATATAGTCAAAAAATAAAATCTATTTTACTAATGCACCTTACTTTTTTAAACACTATTCCCCAAACACATATAGTTACATGTGAGAGAAATTTATATCATACATGCCTTTAGACAGAATAAAGGACAGCTGAACCAAGGGCCTTGGCACAATAATTTAAAATAAAGATGATAATCCAGGGAGCTTTAAAAACTACACAGAAAGCTTTACAAAGCCTCATCTAATCAGCTGCTTTAATGGAACTCCTGAGTGTGTGTTTGGGACTATCCTGGGGCTGTTCTAGAACTCACTTTAATTCATCCACAAAATCTATAATTGAATTCAACTAAAGAATGCAGCTAAGCTAAAGCAACTGTCTTTAGCATGGCTAACACATAATGAAGCTTACACACACACACACACACACACACATATTTTAAATTAATAGTGCTCTGGGTAGTTAACAACTGACAAAAAACTATTGTTTTCTCTTTAAGTGACAAACAGAAAATCAACTACTTTCAATCTGAATTTTGTTTTGTCTCCCACACTCCTCCTACTTCTGTATAACAGCCTCCCAACAGGCAAAAATATAAAGGGTCATTTAATGAACTTGACATTTGTAACCTCAGCTACTGCCATTGGCTTTTCAAGATGGGCCATTCCACTACATTTGCCTGTGTCTAAGAGGTAAGTTTCTATAGGACCCCAACTCAGTGTCCCACAATTCAAGAATTTTGAAGAATGTTATGGAATAAATTCTAGACAAAAGATAGTCTTAAGGAGTAGGTTCTTATTCAGTAATAGAGATCAAAATTAAAAGCTCCTTGGTTTAGAAGAAGTAATTTAGAAAGTATCTGTCAGGAGAATGTTGACACACCTATGAGGTAACACGTCCCCCCTTTTCTCCTAAAGAATGTCTCTGATTACAGGGTGTCATGGGAGAGTCCTTGATATTTGAACAGAAGAAACCCATGATCTTATGAGGATACATCAGTTAATTAATTTATTTTTTTTTCACAAAATATATCCATAGAGAGTTAACTCTACCTGAATGTTGGAAAGGTAACACTCAAGGTTATCCTAAAAGTATGTGAACAACTGAGTGAGTTAAGAAGGATGAGAGAGGAATGTAGAACCAGCATCAGAAACCTTTGATTTCTCCTCATGTCACCACTTAGGTGTGCAAAACAGGTGCGAGGTAGAAGACGTGGCCTTGCATAGGAAGTTTGTACAGGAAACTTGATGTGTCAGTGGCCCAGGGGGAGGTGGTCCTCCAGAAGATGCTGGGAGGAGATCAGAGCAGTGGCCAGGAGCAACTTGGGGACATCAGCTCAAAGTTTTAAGGGAACAAATTTCATTAACGAATGAAGACATCCTCTTTGAACAATGTAGTCACTTTAAGAATTAAAAAATAAAAATAAAAAGAATTATAGCCCTCTGGCTAAACATGGTCAAGTTATTGTCAAATTTATGACACTATTTTATTCATCAGAAGATTTTAGGTAATTTATATTATTGTACATAAAATACCAAAAGGTATTTGAGACAGAGTAAAGGGGAAAGGACCTTTCCTAATTGAACAGTGCTAATAGATATTTCTAACAAAATAGCCATTAATAAATAATGCTAATGTAATTAATGTAGGAAGACAGAAAGAAGGAAAGTCCAATGACATGAGATGAAACTCTGGCCAATACTCCACTAGGTCTTTTATATACACAAATACACTTAGCATAATTACACAAAATTAAATATATGCCATTTTTTATACCTGCAGCTTGGTATCATCATTTTAAAAATCACATGCTTAACTCTAAACCTCTGAACAAAATATTAGATCGTAAAATAGAAATTATGTTTATTTATTACACATTGACATTTGATCATACTTGCCTAGTTTTTGTAAAAAGTCTTCCTCCTACTACTTTTAGAGACCTTAAAATGCCTGTGCTGAAATGTTTTATTCCTTCTGTAAGACATCACAGAAATTCCATGTTGCAAATGTGCTAAATTATTTGAGCTAATAATGAACACATAAAAAAATCTGAGCTAATTCATATTATTTTAAAATTACCTCTCAAAACATCATTTTCACATGTGAAATGGATAGCTTTGTGTACTCTTATTTTAGCATCTCTTTCATGTTTGGAATTTTCTCACACAATTCTATGAACATAAAACCTGTGGGTGGGGGAAATACAGTTTTGCTAAATGCAGAGAGAATACACTTAATCTTAGGGGTTGACTTCAGAAAGTGGACACAAGCTATTTGGTGATCTAATTTATTTGCCAGGGAACCAAAGTTATTTCCTGCAATTTAAGAAGCATACTTTAGACTGGTCAGTCTGAAAATACATGTAACCTCTCTTTCAGGATTTATCCCTGAATTGGACGGTTGGCATTCCCCTAGGATACCTAGGTTAGTCTTTGCATGTTTTGCCTCTAACAGCTCGTTTCTGTGACATTCTTTAGACTTACCCTGGGGTAAAGGACCTCTTAGGGCCAGAAGTGCCTGGAATTTTACCTTCCCTGAGCTGATTCCCCTCTAGGCAGCCCCAGAACCCATAACTGATTGATCCTGGAAGAAAAGGAGGCTCCCTTCCCCGAGCAAAGGCAAATACTGCTGTCATTTTCACTGGGAGTTCCTGGTAGGATTGGACTAAAGCTGGGACTTTGACAAGAAAATTTACCTTTGCTTAATTTCTTCTTCTTCCCTGACACCCTGCTGGATCCTCCTGGGAGTGTTTGCATATAAATGTGCATCTCATGGTTAGCTTTTGGGAACCCCAATTTAATACCCCCAGTGATTTAACTGCTCTTCAAAAGAAAGAAGACCAATCTCACATAGAGAAACAGTGTAAAAATCCTAGGTAGATTGAAAACAATAAAATCTAACAATAAAATTTTTAAAAGATTATGTAGCAGTAATTTCAGAAAAGCAAAAATGTTCTCTAAGAGAAGGTTTTCAAAATAATTCACGGTATTATTTTTTCAAAAGAAAAAATATCATGGTTGCTACATAATAAATAAGAATAGTAAATAAAATAAGAAAGATACTTCCCTTAAATTATAAAAATGTGTCAACCTTATACTAATTTGAAAGTTTCCAATAATATTCAATTTATAGGAGACTTCCTGGATTAGAATTCACATTTCTCTCCAGTTTTCTAATTCCATGATAGCTTCTCCTCACGTATATTGTAAAAATCAGGCAATGAAAATAAAATCTGTATTATAAAATTGAAAATGAGATCATTATAATGATATGAAATAGAAAATAAATTGGATGAAATTATTAGAAAAGCAGTAAATGACCATCTCTACAATTATTATATTTTAAAAGTAATTCATGACACTTGGTAGTATTTCTTGTATTTATCAGACTAAACCTACAAAAATCTTTTCTCTCATTATTAATATTTTTATGAGTACAGCAAATTTGTTCGGTTTTCTGACTATAAGAAATCCTCTGCCTTAAAGCAGATAACCTAATTATTCATGGGGCTGGCTTAAAACCATACCGCAGACATCAATAAAAATTTATTCAAGATTTAAAATAAAGAACATCTCAGAAAAGGTATTATATGTGCCTTTCCTTACATGCTTTTTTCTATATTTCAAAATGATGTGACTGAAAAAAGTATTCATGACCTAGCTCTTCATATCTCCTCAGGCACTTAAAAGTGACAAAAAAAATGAGATTTTTAACCCTGGAAGATTAAACTTGTTTTAGCAGTACTTGGGAGTAAGGCAATTTTGTGAAAAGTTCTGTTTTTAACTTTAAAATGATAGGTTTTATACAAACTCACTTTCCAAATAAGGATATACAGGAATCAGAAGGGGAAAGGAAGTTTTCTTCCCAAACCAGTGAATTGTTAGAATCAGACTACATTACAACAAATCACTGAGCAACATGAATGAATACCAAGCTTCCCAAGGGACATAACTAAAGAAAAGCCGGTACATTTCTACTATAGTCATTAAAAGAATAAACAAAACAAAAATACATAAACTTAAGCAGTAAATATTGCAATTCCCACTTTTCCCATCAGGAAACAGATTCAGACATGAGTAAACAAACAGGCATTATATAGGCATTAATTAAGCTTTACCTTTGCCTAGGGATCTTTTTTTTTCTTTTTCTTAAAACTTTTATTGGGGTATAGCTGACTTACAGTGTTGTGTTACTTTCAGGTGTACAGCAAAGTGAATCAGTTATACACATATATATGTCATGTATATCTATTATTTTCATATTCTTTTCCCATGTAAGTTATTACAGTATAGTTCCCTGTACTGTACTTATTAGCTTATTAGCTATCTATTTTGTATATAGTAGTGTGTATATGTTAATCCCAATCTCCCAATTTGTCTCTTCTCCCAACCTTTCTCCTTTGGTAAGCATAAATTTGATTTTGAGATCTGTGAGTTTGTTTCTGTTTTGTAAATAAGTTCATTTGTATCATTTTTTTTATTAGATTCCACATATAAGTGATGCCGCATGATATTTGTCTTTCTCTGCCTGGCTTACTTCACTTAGTATGATAATCTCTAGGTCCATCCATGTTGCTGCAAATGGCATTAGTTCTTTCTTTTCTATGGCTAATTACCTATAATCTTAACATTGTCTCAGGGATGAAGGGCCAACACCTGGAAAACAACCACATCTTCTTTCTCTTTATTTCTCTCAGACACAGAAAGGTAGAGAAACCATCAGAAGAGCAAGGTTTGTTAAAGGAGAAAATAAAATGAGCTCTTGGAAATTACGTTAGACATTTTTAGATTTAATGGGAAGGAGAGCTCTCGTGACCTCAATGTATGTGGACTTCTTGTAAGGCCATGTAAGGAAGGAAAGAAGAGGCAGCCTCACAGAGACTGATACAAGAGAAAATTCATGCAAGATTTTTACCCTCGGGAACCAACAATTCAACCCTTTTTAAAACCACATTTTTAAAACAATTTATTATTGTATATTGGCTGTGTTGGGCTGGATAACTTGTCTTTTAGTCCAAAGTCTAAACAGAGGGTAGAAAACATTTTCAGAAAAGACTACATAGTAAATAGTTTAGGCTTCTGGACCAAGAGGAAAAACAGAGTATATATATATCCAATAAAAACTTAAATACTAAAAATTATTTTAAAACACAATTAGCCCAAGAGCCACACAAAAACTGGCAGCAGGCCAGGTTTGACCCAAGGGCAATATTTTGCTAACCCTTGATATAGAATATGAAAAATTAAACAGGGGCTTTATGGGATTACACATCACCCAAAATTCTAAATTTGAACATAGATGATACTTTGAGTTTTTTTTTCTATTTGAGAAAGGGTATGTTTTATTTTTATATCAGCATTTTTGATATAATGCGTAAAACGGATGAATTGTGGTGGATATTTTTGTTGGACTCCTCCTAAACATCCATGTCACACCAGATGATTGTTCTATTCCAGCAATGATAACTCCCACTTCCTTGACAGTGATCTGGTAAATAATGTAATGTGATATAACTCTAGCCAATAGGATACATAGGGAAGTCCTCTTGGAGGCCTCTAAGGAAGATATTCTTTCTCTAAGAAGGAGACCTAAGAAAGAGATTCTCCTTTACTTCCTCTAAAGTAAATATGAGATGTGATGTCAGGAACCACTGCAGCCATCCTGGTAACAATTAAATGTGAAGCCAAAGTAAAGGATGGCAAGTCAGAAAGATAATGAAATTACTTAGCTGGATCTGCCTGCTTCCCCACCCAGATCCCAATAAGCCTATAGATTCAAATCTTTTCTGAATCATTTTTTCTATCACTTCTGGTCTCCAAAGACACTTAAGGGTTTTTAGTTGTTGTTCTTTTTATGGCTATACTTTTCACATTTTACCATTACTCTATCATCACTGTGATCTTGCATTCTGGTGCTCATAGATGTTTAAATATTTTTAAAAATATATCTGGGTATTTAAAAAATTTTGCTTCTATCTATTCTATTAAGCATTTGCAGAAGAGCATCAAAGCATTATCTGTATAGATATCTTGGCCCTAAATGTCCAGATTTTCTATAGATCTAGTATTTCATGCAGGGTAATTGAGTTGCTCCACTAATAGATGTCCTTTGAGTTGGCTTCTTGCCCCAGGCTATGCATATACTGGTCAATCTGTGAATGGCTGCCTCATTGCCAATCTGGCCACAGTAGTAGAAGGGCATAGTACAAGTAGATGTGGTCAAATAAGACAATACACAGCAAGGAGCAGAAAGAACAGTCTGTGATTACTTTTGTCAGAAATGAATCGTAGGTGTGGAAATGTCTCTAAATTGGAGGTCCAGGGGCTCCTAAGAGAGAAATATAACTCAGTGCAGGAGGGTTGTGGGTAGGTCTTCTCCCTCCATTCCTAGAGAACACCTCTGATGTGATACAGATAAGTTATATAATTAGAGCTCTATGGACCTGAAATATGTATGTAAGCTTCACAGCATCAAAAGAGCAGCCAAAGCTGGAGTTATAATCTTGTATCTGGCTTACAAAAAAGTTCAAATATAAGTGGAGAGTCCCCAGGAAGTAGCTGAAAAGTTGGAGAAATATATCCTTCAGATATACAGGATAATGAAACTCCACCTTAGATGCTGGGGTGAAGCTATTTTTAACCCCACTCTTTAGGTTATGTATATAATCTTTCTTACTTATGCTCTGTAGTTATTTTCTTTTAGACTGAATTAAGCACAGCTTAAAATGAAAGAAAGTCCCCCACCCTCTCTTCTTCTGCCAGGTAAGGGTATAGCACTTCCTGCCAAAAGCCTCCCAAGTAAATATATTGCACTGAACCCAAGCTCTTGGATCTGGACAAATGTTTCCAAAACGCAACTATCAACCTGTCACTGAAGTGAGGGCGAGGAGTCCTTCTTATCTGGCAAGTATTAAAGAACGCTGGATGAATTACGTTTACTACTGCTGCATCTCATGGGAGTGGGGTAGGCTAATAAATGTGTGGGATGATTAATTCTTTGTGTTTATTGGCAGGGCATTTTGAAGATATTCCATCATATACTCCCTGGGTTTATATTATGTTGGAGATGTCTAATATGTTTTTTTTAAATCGTTATTCAGGAATAGAAAGAGAAAAGTCTCCATCTCTTATGTGCCAGGCCATGAAAGAAAGTGATCATTGAAAAAATACAAGCAGCCTTTGTCCTAGGTAAGTTTCACATAAAATTCTGCATGTTAGAATTTGGAATTGCTTTGGGATCTCTCCAGGAATCAGCCCATGGGGTGACAGGACAAAATAATGGAGGAAATGTGCTATCTACTTGTAATATGTACATTTCTTAAAATGAGGTCCTATCTAAAGTAATTCTGAATGCTTACCCATTGGGTCACCTCCAGACAATTTCTAAAAACAGTATTTTTATTTGGTGAATAAAGAATACTAGGTTACAGACCTGATTTAGATTGCATTTAGAGAGCAGGGAATTGGTAGCTGGAAAACTAAATTGAACTGAATGTTTCTGCTGTTATATTATCGTAAAGAAATTTCACTTCTAAATAATTCCCAACAGACTGAACAACTGATTGGCACTTTGAAACAACGAGTTTGTTATTGTATAATCCTTTTGTTCATTCATTTGTTCACTCATTCCATCAACAAGATTGAGTTTTTATGTGAAGCTCTGTGCGTAATGCTGGAATATAGTCCTCAAATTCATGCAACTTATATTTGAGGGTAATTTCTATCTACTCATCACAAAGTTAAGGTTTATAATATGTATAGTACTACTATATAACGTGAATCAGAAGAAAATAGTATTTTGGAATTTAGATAAAGAATGACTCCAGTTTAGGAGAAGATAATGAACATAATAGGATACTGTTATATGTAGAGACCAATTTGCTTGCAGTTTTAATGTGACTATTTTTGAAACCTTTATATATTTCTTCTGCTTTAGATTTTCAATCAGTGAATTGAACAGCTTGGTATAAAGAGTGGGTTAAGAAAAAGCAAGAATTCTTCAATAAATCATTCAATAAAATGACATAAACCAAATGAATCTTCATATCATATATTTCATTTACACCTTTTTTTTTCATAAATCAGGAATCTAGGAGTCATCCTTGACTCCCTTCTATTCCTCAACAGTTTCTCAATCCCCTACTGCCCAACCAATCCAACCTACTGATTCTACATTCTTAAAATACCTCAGATGCAACCCCTACTCTCCATTCTCATTGCTACTATTTTAATTTTCCTTAGATTAATAATATAGTCATTATGTAGGTTTTTCTGTATTCTTTCTGGCCATACCCTATATTTATCTTCACAAGTCACCCAGAGCTCATTCTAGAACCCATCTTCTTACTTTCATTATAGTCTCCAGTAGCTATCCAAGCATAAATTTCAAATCCTTTAGTGTCACATACAGGGACATTCAGATCTATTCTCTGCCTGCTTTGGGGGACTTTAATAAGCACCACTGTCCCATCTAATACCCTGAACTCTGGTCCCTGAATCATCTCAGCAGCCATTATACCTCTATTTTTTATAAGGCTTTTCTTCCTCACTGGTTGATCCCCCCTTAAACCTTCATCCATGTGGTAAAAATTATCTCAATTTTCAGGACTCAGTTCAACCACATATTTCTCAAACCTTTCTAAGCAACACACACTCTTCTAACCCATACTTCAATATAGAATTAACCACTTCCTCATCTGTGCTCCATAACAGGTACTCCAGATCTTTGTTACAGGTACCTATCTAAGGATTTGTCCAAACTATTAACCACCAAACTCCTTAGGAACATAGGCTGTTGAATTCACAGTTCTTTTCCCAGCGCCTTGTGCAAAAAGCCTGATATATATGAAATTAACTCCTGTTTATTTAAAAAGTAAATCAGTGAACACATAAATATAAAATCCACTTCTTTTTAGCATAGTTCCCCCAAAAGAGAGCGGAGGTGCAATAAATATACCAGTGACTAGAGGAACTCAGATATTTTCAAGTGATGGATCAGAGAATTTTTTTCTGATTTTATTGGGAAATAATTGACTGTACACATTTAAGGCATACTGCATGATAGTTTGATTAGCATATACTGTGAAATGATTGCAGTAGGTCAGCTAACATCCATCTTCTCACACAGATACAATAAAAAGAATAGAGAAGGAAAGAAAAAAGGAAGAATGTTCTTGTGATGAGAATTTTTAGGATTTACTATCTTAACTTTTCTGTGTATCCTGCAGCATTGTTAGCTATAGTCGTGATGCTGTACCTTACATCCTTGATAATTATTTATCTTATAACTAGAACTTCATACCTTTTGACCACCTTCTTCTAATTCTCCTTCAATCACTCACCACCTCTGGTAACCACAAGTCTAATTTCTTTTGCAGTGAATTTGGTTTTTTGTTTGTTTAAGTTTTTATTTAGATTCCAGATATAAATGAGATCATATGGTATTTGTGTTTGTATGACTTCTTTCACTTAACATAATGCCTTCAAGGTCCAACAATGTTGTTGCAAATGACAGGATTTCTTCATTTTTATGGCTGAATAATATTCCATTATGTATATAATCACAACTTCTTTACCCATTCATCCATCAACAGACACTTACATTGTTTCCATGTCTTGGCTATTGTAAATAATGCTGCTATGAACATCAGGGTGCAGATATCTTTTTGAATTAGTGTTTTCAATTATTTTGCAAATATTCCAAGAATTGGAGTTGCTGCATCATATGGTAGTTCTATTTTTAATTGTTTGAGGCGCCCCTTACTATTTTACATAACAGATGTACCAATTTACAGTCTCACCAACAGTGCCTAAGTCTTCTCTTTCCTCCACATCCACGCCAGCATTTGTTATCTCTTGTTCTTTTGATAATGGTCATTCTAACAAGAATTAGATGATATCTCATTGTCATTTTAATTTTCATTAGGTAGTAATGTTGAGAATCTTTTCATGTACAAGTTGGCCTTTTTTATATCTATTTTTGAGAAATGTCTTGTCATATCCAAAGCATGTCTTAAATGTTGAATGAGAAAACAAAATTCTTTTTCGGAAGAAGTCCAATCCCTTATGTTTCTCTGAGATACTGCAGATTGTGTTATTTTTCTTTACATAGTATACATTTCATTCAGGGAAAAAAATACAAATAAAATTCATAGCAATTTAAACCACAAACACAATGCAAAAGAGAAAATAGGAAAGAGTGGGGAAGGAAGGAAGGGAGGGAGGGAGGGAAGGAGGGAGGAGGGGTGGGAGGGAGGGAAAGAAGGAAGAAAGGAAGGAAGGGAGGGAGGAAAGAAGGAGGGGAGGGAGGGAGGAAGGGGAGATGGAAGGAAGAGAGGAAGGAAGAAAGGGAGGAAGGAAGGAAGGGAGGGAGGGAGGGAGGGAGGGAGAGAGGGAAAGAGAGAGGAAGGGAGGGAAAGAAAAGACCTAGAAACTCCCACCAGTTCTTCCTTAGGCTACATCTTTTTGATGACACCTAAGTTACTGAGCACAATGGAAGCGCATGAATTTTGGCCCCACGTCTGTTTCAGTCATCTGTACTTGCTAAACCTGTTCTGATACCCCATAAAATTCCTTCTTACTGGACTTGAGCAAAAATCTTTTCACAACTCCATAAGTCCTTAGAGTCTCTATCCCTGACTTATGCTAACTTCTCCAAACTTGTACAATAAATGAATAATCCTTTATTTAATCTTTCATTCAGTTCTTCAAAAAAGAGTAGTTATTGAATACCAAGGTCTTAGGGTAGTAATTACATATTTCTCCAAAATCTTAGAGGTAGCAAAGGATAGTAAAAAGGGCACAAGTAAGAAAAACTCAAGCAAAAATATTAAAAATCTAGAATGAAGGTACAACTGAAATGCATAGGTATTTTAAAAGAGCAAAGTAACATTGTCTTGTTTTACTCAATTGTTTAATATCTTTTAAAATACAGTTGTTTATAACGTGCCCTAACTTTTACATTTGTAAATTAGTCTTTGCTGCTGGTCTCTGACACAACACTCTGTTTCCTTAGAGTATGAATTCAGTCTAAGCTACATTTGATTGTGATTCATTTTTCTCTGTCTTCCTGTATTCCCTGCTAGAATCAGAACTTCAAACAGGACCTGCTCATCGTATTCTCCCTCTAGTCCTCTTTCTTCACACTCGCTTCATTCATTACTTTAAAATCAATGAATATATTATTTTATTGGATTCTGGTAAAGACCTAGCAAAGAAAGGGTATTAACCTCGTATGACTGGTGACAAGATTGAGCCAGAAGGGAAAAGTAGTTTAAACGCAGTCAATTGTAGGAGAGTAAGAGTTCAAGCCCTAACTCTCAAGAACCTTGCCTGACTGTACCAATACTGCCTGCCTTGGGGTGAGTAGCCTCACTGAGAGCTATTGGCAGATAGTCCTAGAATCCACAAAGATTTAGAACTACACTGGTTGGAGCATAAAAAGGAAAACAAATTATCTTCTCTCTCACTTGACACAGAGATATTAAATGTAAAGAAAAAAAGTAGAACAGGAAAATATTACATTATTTTGACAATTATTTAGTGTATGTCATTTTTATCCCGTTTATTGTTCAGATATTATATAATTGAATTCTTACATTGATATGCAAAATTAAGTAAACAACTATGTGGATTGATACTTAACCCTAAATCACAGAATCAGTCATTTAAAAAAAAGGAAATCCATACAGCTTATTGAAATGTTAATGAAGGACTAATAGAATATCAAATAGAAATTAGATGAAAAATTGTGAGTTTGAAAACAGCAAATAATCAGTATGTATGCTTTTGAACGGTCCATGTGAGTAAATGCCTTTTTACATTTTTTTTATTTATTTGTTTATTTATTTATTTTGGCTGCACCACACAGCATGTGGGATCTTAGTTCCCTGACCAGGGATCAAACCTGTGCCCCCTGCATCCCTGCATTGGAACCAGGGAGTCTTAACCACTGGACCACCAGGGAAGTCCCAGTAAATGCCTTTTTAAAAATAGCATTCAATTAGAAACTCATTTCTCTAACATTCTAATAGATTATTATTTTAGGAGATATTTAAGAAGAGAATAAAAATATTTAGTAGCATTATATGCTATATTATTTGGGTTTAAATAAAGTATGGAAGATATGGGTATTTGATACCATGAGGTGGTAGTGGTAGCTGGTGGAAACAACCATTAGAAAGGATTTTCAATCATATGGTTAAAAAACCTCAGAGGACTAAGGCTTAGGTAAGTTTGCATTTTACATGTATTTAGTATGGCCACTGGCATAGACTGAGTGCAATGCAAGTTTCTGTGTAACAATAGAAAGAAAAAGCTGAAATGGATACTTTGTTTAGGTTTATGTTTGAGTGTTGTTTCCAGTTGGGGACAGTTATGAATAATGCTGCTATAAACATTCACCTGCAAATCTTTCTGTAGACATAAATTGAGGTATGGATTGAAGTTCATTTGTTTACATATAGATATTGTTAGGGACTGAACTGTATTCTCCCAAAATCCATATGTTGAAGTCCTAACCTGCAGTATCTCAGAAAGTGACTGTACTTGAAGATAGTGTCTTTAAAGAGGTACTTAAGGTGAAATAGGGTCATAAGTGTGTGCCCTACTCACTATGACTAGTGTCCTTTTAAGAAGAGGAGATTAGGACAAAGAAACATAGAGGGAAGTTCATGTGAAGACAACAGAAGAAGATAGTCATCTGCGAGCCAAGGAGAGAGGTCTCAGAAGAAATCAACCCTGTTGACAACTTGAGCTCAGATTTGTATGCTCCAGATTGTGAGTAAATAAATTTCTGTTGTTTAAGCCACTCAGTTTCTGAAATTTTATTTTAGTAGCCATAGCAAACCAACACTGATATCAATTTGTTCCAGTAATATTTGTTGAAAAAAGTAAAACTTTTTCCACTGAATTATCTATGTATGTGTGTCTTTGTCCATATTTGTGTAGGTTTGTTTCTGAATTTTCTATACTGATCAATTGATCTGTATGTCTGTCTTTAAGTATAAATTGTCTTGATTAATGTAGATTTATATTGTCTTGAAATCAGGTGATGTTAGTCCTCCATTTTTGTTCTTTCCAAAGTTGTTTTGCTTATCATAGGTCCTTTACATTTCCATATACATTTAAGAATCAATTTGTCCAAAAATTCCTTCTAGGACTTTAATTGGGAATGAATTGCATCTATAGATGATTTTCAGAAGAAATGACCTCTTAACAACATTGAGTCTTCTGAGACAAGAAAAGCAGGTGTATCTTCCAATTCATTTAGATCTGTGGTTAATCTCAACAACGTTTTGAAGCATTTTTGTGTACAGATCTTTCAGATTTTTGTTATATTTCTCCCTATTTTATATTTTTCTTATATTTAATGGTATTTGTAAATTTCTTTTTAAATTGTCACTGATATATAGAAAAAACATTTGAATTTGTATATTAATCTTGTATTCTGAAATCTTTCTAAAATCATTTAATTAGCAGCCTTTTCATAGATTTCTTTTACTTTTTTTATAGATAATCTTGTCCTCTGAAAATAAAGGTGGTTTTATTTATTCATTCCCATACAGATTCTTTTCATTTTCTTTTTAATCTTTTTGTGTTGGATAGAATCTCCATGATAATATTATATAGATGTGGTAAGACCACCTAGTTTAATCATTAAGCATGGTGCTTGCTGCAGGTTTTGTGCATACATCTGTTATGAGCTTGAGAAAGTTCCCTTTTATTACTACTTTGCTAAGATTTCTTTTTTTAATTTAATTTTATTTATTTATTTTTTATACAGCAGGTTCTTATTAGTTATCCATTATATACATATGTCAATCCCAATCTCCAATTCATCACACCACACCAAAGATTTCTTAACAGGAATCATGTATTTTGTAAAATGCTTCTCCAGAATTAATTAAGATAATTATATGGTTTTATCATTTTTAGTTTGCTAATATGATAATTTAAAAGCATAGGTTAAATTATTTTTATTTCTTTTTTAAACATTCGGTAGAATTCACCAGTGAAACTATTTGTACATGTAGCTTTCTTTGTGAGATGGTTTTAACTACAAATTCAATTTTTAAAATAGATATAGGTTATTTAGTTTAGCTATTTAATCTTGAATGAGTTTTGGTAATTTGTGTCTTTAAATAAATTTGTCCATTTTTTCTAACGTCAAATTTATTGGCATAAAATTGTTAGTAGTAGTAATTTTTTATACTTCTGTTATCTCTAGAATATGTAGAAATTTATCTTTTCTCAATTCTGATAACTGCATTTTGTGTCTTCTCTCATGTTTTCCTGATCTATTTGGCTATGAATTTTGATCTTCACAAAGACACAGTTTTGGGTGTCTTTAATTTTCTCTATTACTTTTATGTTTTCTATTTCACTGATTTTTGCTCTGACCTGTATTATTTGTCTTTGTTTACTTTAAAGTTTCCTTTTTCTACAGTTTCTCAAGATGGATGCTGAAGTCATTGATTTGAGCCTTTTTTTCTAATATGTGTTTAACATGTTATATAATAATATAAATATTTATATTAGGACATTTTTTTCTAAATATTAGTTTAATGGTTTTCCCCAAATTCTGATATGTTGAGTTTTCATTTTCATTCAATTCTAAATATTTCCCAATTTCTCTTTTGATTTCTTATTTAACTCATAGGTTATTTAGAAGTGGGAAATTAATTACAGTTTCTAAATATTTGAGGGTTTTCCAGTTGTCTTTCTTCTGTCAATTTCTATCATAATTTTATTGTGTTTAGATAATATGATGTGATTTCTTTCAACTTTATGTGTCCATATTATATTCCTTGAATACTTGTAAATTTATTGAATTTGTTTTATGGCCTATAATATAGGCTATTTCAGTGAGTGTTAGGAGCCCACTTAAAAACAAAAGGTGATCTACTGTTGCTAGGTGACGTGTTCTATAAATATCAATTAGGTCACATTGGTTGAAAGTGTTGTTCAAGTTACTATATTTTTGATGGTTGTCTACTTATTGTTCTATCAGATATTGAGAGAGTGTACTGAACCCTCTAACATTAAATATAGATTTGTCTATTTCTCTTTGTATTTCTATCAATTTTACTTTTATGTGCGTTGAAGCTTTATTCTTAGATGTGTTAATATTTAGAATTGTTTTCTTGATGACTTGCTTCTTTTCATTATGAAATTTCTTTTTTAACTCTAATAATATTTGTTCTGAAATCTAATTTATCTGATATTAATAAAGCTTTAACAGCTTTATTTAGTGTTAGTACAGTGTATTTCTTCACGTTTTACTTTTATTCTATTCATTTCTTTACAATTAATGTATATTTCATTTAGGCAATATATATCTGGATCTTGCTTTCTTATACAAACTGACAAATTCTATCTTTTAACTGAGTTATTGAGATAATTTGGATTTAATGTGATTATCGATATGTTTATGATTAAATCTTTTGTCTTGACCTATATTTTCTCTTAGCCCGTCTGTCCTTTTTCCTCTTTTTTTCTACTTTCTTTTAGATTAATTATATATTTTCATGATTCTATTTTGTTGGCTTATTGGCTATAAATCTTTCTTTTGTTTTTTATTTTTAGTGGTTGCTTGAGGGATTATAGTGTAGGTCTTTAACTTAGAACTATCTGTTTCAAGTCGTATTACAATACTTTATATATATTGTGCAAATCTTACAACAGTATACTTCCATTTCTCTCCTGCTAAACTTTGTGATATTTTTCTTATACATTTTACTTTTACTTATTTCATAAACTCTACACAATGTTGATTTTTTTTTGTTTAAACACTCAATTATCTTTCAAAGATATTTAATAAGAAACAATTCTTATATAATTATCTAGGTAGTACCATTTCAGTTGTTTTTCATTCCTTTGAGTAGATACAGATTTGTAACTAGTATTATTTTCTTTCTGTCTCAAGGGACTCAACATTTTTGTAGTGCAGGTACATGAGTGATTAACTTGTTCAGCTTTTATAGAAATGAAGATCTTATTTTGCTTTTATTTTTGAAAAAAATAGTTTTTGCTAGGTATAAAATTCTAAATTGACAAGATTTTCTCTCAATACTTTAAAATATTGATCCATTCTTTTTGATTTGTCTCTTTCCAGTGAGAAACACTGGTGTCGTTCTTATCTTTCTTCCTATGTACATACCACATGTTCTTGTTTTTTGGTTTTCCCCAATCTAACTGTTTTCAAGATTTCCTCTTTATCATTAATTTTGGAAAATTTAAGTATGGTATTCCTTGGCACAGTCTTCTTCATTTTCTATTCCTGCTGACTTATTAATATTTTTAGATCTGATGAGTTACAGTTTTCATCAAATATAGAAATATTTGTGCATTATTTCTTCAAATATCTCTCTCCCTTACTTTCTCTCTTTCTTCAGTTACTCCAATTATATATATATATATTACACTGCCTGAAATTGCCACAGACTTACTGATATCCTGTTCATTTTATTTAAATTATTATTCTATTTTTTCTGTTTTATTGTGAACATTTTCTGTGTCTTCAAGTTCACTATTTTTTTTCCTCAAGGTCTAATTTGATATTATCAGATCCAATGCAACTTTCAATTTAGTCTTCATTTAATTTCCAAAAGTTTGATATGGGTTTCTAAAAATATCTTCCAGGTCTCTTCATAAATATTTGTACGTATGTAATACAGTTAAAATAATTATTTGAATGTCTTTGTCTGCTAATTCTATCCTATCATCTATGCCAGTTCCGGTAAGTCTTAATTCTACTTTCCTCCTCATCATTGTATTTTCTTATTCTTTGTATGACAAATAATCTTTGAGAGAATTCCAGATGGTGTGCATTTTGCCTTATGCTGAGCATTTTTATATTCTGATAAATCAACTCAGCTTTATTGTAGATGCAATTAAGTTGTTTGGAAACAGTTCAATCCTTTCAAGTTTTGCTTTTAAACTTTTTTTAAGGCACAACTAGAAAAGTGCTTAGACTAGGAATAAGCACTTTCCACTACTGAGGTAACTGCCTTTTGAGTCCTCTACCAAGTAACCCCTGATGCATGAGTTTCTCCAATCTATCTAGCAGGGGCAGGCACTATTCCTTGTCCTTTTTTTAAAAAAAAAGGAAATTAATTGAATGAAAGATTCTTTAAATTCTATAGTGCTTTACAACTTTTGAAAGTTTCACACACGTGATTTCATATAATCCCATAATGACCCTTTCCTCCCCTATTCATATTGCCCCCCCACCCTGCTTCTTTCCCTGCTGGTAGCCACTAGTTTGATCTCTATATGTGTGAGTCTGTTTCTTTTCTGTTTTATTCACTAGTTTGTTATATTTTTAGATCACATAAACATGATATCATACAGTATTTTTCTTTCTTTATCTGACTTATTTTACTTAGCGTAATGACTTCCAAGTCCATCCATGTTGCTGCAAATGACAAAATTTAATTCTTCTTTACAGCTGAGTAGTATCCCATTGTGTGTGTTTATATACATATATCACATTTTCTTTATCCATCCATCTGTTAATGGACACTTAGGTTGCTTCCATGTCTTGGCAATTGTAAATAACATTGCTATGAACATTGGGATCATGTATCTTTATGAATTAGTGTTTCTGGTTTTCGGGGGTACTTTGTGAGTACCTAGCACTATTAACTCCTATAGTTGTCTCAGGGAGTTTCCTCACATACATGCACTGATCCATATTCAGATGAGTAATTGGGGTAAAACCTTCAGAGTTCCCTTTCTGTCCAGCAATCTCCTCTCTAGTACTCGGTCCTGCAAACTCTATTCCCTTTGGGATCCCTGTACTCTTATTTCTCTCTCTTGAACTCAGGGAGTCCTCCAAACCTGCCTGAGTTCCTTCTCAATACCTTGTAGCATGAAACCCCCTCAAGGCAGTATGTTGAGGCAATTATAGTGTTCTCCTCATTTTTTCCTCTAAACAGTTACTGTCTTGAATTATATTATGTCTAGGTCCAGTGCCTTGAAAACCATCATTTCACATATTTTATCTATGTTCTGATGCTTTCATGCAGGAGTGTAAATCTGGTTCAAGTTACTCCATCTTGTTTGAGAGTGTAAGTCCCATTTCTTTTTAATATGATACCATAATATAATCACAGAGAGAATATTATTTTCATATCACAATGCTGTGGTAATATCAGTATCTGCAATATCACTTTATTTCAGTTCTCAATAAGTTAATCAACGTAAGCCTCTGCTCTACTAAGTATCTTAACCCTCCAAAGTAATTAACACTTCCATCCCATGACATTAAGGAGCAAAACTTGAAATTAAAATGAATTAATATATTTCATGTTATTTTGCTTAATGGTAACAATTTAAGGAAAACTGTAGTTTATCACACTGTTTCTATTTTTTAGCAGAAATATATATATATATATATATATATATATACACACACACACACACATACATAGATATGTGTATATATGTATATGTATATATACATGTGTGTATATATATATATATATATATATATATATATATATATATATATATATGAGAGTGAGGGCACAGAATGAAAGAGAATAAAGAAACAAAATAAGGAAAAGATATGTGCACTTAACAGTTTTCCCTAACTGCTATTTTTTTAGCTAGGATTTCAGTGCATGTAAAGTTTATGGGCATAGAGCTCTTAAGAATTTTACATTCCTACTATAAAATGGAATACATGTCTTCTCTTTTAGACCACTTATAAAAATTACCAAAATCAAAAGGGTTTACAAAGACAAACAATCATACATTTAATCATAATAAAACACTCTGCAGCAGAAACCATACTAATTTTTTCAAGTTTCTAATAATGAGTTCAAGATGGATTAACCACGTGTCACTGAATCTTTGCAAATTTTGTATAGTCTTTAGGACAGGAGACTTGCACTTTCACTGTATGTTTTTCTTCAAGGGCCTCAGAACACTAAGACTTTCTCCACCCTTTATGAGTCTCACCATGAAATGATTCACCATGGGTGGGGAGTGTGGATATCACCCTTCATAAGCCCACCAATGTGGTCTTGGCAGTTACTGGAATCTATTGGCAAAATAGGACAGAACACAAGGAATCCATCACTTTATATTTTTGGCTGCACAGGAACTGGTCCTGTAAAAACATGTTAACACCGATGTGAGAAGTCTTACAAGCATATAAAGCATATTTTTTGATGTTTTCTGTTTCATATAGATGTTTATCTATATTTGGAGTTTATTAGAAAATATCAGTAATAAAACTCATGGGAAATTAGAGCCATTCTCTAAGACCACCAAACCAAACACATTCAGATTTTAAAAATTTTAATCCTATCTTAAATTTTTCCAAACCTATTTATTATATATTAGGGAAAGAGTCATTTTCCTGAGAATGCAAGAAAGAAAAATCACCAAAAATACTGCACTAACCAGCCCTTACTCTCTGGCTTTAGCTTGAAATAACTTCAGTGACTAGTTGTGATGGTCAACAATGCATAAAACTGTGACAGGAACAAAAATTTTATACTCCTTTAGCTCACATTCAAAAGTAAATTGAAACTGAACTGACTATAGCCAAGTATCTTTTATGTTAGTGAAAAAAATGAGCAAATGTAAAGTTTCAGATTGTTCTTTTGGATTTTTTTTATAAATTTCTGTAAAAGTTGGTATAAGATATTCATAGAATGTGTTATTAATGACTTTTGAAATGTTGAACAGAAAAAGAGGAGAATTAACAACAGAGTATCTGTTTTGATTTTAAGTGCCTGATCAATAGCCATGTTTTTCTTCTCAAATGTAGAAATAGTCCAAAGGATGCAAGAATCAACATGCACATGGGTGTGTGTGTGAGCATCACAGCTATTACTGATAAAAAAGTGGATCAGAAGAGGTGGCTTAGATGCATGGCCATATTGAATTCCTAACACCATCATTAATAATTTAATTTATCTCCCAAATTCCTGACTTCCCACCCAGAGGGAAATACCTGTCTTACTGTAAGGCTCCTATGAAAGTAGAAAGTAAGAGATTTCAAGAAAGACTGAGCTAAGCTTACTGAGTTTGCTTTGTTATATTTCAACAAATTGTGAAGCACATATTAATCTTCATCCCCATTATACCAGTGTATTTAATCACATTGGTTAAAAGGTGCAAGACATCTGTTATTTTAACTTTGAAATGATACTTTTCCCACAGTACACAGTGGAGAATAACAGTAGTTTGGGTTTCCTTTATAAGTGAATGCATTTAGCAGATAGATTTCACATTATAAAAAATAAAACTTCGTAGCCAGCAAGATCTTAGTGATATCAAATATAAATATCTCCCCTAACAAATGAAGAAGCTGTAACTCAGAAAGGTTAAGTGACATGCCCAATCAACATTCCCCAAGCTTCTAGTAGCAGAAGTGGCACTGAAACTCATGTCTCTTTGCTTACTCTTTGCTTGGACTATGAACGTCACAAGAATTTCTCAGAGTTTTCCTCCACCCCCATATGTGGAACATAATGGCTAGAGTGGTCTGGCCTTTCCCCAGGTCAGTTAGACTCTGATAACACACCAGAAGGTTAAGCTCTGCTAATTCATTGTCCCTGAAGGCAGGCCTTGTTAGGAAGACTAACTCTATTCTCAGGAAAGAATTTTTCTCCAGTATTTACTGTCAGAACCTGGTTGAGCTCCTGGGTGTGATTCCCACAAATTTCCTAGAATTTTTAACTCTCCAACTTATCTACACTAAGCCTCCAACAATTTGCTGATGACAGTTCAGATTTTTCTTCCCTGGCACCAATTCCGAGGTATTTTCTGCTCAAGAGTTCCTGCTCTGGGAAGGCATGACTCCTATTCACCTGTCTGCCTCTCCAAACTTGGAGGCAGTGATTTGCACTGCATCCTCCCCTCTCTTAAGGATCCAAGAAGGGTTGTTGATTTTTCAGTCTATCCAGCTTTTCACTCGTTATTAGAACGGAGTGGGGACTTCCAAGCTCTTGACGTGAAGAACCAGAAACTGGAGGTTCTAGGCTTTTTCATATTTTATCTTTTCAGTAATGCCAGTTGTTTACAAACATCACTAAACTTAGAAAATCCTAGTGTACATCTGTTCAATTCCCAAGGGAATTATATTAAATTCAGTCTCCATTTTTACCAAAACTTGCATACATCTGATGCGTTGTTTTTGAATGGTTTTCTCTTTTATGTTTAGAAATGTTCTTCAGTCTTTTAAAGATCAATATGATTTTCTGGTTGGAGATGTGGCTTTCACTGTGTTCTTCACAGATATGTGAGTCAATTTCTCTGAGAATGCCATCAAAATACAAGTCCATGTTCTAAGTGCTTTCCTAAGTCATCATAAATGTCGTGGGGGTATTTTGTACAGCATTTGCATTTTTTTAGTGATTAAATGATATAAAGATTTTCAGGTTCTTTACAACATGAAAATGCTCCTTATCATATAATGGAAAAGTTGTCTTTTCACTGCTTTGAAAAGTTTTCCTTCTAAGTCAGGGGGATATGCCTCTGCTCTCCATTACATTTCTGTTCTACCAGAAGGCCACCCTCCCCCAGAAGAGTTTGGGGGTGGGAACGTTGCGCCCCTCCTGCTCAATGGGGCCCAAATTAAGCCTGAGGTATTGCTCCTTCAGATCTCCTGCTAATGTTTTAATCATGGTTTAACCTAAGTTAACTAAAACCCAAGCCATTCCCTACTTTATTCACCGTCTCTGAGCATTTCAGTTAATAGGAAAATTAGTCCCATTCATGATAGAGATATTGTGTTTAAACCATTTGAAAGTGAAACCTTCAAATTTCTAATTTTTTTCTATCCACATTAGAGAATGCCATGGAAATGTCTGTAATATTTGCTACATCCTTTAACACGGTGTTCCTTTAGTCAGAAGACAAAAAATTATCTTCCAGGGGAAAAAAAAATGAGGCTGTATGTTAGTACCAAAAAGAAAAAATAAAATTAAAAGAATTTATTAATGCCTTGCCACTGTTTCAATAAATTTATATTTCAAATACATTTGAATGAAATATGTCCTTCTTTTTATTCAAGATGAAGAAACTACTCTTGATGACCTGAAAACTATATAAAATGTACCTAGCTCAACTCAAAACAATTTACTACTACCTGGGACTTCCTTGGTGGTCCAGTGGTTAAGGCTCCACACTTCCACTACAGGGGGCAAGATCCTGCATGCTGTGTAGTGTGGCCAAAAGAAAAAAAATTACTACTACCTGTTTTTCATTGCATATACTCATAAAAATTATTTACAATGCAATTCATATTTTCTATGTGAAAATTAAGAACAATTATTGTAATAAATAAGGATAGAGGTTATACTGAATTTTACTCTCATTAGTTTGCAAAGGCAAGCTACTTGTTTTTAGTATTCATTTTTTCTGGTGCCTTACATTAGATAAGGTTACATTTTTAACATACCATCTATGGCATTGTTTTTTTTGTTTTGTTTTGTTTTTTTTTTTTTTTTGTGGTATGCGGGCCTCTCACTGTTGTGGCCTCTCCAGTTATGGAGCACAGGCTCCGGATGCACAGGCTCAGCAGCCATAGCTCATGGGCTCAGCTGCTCCATGGCATGTGGGATCTTCCCGGACCGGGGCACGAACCTATGTCCCCTGCATCGGCAGAAGGACTCTCAACCACTGCGCCACCAGGGAAGTCTTATGGCATTCTTTTTTAAATTTATTTATTTACTTTTGACTGTGTTGGGTCTTTGTTTCTGTGCGAGGGCTTTCTCTAGTTGTGGCAAGCGGGGGCCACTCTTCATCTCGGTGCATGGGCCTCTCACTATCGCGGCCTCTCTTGCTGCGGAGCACAGGCTGCAGACGTGCAGGCTCAGTAGTTGTGGCTCACAGGCCTAGTTGTTCCGTGGCATGTGGGATCTTCCCAGACCAGGGCTCGAACTCGTGTCCCCTGCATTAGCAGGCAGATTCTCAACCACTGCGCCACCAGAGAAACCCCTATGGCATTCTTGAGTTTTATTTTTTTAATAAAAGATCAACTCCAGTGTAAAATATAATAATGAGAATGTTGCATTCAGCAGGAAAATGAACTTTCTGTATCACATTTAACATTTTATTTTTAATACACTACAGCTTTGGCAAATCTTGACTGAAAAATAAACAGTAAGCCATATAATGATGAAAGGAATTGGTAGATGTATAATTAACCTATGCACTTCATATTTCGTTTAAGAAGAAAGAAAAGAAGTAGAAATAGAAACACAATAATAATAATAATAATAACTGCTATAATTTAGTGCTCACCCTAGGTCAGGCAATTCAGTGAGTGACCTGTGTTATCACTAAACAACTTGTTATCAACTGTCTTTATTTATAGTAAATATAATCAAAGAGATTATGTCAGTTATCCCAGGTCACATCGTGAGTAAATCTTAGAGTCAGAAAATAGATTTTTTAATATAAACTCTCCTCTTAACATTGTAGGAAAGACAAATCTACCATAACAAAGAGATTCTAAATTCATCAACCTAAAGAAAAAAATGAGACTCTTTCTTATACAAAAAGTTTGAGAAAAGCATGACAGATGGTCAAATGGTTCCTCAACCATGAATGACTATCCCTTTCATTTTGTGGTTCTGCCATCCTTAAGGCCTTGATGCATGGTCTAAGCAGAGCCATCAGCAAGAGCTCTCAGCAGGAGGGAAGAAGAGAGAACACGGAAGAGCCATATTCATACATTTGTGCCTACAGAATGGTAAACTGAAAGAAGGCTGGAAAATGCAGTCCAGCTAGGCAACCACGTGCACAGTTCCCATTCTATTATCAATGAAGAAAGGAGGCAACTTCCATGGATAGTTGAGAGTCGCCACCACAACACCAACTCATATGATTTCACTGAAATCTCTATGCCCTCGGCTATCAGTCATGAGCTTTTCTCATCACCTCACCACACAGCTTCAGAAGCCATCCACATATTTCAGTTTGGATTTCTCATGGCCCAAGATCAATAAGCTCCAAATCGAGTTCATCTTAGCTCTTCTCTCCTAAACCAAAGTTATCTTCTAAATGTATCATCTTGACCAAAGACCAATGGCTAGTTTTCTAATCAAGAATCCATAAACCTTCATTTTGCTCCATACATTTCATTCACAAACTCTTTCCAGATTTCCTTTTAAGTAACAACTCTATTCATCCTTTTCATGGATAATTTTATCCATCACAGAGAAATCCTCCTTTTAAGATCATAAATTCAAATTTATTAACCACCTACTACATCCCAGGTACTCTGCTCAATGTTGAAGAAACAATGATAAGTAAAAACAAATAACAATAGCTAAAATTTATATGGCACTTACCCTGTGTCATGTACTATTCTAGGCATTTAACATAAACTCACTTATTTCTCACAGGAATTCTAAGAAGATATTTCAGATGACAACACAAGGATCTATAAACATTAAGTAACCTGCCATGGTTATATTCTAGAGCTTGGAGCTGAACTTGGTCTCTGGCTCTAGAATCCATGTTCTTTAGCCAGTAGACTCTATGACCTTGCCTGATAGAAGTTACTGTCCAGTGAAAAACGTTATAGAGTAAATAAGTGTACAGATAAAATATTGTTATAAACTGTGATAATTGCTACAAAAGAAAAATATAATGACTATTTCAACTGTTAAAAATGTTTCTTGAGGAAGTGAGGGAGAATGAGCAGGATATAAACCTTTCAAGCAGAGAACACAATGTGGGCAAGGAGCCACAAGAAGCAGGAAGGGCAGAACACCTTGGGAACTGAAGGACCAAGTGACTAGAGCTGAGAAATGCAGAGTGTGCAAATAAGCCTGGAGAGATATCAAGAGGCCAGAAGTTGAATGTCTTTTTAAACTGTTTTAAACTTTTTGTAATTATCACTTTCCTGCAAAGGGCAATGAAAAATTTCTTATGTGAAGGTATGACATGATCTGATTCAAATTTTTAAATTTTTTTTGCTTTATAACAAATTTAATCAGTTATACATATACATATGTTCCCATATCCCCTCCCTTTTGTGTCTCCCTCCTACCCTCCCTATCCCACCCCTCCAGGAGGTCACAAAGCACCCAGCTGATCTCCCTGTGCTATGCGGCTGCTAAGATCTCCCTAAGGCTGCTATGCATAGCATAGATGAAAAAGTGTAGCGTGGATGTGGGTAAACCTTTTAAGGAAACCAAAGAAGCAGTAACAGATGAGAGTAGTTTGGGCTAAAATGATGCTGACGGCAAAGATGGAGAAAAGTACATGAATTAAAGATACACTTGAGGCTTCCCTGGTGGCACAGTGGTTGAGAGTCCACCTGCCCATGCAGGGGACACGGGTTCATGCCCCGGTCCAGGAAGATCCCACATGCCTTGGAGCAGCTAGGCCAGTGAGCCATGGCCGCTGAGACTGCATGTCCAGAGCCTGTGCTCCACAATGGGAGAGGCCAAAACAGTGAGAGGCCTGCGTACCACAAAAAAAAGTAATAATAATAATTAAAAAATAATAATAATAAAGATACACTTGGAAGGTAAAATCAGTAGGATTGGTGATTGACTGGATATGGGGGTGAGTGAGAGAAGGTGATGTCAGGGATAATGTCTGACTTTTAGCCCCACATCATAAGGAAACCCTGCTCTGGAGGGTGCCCAGGTTTAGGAATGATGAAGACAGGAAACCCTGCCTTGAAGGGGGCCCGGGTTTAGGAATGATGACCAAAAGTTCAATTTTGGACTTATTGGGTTTGTGGTGACTTTTAGATACCCAACTGGACAAGTCTAGTAGAAAGTTGGATTCTGTGAACGGGACATAAAAATTTGGGAATCATCTGAATGTTTAAGTTGTAAATTAATGAGCACAGAGAAGATTAAAAAAAAAAAAAGACTGAAAGAAAATGGTCTGGCATAGGGACTGGAAAAGAATAGTGGATAACCTATGACTAGTTTATTCCCCAAATTTCCATACTTATTTATCTCACTTTATCCAACTCCCATTACTATTTATTCTACATAATG
This sequence comes from Mesoplodon bidens, assembly GCF_964165515.1. NCBI lineage: Eukaryota > Metazoa > Chordata > Mammalia > Artiodactyla > Ziphiidae > Mesoplodon > Mesoplodon bidens. Next base: position 18,436,574 of record NC_138161.1, read on the forward strand.
TAGTTGGTGTAATTTCCTTTAAATATATCTATCAAAATGTCACCAATCCTGTTTGTTGCTGTTTATTTTCTCTTACTATATGCACACATTTTAATAAAACAGCACATTAAATTTTACTGCAAGAATCATATTTAGATAAAAAGAAAAATCCAATATAAGAATAGTTAAATAAATGTTCCATTACTTTTCCTTCCCTTTTTAACTGCTATTCTGACAACTGTAGCAATAACTTTTTCAGTGGTAAAAGGGTTAACAGCTAAAAAGCACATTATCTTGTCTCTGTTGTTAAGGTTTATTGTTAAAGCTTAAACGTAGAAATTCAATAACTATTTTGGTATAAAAGAAAACCTCATTCAAATTATTTTTCACTTTTTTCCAGCCATGATTATATTAAAACAGAGAAACTATTGGGAGAGACAAAGAGCAGACACTACAAAGAGCAAGAGAAATCACCTTGGTAAAAGGAAACTGAGGATGCAGAAATTCAGCACTAAGATCAGCGTGGGATTTTTGAAAGTACCTACTGACTCAACAGTGAAAGTTGTTTTTGTCTTGAAAACATTATCTAGGGCTTCCCTGGTGGCACAGTGGTTGAGAGTCTGCCTGCCGATGCGGGGGACGTGGGTTTGTGCCCTGGTCCGGGAAGATCACACGTGCCACGGGGCTGCTGGGCCCGTGAGCCATGGCCGCTGAGCCTGCACATCCAGAGCCTGTGCTCCACAACGGGAGAGGCCACAACAGTGAGAGGCCCGCATACCGCAAAAAAAAAAAAAAAAAAAAAAAAAAAATATATATATATATTTTAAATCTATCTCATTTCAAGCCTACATTACCTGGTTGAATAATTTACCTAGACTTAATAGAGTTCATCTCTTACATTAAAATGAACTCACGAAATAGACTCAAAATTTATTTTCTCCAAAGCAAGACAAATAAAAGGGGATTGGGTGGAGGTAATGTCAATTATTTCTTTTTCTTTTGCTCAGTGGCCTCACAAGGAAGAGCCACAAAAAAACTCAGGTTTTTTTTTCCTCAAGATACATTGTGGAGAATATTCAGGCACATTAATTCAAAAAATATTTATTGAACAGATGTCCACTTTATTATACATTTCCACCTCACTGTATCCCTGGTTACAAATAGCATATTAAAATAGTGATCTTTTTGAGAAAGTTTTGACTCACAACATGTAGCGATAAAGGCTGAAACTGATAGCAATTAAATTATCAACCTTAAACATAGTAATCAATTTAAAATGAACATAACTTGGCAGTGTTAACATATGTGTTCAAGGTTTCTTTTCTATACCATTCTATTTTTAAGTAAATGTTCCAAGTGAGTATATTAAAGAGGCAAAAATCAGAAATTGTTTTATTTATTATTGTTGTTGTTGTTATGGTTGAAATTGTCAGCATTACTTTAATTCTATTATGCTAAATACCAGGGCAGTTAAAACACATTTCTCAATATTATATAGGATGAAAAATAAAATCACTTATTATAATCACATCTGTTGGAAACACTCCATCTAAAAGGTCTACACTGTTGCAATTATATACAATTTGAAGCAACTTTGGGTATCTAAAAGATTATAAAAAGATAATTTACTTTTTAACTTTAAAGCAATAAGAATGACTACAGAAATTATTGGTTGGGAAGAAGGAAAAGAGAAAGTCAAGAGAAAGTATCTCACTTGGAAGATTATTTTGCAGATAACTTGAATAAGCTATTTGTTAAAGGCTTAACTAACAAGTGTCCTGTCTAATTGACTCAAAGTAGCATTCAATTATGCTTAAAAAGGATATGAAAGTGCTTTTCTCTCTTAACCAAAATGTGGCATAATGATAAAAATAAGGAAAGATCTAATTTCATACTCAAAAATAGCTTACATTAGGAACTAGAGTTTATTTTTTAAAATTGGTAAAGAGAAAAATATTAACCAAGCTGAAATAAAGAATCATCTTCGTGCATTTTTGATGCCATACAAATAGAATAGGTCCTAGCACACTGAGAATAGCCTTGAACATGGAACAAGGAGCCCATGTGTTTGGCCTCTGTGCAAGGGACTTTTAATGTTATTAACTGAATACCATATATTGAGGGATTTCTGTGCTAAGACTTTTAAATATTAATTTAATCCTCACAATAACTGTATGATGTTGGCCAAATAATCTTTAATTGTTGTTATATATTATGTATTTTATAAATGAGTATACATGTGTAAGATTGGAGAAATAATTGAAAGAATAGACAAATTAGGTATTAGTAATAATCAAGAGTCAAGTCCTTTGTAGTTGTTTCTCAGAAGCCTTATAAAATTTTTCAGTCATTTTTTTAAAAGCTTAATTCCATGTTATCGATATTTCAAATGTTTAACTTCTTTATATTACTGAACTTTATATTACTGCCCCTGAACTTTATTTTTTTAAATTTTTTATTGAAATATAGTTGATTTATCATGATGTATTAGTTTCAGGTGTACAGCAAAGTGATCTATATCTATCTATCTATCTATCTATCTATCTATCTATCTATATATATATATATATATATATATATTCTTTTTTAGACTCTTTTCCATTTTAGGCTATTACAAGATATTGAGAATAGTTCTCTGTGCTATACCATAGGGCCCTGTTTGTTATCTACTTTATATAAGGTAGTGTGCATATATTAATCCCAAACTTCTAATTTATCCCTCCCACCACCCTTTCCCCTTTGGTAACCATAAGTTTCATTTGTATTATTTTTTTCTAAGGCCTTGTTTTTATCCAGACTGAACAGTGATTGGACCAGCCACCTCCTCGTGTACAACTCCCATAAATTCATCAGGGCAGCTGAGATGTCATCATTTGCAGCTACAAAGGGAGACTTTGAACACTGGAATCTAAGAAATAACATTTGTACTTAGTACAGAATTATGAAATATGTCTGTGGCAAAATCACCCAGAAGAATATTCAAAATAGTTTTCATTTTTGAAACAAATTTGTCAAATTTTAAGCAATCTGTGAACGTGAAGAGTCCTGGAATTTTTAAAATAATTTTGGATTTATTTTTCCATTCAGGAGACCACAATCATAGAAGTTGGGGGGCGGGAAGTCCCTTATTACTGGACTTATAATAAAAATAAGTAATAAAATATATAATAAAAATAGCAAGAAGAATGTGTAGACTACAACTTGAGCAAAGTTAATGTCCAAGAATAAATACAGAATTATTAATTTCAAAGACCCCCACTCTAAGTGCTTGTTGGAATATTTTAACTTAATTATATTTGAGATTGCAAAAACACAATTTGATTGAAAAAATACTACTTTCAAAAGCTACCATTTTGTACTGAGCTCTTTGCACGTCTGGAAGTGTTAAATGTGTCATGATTCAACTGTAAAACATATATACTGCTTGACCCAGCACTTTCATCTTGGGCATTTATCTTAAACAATAATTGAACATCTACATTAAAGATTGGTTAAATATAGTCATCATATCATTATTATATTATCAAAATCATGGAAACTCAATGAATATCAACACAAAATTGTTGAAATAAAATAAGATATTATGAAGACATAATATTTCATATGGAAATGTTTTCATTGATATTTATAACAGAGTTGAATGAAGAAGCAGTTTAAAAGATACAAAGAATCACCATTTATGTAAATTATTTATATATGTTTATTTTTCTTTATGTATGCAAAAATGATGTCAGGAATTTCTTTGTCAAAATACCAATAGTGTTTAACTATGAGTATAGAGATTTTGGGTAATTTTTTCCTATCATTTTGTATTTCTTTATATTACTGATTGTTGTTTATAATTATATACTATTTTATAATAATATAGTAAAGATATTTTAAATTTTAGATATTTAACAATTTGAATTAGTGTGTGGAAGAGTTGAAAAAATAACTTGATACTGGCACATGGACACAAAGACAATTATACCAAACTTCAGCATGTCGAAGTTTCTGTTAAGGAATGTTGTGCACATTATCTGAGTTCTCATCTATGTGAATTATATATGCTTGGCACTTAACCATCTTGAAACTTGTTCTTCTCTTGACTTCAAGAACACCTTGATTTTCTTATTTTTCCATTTCTATAATAGATAAATTGGTTTATCTCCTCTTTCTGACCTCTATATTTTGGAGCCCTTAGGATCCTGTCTTATTCTGTCCTGCTAAATATTTACTAACACCTATATAAATATTATATCACCATCCCCAACATCAATGTGAACTCCACTTTCAAGTAGTTAAATGCCCATTCTACTTCACTTGCATGCTGTTAGGCTTATCAAACTTAACATATTCAATATCAAATAGAATTATTTACTTACCTTAAAAAACTTACTCTTCATTTCCCTAGACTTTAGTCCAAACTACCATTATCTCTTGCCTGCTTCACTGCAACGTCTTCTTAACTGAACTTCCCATTAACCCTTCCCCCCCCAACTCCCAGCCAATTTTCCACATAACACCTCTGTTCAAATCCTTGTAAAGTCTTACATTTTGTTTAAATTTCATACTCTTTATTCTGACCCACAAAACCCTACATAATCTAGACCTTTTCTACTTAGTTGAGTTCACATCCCATCACTCTTACGTTCACCAACTATTCCTCCACTCATACCCAGCTTCTGTTGTTCCTGAACACTTGTTTAAAACGGGATCCTATATTTGTGCATTCCTCTTCCTAGTAAACTACTACTGCAGCTCTTCATATGGATAGATTGGTCTAACGTTCTGGTCTCGGTAGAATTATCACCCTCTTGATAAGACTCCTTTGACCACCATTTGTAAAATATCCTTCCTCCCCTTTCCTATCCATCCCCTCATCATGTTTTACGTTCTTCACAGCTTATCACTACCTGAAATTACATTATTTATTTATTGGTTTGACTGTCTATTTTTGCTTTCTACTACTATAAAAAGTAAGTTCTATGTGCTCAGAGCCTTTGTTGCCCTTGTCCACCATTGTATCGCCCAAATTTAGAAAAATGGCTAGCATGCAAGAGATACTCAATGAATACCTTTTGAATAAACAAATGATTGCGTATTTCTGGCTAAAGTCTCTACTGAACAATTTTAATTTGCTTTAATCTGCTGAAGACCTAGTCCCAAATCTAAAATAAAGTCAACTCTATCTGCTCAGAGACAGCCTTAGACTTCCTTTTCTTTGCTTACAAAATTAAATTTATTTTTTTAATTGAAATATAGTTGATTAACCATGTTGTGTCAGTCTCTGCTATACAGCAATGTGACTCAATTATACACATATAGACATTCTTTTTTTTATATATTCTTTTCTATTATGGTTTATCACAAGATATTGATTAAATTTAAAATTCTTGCCATAGGCATTTTACTCTCTCCATTGCCAAACTATGTTTGCTCGTCCCTAGGTCAAACAGCCCTCCCAAATACATACAGCACATACCACTGCTCTTTCCTTCCCTCTTACTGCTGTCATGAACCCAGGTGCAGGAAAGCAGTGTAGACATGGTAGAGAAGATTGGCTCTGGAGACAGGTTACTCACTTCATTCTCCCACTTCACCCTCACCAACTGCTCAATCATGGGCAAGTTGGTCAACTTTTCTAAGCTTTAGTTTATGCATCTGTAAATACGATAGTAAAACTGCCCACCTCCTAAGGTTGTCCTGAGAACTAAATGACATAATGCGTGTAAAGCACTGAGGAGAGCTATTTCACCATGTCTCAATTATGTTTTCTGAAAAACAGTAATTTGTACACATAAAGAAACCAAAACGTTTTCAATTCCTTTCCCTACCTAAAATTCTGTAAATGTCAAGTATTTACTAAGAATGTTAAACTGAGGATTTGTAACCTCTCTGATCATGCTTTCTAAAACTATACCATTTAAAAGAAAGACGTTGGTTTGTAAGGTTAGGGTAGCTCACAATGCCTATCTCCTTACCTCATTATGATCCTGATAAAATGCTTGCCAATGTAAAATCATGACAAAGCTATTTCATGGGTGTGAATTATGAGAAAACTCCTTCAACTTCAAATTTTTTGGCTTGGTTATTTTCACAGGTCATTTTTCTGTTGGTTTCAAAATCCAGTGATATTTCTACTGAATGATTTGGCCTCCTGGGCAATTATGTATTTTTGGAAGACAATCAAACTATTGACATTTTTACCAAAAAGAGAACTGTATGATCAATTTAAAATTTCCTTTGATTTTGAGGTCCTCTAGCACATGGTATTTCTTTTAATTTCCTTTATTAGTTCCATATTATATTTTACCTAGTAGATACTGATAAAAGATTTTTAAAGAAATTGCACCAATTATAGATAAATAATAGAACTCCTTTTCCAAATACTTTTAACTTAAAAATGGTATATTGCTTTAATGATGAGAAAAAGAGTTTTAAACTATAATAAAAACTAAGGTTTTTAAGGTTAAAACTAAGGTTTTAATAAGGTTATTTTTAGTGTGAATCCCATTCAATACTAACAGGGTACTTTTTAAAGTTTATATAGTGTTAGCAAAATGAACAAATTTCCACTCTTTGGGGGTAGAGAGGAAGGAGAAGTCAGATCTTGCATTTATGTTATGGGAAACTCCTTTTTTGCAACATGAATACCCATTTAATGCCAATACTCTTAAATTTTCAAGCTCCCCATATAAAGCAAAATTGTCACATATATGCTAGTAATTCTTCTGCAATTTTAAATAAGAGTGCCTCATGGAGTTAAGTGTTTTCAAGGAAAATCATAACACATAACTTTTTCCAGAGACTAATTAAATACAGAATATTTGAACAGGAAGATTCAGCATCATACTGGATCCAATATGTTCCTCTAAGTTGTAAAAATCTTCTTATTTAGTTAATTAAAGATTTAAAATAAAGTTTTTTTCTACTAGCTATAAATTAAAATAAAATAAACTGTATTTACATAATAAGATTTCATTTTACAGCTGATCTTTATTTAAAAACCAGATCAACTCAGGATTTCTGTCATATATTTTAGTACTGAGTATAATACATATGGGAAAACCCATGCTTCCTAACTCAGTGCTTCTAACACAAAGAATCAGATACAACAAGCAATGTTCTGCCCTTCTCTGCCCTTGTCAGTTCAAGTGAGACGTTTAACATTGCTCTAACATGGTGTTTTTTTGAGGTTTAATTTCAATTCAGCTCCACTTTTTAGAATAGCAATGGTGCAAGCAACTTGGTATTACAACACAGAAAATCCCAGCCACATGGTAAAAGCTGATCCAAAAACAAATGAGTAACATCAAAAACAGGCCAAAAATCATATCCAAAGTACTGGAAAAAAAAAAAAAAACTAACAATTTCAGTGGAAACTTCTATACTGGTTGGGTTCATAAACACAAGTTAAAGGTGGGGAAACTCATTATTTTATTAACTCTGCTTAAGTACTGAAATTTGGAGACCAAAGTAAGCTTTCTTTCCTGATAGGAATGGCAGAGAATTTTTAAATTATAGGTCTACATTTTGCTACTCAGTGGTCTTTAAAACTAAGTTCTCTTGAAAGTATAATCTTGCTAACAGTCAAGTAGCTTCCTGTTTACTTAAATCTTTTTTTTCTTTGAATTTTTGAATTTAATTTAATTTATTTTTTATACAGCAGGTTCTTATTATTTATCTATTTTATACATATTAGTGTATATATGTCAATCCCAATCTCCCAATTCATCCCACCACCACCACCCCTGAGTTTACTTAAATCTTTTCCAACATTTTTTGCCCTAGTAGAACCTAAAGAATATCCTCCTTTAATCTTGGCATCACCTATCCCCTCAAGCCATATAAAATGGGAATGAAGTGAACCTTTGTAGACGAAAAAACACTGACAACTTTTTCTTTTCATATGGAATATGCTTAAACCAGTTCTTTAAATAATCATTGTTCTTAGGCTCTATCTATAAGGTAAATTCAGATAAGAGATTTTTTTTCTAGTATGACAGTATTTTGACCAGAGTAGTCTTCCAATAAACACTGATTGGCTTATATGTACTTTAGGAAATGGGGAATAAGTCCGACATGCATCCATGTTGCTGTATCAAACTTTTTCAAGGATAAAAGCAATGTATTTTCTTAGTCTTAAAATGATCAGCAACTTATTATTTCTGGTTCAGACATGTTTATAGCTCTGGCTAAGTTTTCTAATTTCTCAATATTTTATTTTTCTTATCCATTCCAAAATAAACATGGATTCTTAAAATTGCATGAGTTCTTAGCAGTATATTATGAATATCAATAAAATATGAGTACTACATGACATTATAGATACAAAAACAATCAGTACCATGACTAGCCAATAATTATATCTTTGCAAACTATAAAACATCGTGCAAATGCAGAGGATGTACCTTGGCAAAAATAGATATTAGGCTAAGAATGAGTTTTTCAAGAATACTTCTGGAATTCTATTAGAAAACATATATTCAGGGGCTTTCAGGGATATCAATAGATTCTTTAAAGAAAAGCTGCAATTTTATATTTAATTAAAATCTCTATTCCAATGTAACTTATGCCTTTAATTCTGCTTTTGAGTCATCTTGTGAGCAAATTCTACAATCCTTTTCCTTTGATCAGATCATAAAAATATTGGAAAATATATTTTAAAATAGAGTGAATGCATGGATTCTCTCAGAAACACAAAAGAGAAGTTACTTTCAAGAATATCTGAAAAACATAAAGCAGATGAGATTCAAACTAAGAGGAAAATGACATCTTAGGACACTTGTGAGACCCTGTGGAAGAGAATACCAAATAAAGTGGGAACTCTCACAAGGATTTCTATGCCTAAAGATGGTAGATGCTCAGGGTGAGGGAGAGGCAACTGACAGGGACCACCCAGTGAAAAGTCCAAACCAATAAAAATGGAGAAAAGCTAAGGAATATCGGATGTAAAGCCACTGTCTCATCATTTTCTCATCTTATGGACAAAGTAAGGAACATGAACTCTGGAAGTTCCTACCTCTCATTCTACTGCAAGAAGAGGCAGCAGGCAATTGTTAAGGATTTGTGAATTTGAAGCAGTCAAAAAGACTTCAAGTTATCTGAAAAACATGGAGACCATAAAATCAGATAGGAAACCAAAATACTCAGACACAGGAAATAGTAGTACTAAAGCAATCAGAAAAAGACTTGAAAACAAGTGTAATTAATAAAGGTAAAAGTTGCATCTGTGAAATAAAAACAGAAGGCAATTTGCTATAAAAGTAATCCTTTAGAGATATTGGAGGTAAATATAGCTGTTGGGAAAAAACAATTAATATATGGGCTGAATAAAATAATGGTTATAGATGAAGCAAGAATTGGTGGTCTGGAAATGCTATGGATAGTAGATATGAAAAGGTGATCTTAGTTTATTAAGAATGTCAAAAGAGGGAATAGAGAAAAATGAAGCTGAGAATCATAATTATGGAACTAACACTTGGGAGTGACCAAAAAGCTAAGGACCATGCCCAAGATGCTAACAAAAGATGGTGAAGAGAAGTACTACAAAGAATATTATTAGGCAGAAATGAGAGAAAACAAAAACTTCTCCTGATAGTACTGCACCAAATATATCACACTCGATACTCTGGTCCAAATATACTTGTGGGTATTGGTAAGTGTTATGCACAGAAAATGATGGGACAGAACATAATCAGACAGGAGTCATGGAAGATGAAGGGACTTCTGAGTGGAAACTAAAATATAGTGCCAAATGAAAATAAGCCAGCAATAAATGGAAAGGTGTCCTCAGTGAAAAGATCCTCAGTATGAAATGAGCTGGACACATTCAAGAATCATTAGAAAAAAAATTAGGTCTTCTGCAGAGTAAGCATGGAAAAGCACAGAAGGAAGAAGAGTTCAGAGAAAGTCAAGAACCAGATTATACAGTACCTTGTAGGCCATAAGAAGATTGGCTTCATTGTGCATGCAATGTGAAGCCTTTGGAGGATTGTAATAGAAAGTCACATGAACTACCTTGAACGATCACTCTAGATTCTATGTGGAGAATAGAAAAGAGTGTGGAACAACAAGGAAAACATGTTGGGAATTTATCAGTTGTTGGAAAATCAGGTTGCCTTGCTGGTGTCTATTTTGAACAAGAGGTACGATATAAAAATTTATATGAATCCCATTATTTTAAAACTAATTATTTCTAGTCAGAATATTTATATAATGTCACTTACAATGTATGATTTGATTTTTCACCTCATACTATTTGGATTAGCTTTATACTAATTTCTCAACACACACTCAACTACCTCCTTTAATGTCAAATAGGAAGACCTTGAAATATGACTTCTAGGGCTTCGAAATACAGGGATTACAAAGTTAAAGATTAGGAAAACAGATGACTCTCAGACAAAAACACCTTAAGTACATTCACTGGCCAACTATTATACCAAAGTGAGTACTTACTATTTGTCATATATTAAATCTAATGTAAATATAGTAATTTATTTTGAATTCCTGAACTCTAAGTTATCTTTAAATCTGCATTCTCAGATAACAGAAGCCTCTCCAATTAAGAGGCATAGAATAGCTCTATATATTGAGTGATTACAAAGTGCTTAGCACAGTGTATAGTGTTTTATGTTCTTTATCTCATCAAATCCTCATGACTATTCTATTTGACCTGGGCTTTACTACTTCCATTTTACATATGAGGAAGTTCTGTCTCAGAAAAGACTAAATCATTTCTGATGGCTAACATCAAATCTGAAATTCCAACTTAGGGATCTCTGACTTGATAGTGGTGATAGCCATCATTTTATACTGCATCACATGGAGTCAGAATAGCAGACCTACTCCAATTCCAGGGCAGTTACTAATTAGTGGTGTGATGTGGAGTGAGTTACTGAAACAGTTCAGGGTAAGTTTTTTAGTTTGTAAAAGTATGAATAATAATGCATACTTTATTACCATGTATATATTGTCAACTACAAATTGGCTCTTGCCATTGGCACTTGCCATCTACCTCTATAAGGATTAAATTATGAGCCGCTGCAGCTGCTGACTTTCAACACCCCCTGAAAGGAGTTCAGAGTGGAGATCAGGAATGAGGCACCCTGTGCTCTGGGAAAAACTGGCAGAACATGTCTTCAGATAGTAAGCTATTTTCAGGAGACCATTTTATAAGCCCAATTCTTGTATCTCCTCATATCTAGAAAAACACTAACATCCTTCTTGGTGACATCAGCTCCTTGTGACTAGCAGTAACTTTCACAATACTAGCAGAAACCTTCTGCAAAAAAATATGTGCTTGATTGTATGTACTTCCCTTTCACCAAAATCACATATATACTGACCTTCCCCCATATCTCTTTGAAGCAGATTCTCAGAACTTTCTGGGATGCTGTCTCCCAGGCTGTAGTCCTTATTTTTGCCCCAATAAAACTTAACTCTCAAGGCTCATGTTGTGCATTTTATTTTTGTCAGCAGTATCAAAGTAAATGAAATAACATTTGTGAAAAATCCATCACACTGTCTGGCAGTAGAGTTGAATCTGATCTATGGATATCTCCCTTCTTTCTAAAACTTAACTCATTTTCAGAAAAAAAAAATCATTCTAAAACAAAAATCAAGTGTATCTGTCTTTTAACCAAATATACTTAGTGTAAATTTACCTTTTCTTCAAGGCTAAGGGTACACACCATTATGCCAAATGAAGAAGGGACATAAGACCATTTGCCATCATGCTAAATGCAGAGTTTTACTTTGTTGTGCTCTTTTGTGTTCTGAATTTCTGACTCCCAGGTCATCTTTCATGCTATAATTCTAATGTCAGTTGTCTTCCTTTAGTGATTACCACTGTTTTGCAACTTTACACTTCTAATTTCTGCCTCTGATCTGTAGTGGGCTGAACAAGTAAATTTTATTTCTTCTGTTTTCTCTGAACTCTAAGATCCAGCTAACATCTAATGACAATGATCACTTAACACAGAGCTGTATATGTGAAGGCTCTTTGACAGAAGACAATGGACCAATAAAGGTAAATAAAGTAACACAAATGACAGCCCTCAGTCTTCATTTATTTCTATATTCCTAGAGCCTCAGTCAGTGTCTGGCAAATGGTAGGTGATAAATAGAATATTTCCTGTCATATCAGTAAACAAAGGATATCACAGTCTTCAGCTATTGCAGCCACCATCAGACAGTGAGCTGGTGAGCCCTGAGGGAACTCAAGAAGGAAAAGAATACCTGCCATATAGTAGCCATGAGACTGCATCCACTCCCTACAGTGAGCCCAGCAGAAATTCAGGATGTGAAAACACAGTATACTGGCCCCACATAGCTGAGGTGCATAGCAAAGAAATGATTTCAGTGAGCCCAGACTCTGGCATCTTCCAATGCATAGAAAAGCACTAAATTCCTTAACTTGAGATATCTAGTTTTCTTTTACTAACAGTAATGTTTTGTTTCTACTACCTGCCCTTCATTGCAAAACTCCTTTTTATCCTTGCACCTCCCTCACCTCCTCAGAGCAGTTCTCTCAGGGTTACTTGAGATGCTGCCTCCAGGCTTGAAGTCCTAAAACTTCCCACCGAATAAAACATAAGTTTCAACTTTTAGTTTGTTCACTTTTGTTGTTGTTTTGTTTTGTTTTCCCAGTTGACATAAGCATTCAATAAATGTTTCTGTAGTGAAGGTTTAATACATGAATCTAACTGATACTTTTCTGAGTCTTTTTATTAAGACATTGTGGTTTTGAGTTTAATTTTAATATTTTTGGTATTTCTATTTCATAAAATGTCAAAGATGCTACATGAATCATGTTCAGTTCCTTTTAAATCCCCTGAAATTTATTTCCTACTAATTTTTTTAAAGGAAAAAGAAAAAAAAGCTATAAATCTACAATGAAATCATGAGAAAGGCTATCAGATAATGGATTTCAACTAATTTATGATTAGCTGAAAAGCATTTGGGGAGGGCATCACAAACCACTGGGAAAAAGATGCATTAGTTTTAAATGATATTGGAAAGATCAGCTCATTATAAGAACAAAAAATAGATTTAGGTCCTTTCACATGACATCCCAAAATAAACTTTAGATGGAATAAATATCTACATGTGAAAAAGAAAATTATATAGCTAATAAGAGAAAATATAAGAGAAGATCTCTGTGGGCTCAGAGTGGGGGAAGAATTTTTTGGCTTAATCTAGTCCAAAAACTGTTCTCATTTTACAATTTAAATGATGTTTATTTCTCCCTAATCAGGAGAAAAGCCAGAACCAAGGGTTGACTCCCAGTTCTGTTCTCTTTCCAAGGAGTCATTCCTCATTTATTTATCAGTCTCAAATGAAACATATGCTATCTTGAATCCTTCTGATCCTTGGAGATTAGTTAAACCTGGCCTGAAACACAATTTCACAGTGTGTGATTGTCCAGAACCCTCCTCACGATTTCTGGAAGCTGCCGAGACTAAGATCTTCAGGGTTTCCTCTAAGTATGTGCCAGTCTGTGTGGGCTTGTCCTGTGTCAGTACAATACCAGACCCATCACTGGTTTATGTACACACCCACAATCTCACAGCACATATACACACTCATACCTACAAACAACAAGCATTTCTGAGTTTGGCAACTTCAGTCAACATCTGGGAAATAATGGGTGGAGGAACTTTAAATTCCATACAGCTTTCTACCACAGCTCCACTCCCTTGTTTGTCTCTCTTTCTCTTAGATCAACAGGTACCTTATTATTTTTTTAAATCTCACTTAAAACATTTTCATCAACTTCAAGGTCCCTGAAGATCTCGCCTTCTCTCAACCACTTGTCAAGAGGTTTTTGTTTGTTTGTTTGTTTTGTTTTTTCTTTTTCTTTTTCTCTGAATAAATACATTAGCTTTTCTAAAAAGGAATTCCAATGGCAAATACTAATAAGATATGTCTGCCCCATGACAAATATGCATCTAGCATAACTAACATTATACAATGTGCAAAAAAATAATTAGTGACTCTGGAAATTGTCTGGAAAAGAAAGCTGAAAAATAGGAGCTAGACTAGAATTAGTGTAGAAACTGAAATCTGGTAAGAGGCGCCAGACCTTAACCCACTGAGCACTGTCTACTAAGTAGTAGTAATTAAGTCATTGGGACTATGTGGTGAACCTGTAAGTACTGATTTCAGGACAATTTGAAAGTTAATTTCCTTCACTACCTATAGAAAAGCACTCTGAACAACAAACAACCAAACTACAACAATAGCAAACAGATGCTGGCTTGATTGGTATAATAAAAAAAGATATTACATAGATCTCTTCAATATATTCATAATAAAAGTCTGTAGCCATACTGACTCCTTGTCCTGTGGAAAGCTACTTAGGTCAAGAGGGAGATGTGCATGTGGAAGGTTGAGGAGGCCTGGAGATGACTTCAGGGAAGTATAGGAAATGTGGATGATGTTATCCATCCCCTCTACAGTCACCTAAGCTGTATTCCATGAAGGTACTAACAAAAAAAGAGCATGTCAAAGAGAAGAAAAAAAATAAGGAAAAACACTAGGAAAAGCTAGTTTCCAGAAAGATCTAATATCTCATTTTAGAGACTCTTCAGTGAACATATTTATGTTGAAATGTTAAATTTAATCAGCTGATAAATAAGTACCAACTCTTTCAAATTTATTTCATTTTAAAAATTAACTTTTCTATTTGAAATATTGTTTTAGAAATCAATGAGAATTTTGAGTTAAAAATTAAATCATCCAAATGAAAGTTAGAAAGGCATTTTCAGTGCAAATTATAGAAGTGATTTGTTTGAATTGTGAGATTTCAGTGAGTTGATAATTAACATGAAATCCTATCTCTGTATTGTCTCCAGAGCTACCTTTGAAAGATAGTAAGACTGTTTTCTAAAATCTACCATGATTTAGCTACTTTAGCATCAATTTAAATTTCTATAAACCAAAAGAATGGCTAGAAAACATTATTTTTAAAAACTTCTACTCTCAGAATGTCAATCTATAAAGGATTACTATTGTTATCTACCTTATAAAATGTCACGAGGTCCTATTACACTAGCAACTTGACCTTAATGTATGTGATTCAAAGGATAAAGTACCCAATCAAGTATGTGGTTCACGTTCCTGGGCATTCTACTGGGGCTACTGACACTAGTATCCTGGCTCCTGCAATAGTTGGTCATAAAAGAGAAACCATCTGATTCTCTTTGCCAATTCTATTATTTTATACTTTCAAAGTTCTCATACTACTGAATATCTTAGACTATGCTACTGAATACATATTTTCCACATATACCTTTGGACTATGCAGGAAAAGAATGAGACAGACTATTTGTTAAATTGGCTAGTCCCAAATTTACTTGAACTGGCAAACTTCCAGAAGTCAAATTCTTTCTTTATCTACTTCTTATTTAGGAATAAATGAACTCTTTTACTGATCATTATGACAAACATACAAAGCTTTAGAAAATATCACAGGTATTATTCAGATATGGCATGGTGCAATTTTCCCTGAAAGCAAAAAAAAAAAAAAAAAAAATCAAAGAAATTCTACTAACAAAAAAATTTCAAACTTAAACATTAAATTATTAATTAAATAAAAGCTTCAACAATATTATATCATACTATGAGGGCACATATTCTATAATATATGTTTTAATAAAAAATAAATTAATCAACTATCTTTTTTCTATTATGAGAGGTTATTTCTAAATTTGTACCATGACAGGTGATGTCAGCAAGATGGAGGAGTAGGAGGTCCAACACTTCTCTCTCTCACATATGCACACATACACAAACAATAAATGACTACAAAGCAACAAAAGTAGCTCTGGGAAAACTCTGTTCTACAAAAACCTGTGGAGCACAGAAAAAGGGTGGCTGCATAGAAAAACACAGGGAGCATTTTACCTGTGTCACCCCATACTCCAGTCCAGAGCAGCTCAACACCAAGAGAGATGACATTGGAGAGATTTCAAATAGATGCAAAAGGAGAACAGGTGGGGCCCAGCAATCCTGGACATTGGTGGACATCTGCAGCCTTTGTAGAGAACATGCACAGTTTCCACCACTGCTGTACTAAACTGTAGTGCTGACAGCAGTTTCTCTATGCGTCCTCTCCCCAGGGCTGGAGCTATCACTGTGGTGTGACCTGCCCCCAGAAGTTGTAGTGGCTGCCACACCTGGCTATCCAGTACTGGGACACCACAAAACTTTACCATCTACAAGACTGGAGCTGCCACTATGTTCAACCTGCCTCCCCCACTTTGTCCTAAGTTGAAGCCTTAACCACCCTCTGGGTCTTAAATCTGGACTTTGACCTGATGAAGTTATTAGTGAATATCTCAGTATAAGCTTTGCAGGCTAGGACAGTGGGATGATATATTCAAAGTGCTTATAGAAAAATAATGTTAACAAATAATGTTTTACATAGTAAAGTGGTCCTTCAGAAATGAAGGAGAGATAAAGACTTCCCAGACAAACAAAAGCTGAGGGAACTCATCAGTACTAGACTTGCCTTCTAAAGTAAAGGGAGTTCTTGAGGCTGAAATGAAAGGATGCTTAGTAACATGAAAACATATGAAAACATAAAATTCACTGGTAAAGGTAAATGTATAGTCAAATTCACAAAACTCTAATACTGTAATGGTGGTGTTAAATTGCTTTAAATTCTAGTATAAAAGTTAAAAGACAAAAATTAAAAGTAGTAGCTACAACATTTTGCTAAGGCATACACAATAGAAAAGATTAAATTGTGACATCAGCAACATAAAATGTGGGGGAACAGCAAGTAAAAGTGTAGAGCTTCTGTATACAACTGAAGTTAAGTTGTTATCAGCTTAAAATAGACTGTTATAAGTTGTTTTACGGTAACCACCAATCAAAACCTAGAGCAAATACACAGAAGATAAAGATAAAAGAATCAAATTATAACACTATAGAAAATCATCAATTCACAAAGGAAGACAGCAAGAAAAGATAAAAGGAACAAAAGAACTACAATATCAATAATTACTTTAAATGTAAATGGATTAAATTATTTATTTATTTATTTATTTATTTTTTTTTTTGTGGTACATGGGCCTCTCACTGTTGTGGCCTCTCCCATTGCGGAGCACAGTCTCCAGATGTGCAGGCTCATCAGCTATGGCTCATGGGCCTAGACACTCCGCAGCATGTGGGATCTTCCCAGACTGGGGCACTAACCCATGTCCCCTGCTTCGGCAGGAGGACTCTCAACCACTGCAACACCAGGGAAGCCCTGGATTAAATTCTTAAACCAAAAGGCATGGAATGGCTATATGCTGCCTACAAAAGACTCACTTTAGCTTAAGGACACACATAGGCTGAAGGTGAAGAAATGGAAAAAGATATTCCATGCACATGGTAACCAAAAGAAAGTAGGGGTGGCTATACTTATATCAGACAAAATAGACTCTAACTCAAAATCTGTAACAAGAGACAAAGAAGGTCATTATATAATGATAAATGGGTCAATTTATCAAGAGGATACAATAATTTTAAATATATATGTACCCGACATCAGAGTACCTAAATGTATTAAGCAATTATTAACATGTGAAGGTAGAAATAGTCAACAATGCAATACTAGTAAGGGATTTCAATAACCCACTTTCAACAATGCATAGATCATCCAGACAGAAAATCAATAAGGGAATAATAGACCTGAACTACACTTTAGATCAAATGAACCTAATGGACATATACAGAACATTTCACCCAACAAGAGGAGAATGCACATTCTTCTCAAGAGCTCATGGAACATTCCCTAGGATAAATCATGTTAGACCACAAACTAAGTCTTAACATATTTAAGAAGACTGAAGTCATATCAAATATTTTCTGGCCACTGTGGCATGTAATTAGAGCTCAGTAATAGGAGAAAAACTGAAAAATCCACAAGTACATGGAAATTAACACATATCTGAGCAAACAGTGGATCAAAGAAGAAATTAAAAGAAAAATAAGAAAATATCTTGAGACAAATGAAAGTAGAAACGCAACATATTAAAATTTATGGGATGCAACATAATCAGTTCTAAAAAGGAAGTTTATAGTGATAAACACCCACACATTAAAAAAAAAGTCTCAAATAAAGAACCTAATATTACACCTCAAGGAACTAACTAAGAAGAGCAGCCTAAGCCTGAAATTAACAGAAGGGAGAAAATAATAAAGATGCAATCAGAAAAAAATTGAAATAGAGGCTAGAAAGACTATAGAAGAGATTAACGAAACTGAGTTGGTTTTTTGGAAAGATAAACAAAATTGGTAAATCTTAGCTAGACTAAAAAAAAAAAGAAGAGGTGACTCAAGTAACTAAAATTATAAGTAAAAGAGTAGATATTACACTGATACCACAGAAATACAAAGGCTTATAAGACACTAATATGAGCAATTATATGCCAAAAACTAAGGTAAGCTAGAAGAAATGGATAAATTCCTAGAAGCATATACCTTACTAGTAATGAATCATGAAGAAAGAGAAAATCTGAACAAACAAATAAAAAGCAAGGAGATTAAATCAGTAATTCAAAATGTCCCATGAAATAAAAGTTTAGGACCAGATGGCTTCCTTGGTGAATTCTACTAACCTTTTAAAGAAGAATTAATACCAACTATTCTCAAACTCTTCCAAAAAAAATCAAAGAAGGAATATTTCCAAACAAACACATTTTACAAGGCTAGCATTACCCAGTGCTATACAAGGATATCAAAGAAAAGAAAAGTACACGTCAATATCTGTGATGAAAATAGATGCAAATATCCTCAACAAAACACTAGCAAAATAAATTCAAAAGCACAATGAAAGGATCATACACCATGATCTGGTGGGATTTATCCCTGGGATGCAAGGATGGCTCAATATACACAAATCAATAAATGTGATACACCACATTAACAGAATGAAGGATTTTAAATCATGTGATCATCTCAATAGATACTAAAAATAATTTGACAAAATTCAATATTCTTTCATGATAAAAACTCTCAATAAACTAGGCATAGAAAGAATGTACCTCAACATAACAAATGTTATATATAACAAGCCAACAGGTAACATCCTACTCAATGGGGAAAAGCTAAAAGATTTTCCTCTAAAATGAGGAACAGGACAAGGATGCCTACTGTAGCCACTTCTATTCAACATAGTACTGGAAGTCCTAATCAGGCAGTTAGATAAAAAATGAAAGAACAGGCATCCAAATCAGAAATGAGGACATAAAATTGTTTCTGCTTGTAGGTGACATGATCTTATATGTAGAAAACCCTAAAGACTCCAACAAAACCTGTAGCACAAATAAACAAATTCACTAAAGTTGCTGGGTACAAAATCAACATGCAAAAATCAGTTGCATTTTTTACACTAACAAAAACTATCTGAAAAAGAAATGTCAAAAAGAATATAATTTACAAAGCACTGAAAACAATAAAATACTTAGGAATAAATTTAACCAAGAGGTGAAAGACCTGTACACTGAAAACTGTAAGACATGGATAAAAGTAATTAAAGATGATAGAAATAAATGGAAAGGTATCTCATGTTCTTGGTCTTGGCAATAAGTTTTTGGGGATATGTTGCCAAAACACAGGCAACAAAAGCTAAAAAAGTCAAGTGGGACTACAACAAACTAAAAAGCTTCTGTATAACAAGGAGACAATGAATAACATAAAAATGCAACCTACTTAATGGGTAGAGATATTTGCAAGTCACATAGTTGACAAGGAATTAATATCCAAAGTATATAAGGAACTCATACAATTCAAAAACAAAACCATAAACAATCCAATTAAAAAATAGGTAAAGGACGTGAACAGGCATAGTTTTCCAAAGAGGATATAGAAAAGGCCAACAGGTACATGAAAAGGTGCTAACATTACTAATCATCATGGAAATGCAAATCAAAAACCACAATAAAATATCACCTTACACCTGTTAGAATGGCTATTATAAAAAAGAAAAGAGGTAAAAAAATGTTGATGAAGGTGGAGAAAGGGAACCCTTGTACTCTGTTGGTGTAAATATAAATTGGTACAGCCATTTTTTAAAACAGTGTGGAGATTCCTCAAAAATTAAAAACAAAGCTTTCATATGATCCAACAATCTCACTTCTGGGTATATATCCAAAGGAAATGACATCTGTATTCCCATGTTTATTGTAGCATTATTTACAATAACCAAGACATTAAAACAACCTAAGTGTCTGACAAGGGATGAATGGATAATGAAAATGTGCTATATATTATGAAATATTATTCAGTCATGAAAAAGAAGGACATTCTGCCATTCAGGGCAACGTACATGAGACTGGAGGGCATTATACTAATTGAAATAAGCCAGACAGAGAAAGACCAATACTGCATGGTATCACTTTTATGTGGAATCTTAAAAAACAACACCAAAAATAATGATATCATGGAGAAAAATGTGAAATGATAAAATGGTGATTGCCAGGGGTAAGGGTGGGGGAGATGGGGAGATGCAGGTCAATCAAAAGGCACAAACTTAGTTATAAGATGAGTAAGTTCTAAGGACCTAATGTACAGCATAGTGACTGTAGTGAATAATACAGTATTGTGTACTTGAAATCTGCTGAGAGTAAATTGTGTGTTCTCATCTCCCCAAAAAGAAAATTGAGTTAAGTATATGAGATGATGGATGTCTTAATTAACTTGGTTGTGCAAATCATTTTACAGTGTTTATGTACATTAAATCTTCTCATTGTACCATTAAAATATATACAATATTTTTGTAATGATAAATATATACAATATACAATCCAGTGGAGTGGATTTTGATGACATCACAAGTTTTACAGCAGAAGTGAGAGCTTTTAATTTGATACTGTTGTTTTATTTTTCATTTTTTTTATTAAAAGAAGCAAAGTTATGTTAAATGACATAAACTGGCTATAAAACGTTCAAGAGAGCTAGAAGCCAAAGATCAGGAATTAGTTTTAATCAACACTTCAAACTTAGTTTATTCACAAATAGTTCTTTTCTTTTGTAGACTTACCTTAAGAAGTTGCTTTAAGGCCTGGGAGAAAGAGCCAGGCTGAGGGGCTGGAATGGGGAGGGACCAGTAGGAACGTGATGGAGAAAGAATTCAGACCACATAAACTCTCTCACTTTTTAAAAAAGAAAAACTGAAGGTAATCAGTTTGTGGTTATTTGTGCTCTGCACTGAAACTTCAATGTGCATAGTGTGTGATGGATAGGGGCGGGCTTCACCATACTCCCAGGTAATTCTCCCGACTCCGCTAGGTGTCCTACTGTTCAACTCATTTCTGACACTATTTAGCCAAAGCTAGCATCGGATTCCACAGGTTGAGGGCTCAGACCCACAAGACTGCTGTCTTCTACCCCCACTGCATACACCAGTCGCCAGTTGCAAGCCGAGGTTTTTGCTTGTACTTCTGAACAACTGGGTATAAACCAGAGGTTCCCACAACCTTCTCCATGGGTTTGATTCTTTTGCTATAGCAGCTCACAGAACGCAGAGAAACATTTTATTTACTAGATCACCAGTTTATTATAAAAGGATAGAACTCCTGATCTAAGAAATGCACGGGGCAAGCATGGGGAAAAAGCCAGGAGTTTCTATGCCTCTCTGAGAATCACTCTTTCAGCACCTTTATATGTTCATCAACCCAGAAGCTCTCCAAACACTGTCCTTTAGGGCTTTTGTGGAGGTTTATTACTTAGCAACAATTGATTAAATCATTGGCAGCGGGAGATTTCCCCCTTTTTCCTCCCCCAAAGGTGGGCTGGGTAAAGAAGTGGGGTGAGACTGAAAGTTTCAACCCCTCTAATCGCTACCTTGGTTGTCATGGCAAACCCCCTCCCCATCATTTCATTAGCATAAAAAAAAAGACACCTTTAAGGCTCTCAGCACTTGGGAAATTCCAAGAGTTTTTGGAGCTCTGTGACAGAAATAGGGTCAAAGAGCAAATAAATATTTCTTATTATAAATCACAATATCACAGTGCTATTTTTATACCTCAGTCTGTGACCATGTTGCAATAAATAAATAAATCCTATTACAACCAAGTATGTTTTCTAATTTTCCTCTCACTGTCTAAAGGATGATTCTATTTTCCCAGCTAATGGTGTGCTGGTGCAGTTAAGATTCAGGTGTATAAATAAACTGAGAAATTACCCAAGCCATAAAAGCAGTATACTTTGCTTCCTTCCATTTGTTAATTTAGGTTTGCAGAAGATGTATTCCTAGGAAAAATGAAAAATATATGTATAATGCCAGATGTACACTAGAATTAAATTGATGGGTTTCTAAAGAGACTGTTTAGCCAAAGAAAAATTAGAAATTCCGAGAATAAAGGAAATAAACTTTTCTGGAAAACAATTGCTGTTCCCAATGACCACTAAATATGCTTTATTCCATGGGTTGCAATTCTATTTCTTTTTACTGTGAGACTCCTGGGAAACATTGGTTCCTAGTTTCATGGGCGGGGAGGTCTTCAAAGTCCAGGCACATAGAGAAGGAAGCAAGTTCAATGGTAAAACCAAATGAAGACTCCTGGAGCCCCTAGTTCAGTCCCCCTTTAAGATGTTTGGAGGAGATTGATTCTGATCTAATACCTTTTGGCACTGCTCTGTCTACAGACACCCAAACCTGAAACCCAGCCAATCATAACACTTCCTGCCCACACGAATAATCACAGGCATTTCAGAGTTTAGTCTTACAATTTGGCTGTGAGTTTATAATGAAAATATGCTATTCAGTGTTTGCAGAATGAGGAAAGCTAACTGGCCAGGTGGATGTTTCCAAACTGTCAATTATTTCTAGAATCTAGGAGTATTTTCCTTTTTTTTTTCTTTTTAACAGTGGCACTTTGCTTGCATATAGTTCGGTTTGCACCCCCTCGTTTTTTGTCATCTGACATTCCTACAAGAGTAGAAACTTACAACTTCTATGAAAACTTTGTAGTCACCAATCAAAATGATAAATCAAATTTAGTGCAATTTTCTCTTGAAGAATCTCATGAGTGCTGCTTTCTTAGAACAACCTCATATTGCAAAACATCTACTTTCAGGCATAACTGATGCAAATCAGAATCAGTGACAGGCCAGTGGTTTACTGCTTTCTTCCTGTATCATTCCTACATAATTTATTCAATGTATATTTATTGAAATTGTAGAAAGTAAGGGGCAAGTCAACCATGATTGTGTCCTGGGCTTCAAAGAATTTATAATATTTTAGGAAGGCAAATTTGGAGAAAAAATAGATACCCACACATACATATGTGGTAAACTTCTGTAGCTACAATGGATGAATGCTATTTTTTTCCTAATTGTGGCCATATGAATGGAGTCACCTTTCTCCATGCATGTGTTCCATTCTCCCTAATCCAGCGCCTTCAAGATCCATCCCCAGGCAGGTGCACCCATTTCTTGTTGGTACATATTAGCCAGATCTGCAGTTATATGTTGAATAGTCCCTTTCTTCCCTTAGCAGGAACATGATTTTCGTGGTCATGCCAGGTTAAGACTTAATCTGTATGATTGGTTTAGAAACAATGAAGAGAAGTAGGAGTCGATAGTGAGAACACCGTTATCTTGAGAGGCATCAATCTTGGGTGAATCCTTTGCATAGTTTTAGTCAATTTGGGGCTATCATGATGGAGGGAGGGGATATATCCTTGCTGGCTCATAGGGTCCAAGAGCATTCTCCCAAATGTCTCCATCTAGGCTCAGTATTCTAGTATTCCCTTATCAGGACCCAGAATTCAATATAGAAGAATTTGCCAGGAAATACAAATTTAGCCTCCTTTCAACTGTAACTCTCTTACTATCAAATCTCAAGCCTGGTTTTCCATGCATTCTGCTCTTCAGCTAAAGGAGATGTGAGCCTGTTTAAATGCTGCAAAGAATACCTTCTGGCTTTCACTCTGCGACTTTATTTGATAACCTTTATTTTCTTCCTTCAGAGCCTATATGGTCACTAACAACAGCTAACCAATCTAATAATCTTGATAATTATTATGTTTTCCATGTATTTCCTGTGAAGAGCTATTACAAAACCAATCATTATCTCTTCACTTGTACTTCAATCTGTCACAGGTGGTAAAAAGTAGGGTGCTGAAAAGTTCAACTAGCCTATTTGGATTTTGGAAATAATGCATACCACACTTGAGAATACCATTTTACCCATGTATTGAAGGACTCAGAAGTCTGGCAGTCTTGAAAGTGCCCCAGAGAGAGATGATTCTGCAGTAGTTTCAGGCTGTAGTACAAGTAACCCTTCCACTTGACTCAAATGATTTAGCCAATTCCACAGTGCAGCAGGGTTTTTGGTAGATAGGACATTATATCTCATCTCTGACAAGCCACAGAGAAAATGACCTTGCTCTAGATATTAGAGCAAGCCAATATCATCTTTAACAAAGAACAAGTCACCATTTGAAAAACAGCTCCTTATATGCTACTGGGCCCTAGTAGAGACTGAGCAACAGAACACATGATATCAAGTGACAGTGTGGTAAAAGACACCCATCTAGAGCTGGATATTGTCTGATCCATCAAATCATAAGTTAGATTGAGCACAGTAACATCTATCAAATGATACAAATAGAGAATTTGGGCCCAACTAATTCTAAAGGTCATGAACAAATTATGTGAAATAGATGACTAAGATCTCAAGTCACCTATGTCTCTTTCCCTGACTCCTATCTTTAGCTCAAATCTATGACCTTGTGGAGGACTCCCTACAACCAGATGACAGAGAGGGTAGAAAATCTGGTCCTAGTTTATGGATGGATCAATTTAATATGTTGCTGTGAGTCAAAATGGACTGTTGTCATATTAATACAACTCCATTTAGGAATGACTATAAAAGTCACTGATGAGAGAGAAATATGTCAGCGGGCAGAGCTTTGAGAAGTTTTTGTGGTCATAAACTTTGTGTGAAAGAGAAGTGGCCTAAGTTAATGGAATCCTGAGCAGTGCCTAATGTCTTTGCTGCATAGTCAAGTGTCTGGAAACAACAAAATTCATAAGGCACTAAACAAACCTATACACAGGATGACCTTCCAGTGGAAGTAAGAAAAACTTTGTCATCTGCCACCCCACTGTTTGCACAGTGGGCCTATCCATAAGTAACTCTGATAGAAGGGGTACACATGGGCTCAAGAATAGAATCCTCTAATCATCTTCACCAACCCTGATCAAGCTTCAATGCTGTTAAATGTTTAACCTATCAAGAGCAGACTGAAACAAACCTTTGAGACCAACCATCCCTCTCTTATGGGCATTAACATGAGACACAAAAGATTTGTATATTTCAACACTGGGGTTGGGGAAGCAGCAATTTTCCCTTACAGGGATTGGTATGTTTTCTGAATATGGACCTGCCTGTCATGCTCACAGTGTCTTGGCTAGCACCAAAATGCAAACTCATGAAAAATTCTGCATAACAGCAAATATTACCTTGAACCAAGCAACCAAATTGATAGGAAAGACCTGTGACCCTGGGCATACGGTCACAGGACTGATAATTTGTGGCATGTACTTCATCACCATGAAGTTGCTTGCCTGATAGAGCATTGAAACAGCTTCTGAAAAGCACAGCTAAATTGTTGATTACATGGGACAGTCTATGGGGTTGAGGCATTTTCATTCAAGACAACGTGTATACTTAAATTCAACAGCCATGGCATGGTACAATAACCCAGATAGAGCACATAGGTTTGGGAATCAAGAGGTAGAAAGAAGTGTGGCCCCTCACACCATCATTCTCAGGGACCCACTGAAAAAAATGTATACTTCTCTTTCCAATGACTTTAGGCCCTGCTGAACTACTAATAGAAGTACAGATGCCAGGTGGAGGATAGGTGGGGTAAGGAGGACTCTTTGACCAAGAGAAATAGTAAGGATTTAACTTAAAATAATAAGGATTGAACTTTAAAATTACTAATTCTACATGATAATTTTGGGCTTTTCTTGCCAGTAGACCTGGGGAGGGGGGCAAGTTACTGTACTGGCAGGTATAATCAACCCTGATTATTGTGAGACACTTAGATTGTTATTAAAAAAATAGAGGCATAAGCTTCAGAGGATGCACTGGGGCATGTTTAGATATATCTTAACCCATTGACAACCACAAGTGGGCAAGGTAGAAAACACAGTTACATAAGAAATCAGTAAACAGGAATTCACTCAAAGGTGAAGATCTGCCCATGGAAAGATTTCACTACACTACTGTTTAGGAGGTCCATGTTCAATGGGCCTAAAGTGTGTGTCTTAGTCAGCTTAGGCCTCTATAACAAAATACCATAGCCTGGGTGGCTTAAACAACAGACATTCATTTCTCATAGTTATGGAGACTGGGAAGTCCAAGATCATGGTGCCAGCAGATTTGGTTCTTGGTGAGAGCCCACTTCCTGGCTTGTAGATGGCCACTTTTTCACTGTGTCCGTACGTGGCAGAGAGAGTAAGTTCTGGTGTTACTTCTCTTTATAAGGGCATGAATACCATCATGGGGGCTCCACCCTCATGACTTCATCTAAACCTAATTACATCCCAAAGGCCACACCTCTTAATACCACCAGCTTTGGGGTTAAAGCTTCAATATATGAACTGAGGGTGGTGGGGGTGACATAAACATTCATTCCATAACAGTGTGACAGCCATCCATTTGTCGCCCTCATCAATACACTCGGCTGGCTCATGAAGCAGTCCAAAGACTTTTCCTTCTCTCTTGGGTCATTGTAAAGTGCCTCTCTGCAACTCAAAGAAAATATATAAAAGAAAAGGAAAGAAGAAAGTGCAACATAGGTAGGTAGAATGGGAGTCAGGCCCTCTGTACCTGCCTGATCTTACCTGGATTCCCTGCTCAGTGCTATGTGCAAGCAAACTGGACAAACAAAAGTGCTGTTGGAGGGTAACAAAATCTAGAATGGATAGTAAGAAGAGAAAAATACGAGGTTGGGGTCAACTGCAGTGGTAAGGAGTGTAGGTTATTTTACTTAATCTTTCTTTTGCAAGGCTTTAATTGTGACTGGCCACTAGTACATAGTGTTTGTATTAGTTTTCTATTCCTACATAATCATCATTCACTTAGGGGTTTTAAAAACCTCTCTCACAATTCTATATGTCAGAAGTCCAGGAAGGCTGCCAAAATTAAGGTGTTGGACAACTCGGTCATTTATTTAGAGGCTCTGGGGAAGAATGCCTTCTGAGCTTACCTAGGTTGTTGGCACAGAGTCTAGTTCCATGCAGGTGTAGGATTGACATCCCCATTTTCCTTCTAGACAATTTAGGCATTCTCTACCATGCTTTCAAAATTTTCCTCAAATGTCTTCCAGACTCCACCCACTTGATTCCAAAGCCTCCCTCACATTTTTATGTATTTATTATGGCAGTACCCACTGCCAAGTACCAAAATTGTCTATACAAGTCAGAATACAACCAGAGATGTGGAACCTGTAGAACATGTGTGTCTGTGCACAAACAAGATAGGAGATGGATAGATAGATAGATAGATGACATGGTTGTGGGAACTGGCTAACAATGTCTGAAATCCATGGAGTAGGTGTTTAGAAAGAGGAAGCTTTGAAACCATGGTTCAAGCTGAAACTGTCATCCATGAGAAGGGAAGATAGCAAGCAGGATGGAACTCCATGGGAAGAGGTCTAAGGTGTTGCCTACAAGAGGAATTTCTTCTGTTTGTCTTGATGAAATGTCAGTCCTCTATTTAAGGTTTTACAACTGATTGACTCAGTCCCACTCAGATTATCCAGGATAATTGTTTCCTTAAAGACACATTATTAGGAACTTTAATTACATCTACAAAGTACCTTCACAGCAACACCTGGATTCATGTTTAATTGAGTAACTGAGAACTGGAGCCTAGTCAAGTTGACACATCACAAAAGCCACTACAATGTTAGTGCCCTCTGTGTAAGCCCTTAGAATGGTACTTGCTCTTGCCACATGGGCAGTAAATGTCCCATTGTAAGCATTCATGTCTCTAAGACCAAGAATCTCTTCTCAGTCTGTGACCTGGACTGTATGGAAAAGTTGGAGAATTATCATCTCCAGGAAGTGCCTTCGGTCAATGACAAATGGAACTTCAACACCTTTCCTCAGTGTTCTTTTCTTACCAAATCCTAACCAAATTAGTCAGCATTCTTGGTTGCAAACAACAAAAATCAATTCTACTGAACTTGACAGTGTTGATGAAATTCAACTATCAAGTTAAGAAGTAAAAGGAATTTTATTTGAACCAAACTGAGGACTGTAACCCAGGAAGCAAATTCTCAGAAAGCTCTGAGAACTATTTCATCTATTAGAAGTCAAAGGCATAGTCATATACATGTTTGAGACAAAGGATTGTACATCAAAATGACAAACTGATATTTTACATAAAGGTCACCAAGGACCCATAGTCCAGGTAAGCACTTACAAAGCGAACAGAGTCACCATGACCTCCCACAGAGTTGGGAAAGAACACTATCCTTTTAAGAAGCTACATTGCTAGCATCAGAATTAAGAAAAAATAATGCTCTTTATGGTTGAGCAGACACTCCCATCTTTGAGGAACTCTGGTTAATGTGTAATGCAGATGCACACTGCATATTAGGGAGGAAAGGAGGAGACCCAAACAAACACACAGAGAGAATTTTATGTTGATTTTTTTTTTCCTGTCCTGCCTTAAAATATAAATTTTATTTCATCAACAGGTAGAGGCTATTTGCAACAAGGCTGTCATATGCCTCGAGAAATGAATGAAAGCCTAGAGAACTAGGCTTAGAAAATGACAGAATCAAAGAGACATGAGTGGTGAGAACATAGTCATAGCTCTTCCTTAAAAACTGTCTACTTAGGGCTTCCCTGGTGGCGCAGTGGTTGAGAGTCCGCCTGCCGATGCAGGGGACACGGGTTCGTGCCCCGGTCTGGGAGGATCCCACATGCCGCGGAGCGGTTGGGCCCGTGAGCCATGGCCGTTGGGCCTGCGCGTCCGGAGCCTGTGCTCCGCAACGGGAGAGGCCGCAACAGTGAGAGGCCCGCATACAGCAAAAAAAAAAAAAAAAAAAAAAAAAAAAAACTGTCTACTTAGAAAGCCCCAATCACTAGAAACTAACTATAGCCCCTTGGGTTCTCAATTGCCAGCTTCTCATTGGATAAGTCTGCTTTTGTATCTTTGTGCCATTTTCTCAGTGGGGGCATCTGCTTGACAAATGCAAGGTCAAATGACCACACTTTGGCAGCTAGGGATCAAGACAGTGCATACCTCCTTCCCAGGATAGAAAGCTTGATATAGTGTGTAGCTAAGGAAAGACAAATGTCCTCTGTATTCACGATAGCCATTTCCAGTGAAGAACTTGCCACGTGGTGGATCTTATTTTAGTGTATGTGGTGGTATTAAATACTGGATTATTTTGAAAGGAATTCCAACTTCCTCTCATCCTACCCATATTGTCAGACCTTTCCACATGAGCTATGGGTAAAACAAGATCATGCACATACCTATGTACAAACATGTAAACACAAACAGCCAAGACAGCTGGAGATAAAGATTCTTATACAAAATTTCAGCTAGTGACCAATCTCTTGTTCTTTCCTCTCTACATGAACTAATGTAGAAGAAAAGTCAATGTCAGGAATAATTGTTTCAGGAATTGTATTAACTGGGTAAAGCCAGTAGGATATCTCAGACCTTTCAAAATGAACTAGCAGCATTTGAGTCTTATACGCCAAACTAACACTTAACAACAACAAAAAAGACATATGTGAGGGATGGAGGTACAGCTGACGTTGAGAGTTTCTCAGGTCATGGTTAGGTTAAAACAGGGGTGAGGCTGAAGGAAGGGAGAGAAAGACTGTAAGATGATCTTTTAAAAATAGATTCCTTTGCCTGAAACCACCCAAAACAAGCTGTTGATGAGAACAGTGACTTATGGTAAACTTCAAGCATATTATTTTAAAAGAAAAGGAAAGAAAGAGCAATATTAAGAGAGAGAGAGAGAGAGAGAGAAGGAGGCAGGGAGAAGAAAGGGAGAAAGAAAAAAGAGAAAGAAGGAAAAAGAGAAAAGAACACAACCTGCATTTCAAACACATGGAAATTCTGGACAAGCATATTTTACGGAAAATATGTTTATATATTTATTGCACCAAAAGTTCACATGCTTTCCAGATAGTCAGTATAATTTCCTGCTTTATTATAAAACCTAATACTTCTCTTTAATTTTCCATCCCCCAAACAATGCATTAGGCCAAAGTTCTCATGAATTATCAAATCTCCTGGAACACCAAAGCTAATCCTTTCCTTATAATTTGACTCTTGCTCATGAATTTACTAAACCAAAATAACAGGCTTTATTATTCAAAATGCCTTTTGTGCTAAGGACTTAGTTAAGTGCTGGAGACATAAAATCAAATAAGAAATGTCTTCAAGAAACTTAACAGTTTAGAAAAACACATACACAGATGATAACCACACAGTGCAATAGATGTTGATTCAAAGCCAGAGCTAGCCAGGGTTATGTTAGGAGAATCAACAAAGCTCAAGGAATGTGAATGAGAGCAAATGAACCACAAGCAAGGAACCAAGTCCTGTGTCGTGTAATGGGAAGTTGTAAAATATACCGCTGAAGAAATAATCAGAGACAAGATCACATGCAATGCAAAAGAATGTGTGACCATAGGCAGTGGGGAGACATTAAAAGACTTAACTGTAGGAACCATATTTTGCATTTTAGAATGAACCCTGGGGAATACATTTGGGGGAGCAGGATGAGGGCAGAGAACACAGGCTATTGTGGAAGTTCAAATGAGAATAAACAATACATGAACCGGGAAAGAGGTAGTAGAAATAAAACAGAGGATATTCATTTAGAGATGTGTAGGAGCTAAAAAAATAGTCAAAGCCTTGACTTTGGTGCAAGTGAGGGTGAAAACACTCAGACCAAGACAATCCATAGTTCTCCAGCTTGGTGACTTTGATTACGTGATGCACCAATGGTGTCTCAATGGAACTGAAGCACTCAGTTTAGTTGGAGAAGGAAAAAACATTCGTCTTTGAGCCTGTTGTGTTTGATATGCCTGTGTACGTACATACAGTTGGAAAAATAAGGGAGATGAGGGGCTAGAAAAGGTTAGGAGTCATCACCGATGCTGGCAGAATAATACCCCCTCCTCCCTAAATCTCTAGAACCTGAGAACATATTACTTTATATGGCAAAAGAGACTTTGCAGATGTGATTAATTTGTGAATCTCAAGATGGGGAGATTATTCTAGATTATTCAGGTGAAATAATGTAATCACAAGAGTCCTTACAGGGAAAGCTTAGAGCTAAGAACTCAGGAGAGTCAGAGAAGGAGCTGTGAAAAAGGAGACAGGAATAGAAAGAAAGAGATTTGGAGATGCTACTCCGCTGGCCTTGAAGGCTCGAGAACGTGGAAGAGATAAGGGCATACAGCCCAGCCAGCACTTTGATATTAGGACCCCTGACTTCCAGAGCTATGAGATAATACATTTATGTTGTTTTGAGCCACTAAATTTGTGATTATTTCTTACAGCAGCAGCAGGAAACAAATACAAACACCATATGAAAGAGTTGAATTCAGAAGTGTGGTTTGTGGGACAGGGTAAATACCGAGAGAGAAATTGTTGTAAGATAGAGCATTGGAGAAAATCATGTTTTAAAGAGAAAGAGAGAGGAAGAAAAGTGAATATGTAATTAACTGCTTCACAAATTAGAAATATATAGGTATATATAAACATACACATATTTCAAATTTAGATCCAATATGGGAAGAAAGGATAGAAAGAAATGAAATGAACATAAAAGCTATAATTACTTTTCATGTGACATTTTCTCACATTCATTTGATGGAGAAAAAATTGTTTTTTTCTTAAAGGAGAAGTTACATGATTTGACACTCCTTTTTTCTTTTAAAAATTAAATGGAAACAAAACCAAGCTAAATACCCACAAAACGAACTTAGCAAATATTCCTGGATGCAGCTTGCTGGACACAGTTTCTAAGGATCATAGACTATTGCTCTGTATTTCCTCAATTGGAAAAGTGCAAGGGTATGTTATCCCAAGGAAAAATGAATGACTTCTCTCTAGGGCACTCTGTTCCTGCCTAAGTGTCTATATTTAAATAAATAATCTCTGTTAAGTAAAGGTCAGAAGTCTGTGGTTGCAACTGCAGTGTTGGAAATTGTTGGCCCTAACAAATGAATGTGTGAAAGAATGTCATGTAAAAGGAAACTAAAGGCACCAAACATTTCTTAACACTTTTTCTCCCATTCCTCTCATTGAATCCAAATATTTTACCAGCTTCTGCCAGCATAGGATTCAAACATGCACTGTGGGCATCTGAAGAGCAAAATCTCAAGAGGCCAAGAAAAACATGAGCTAATCCTGTAGGTTCCCCGTTCATTTGCAAAATTGCCTTCAAAGTAAGAAAGAGCCAGGAAGGTGAAAGACTGGGCTGGTGGTTTCAGTAACAGCTTCAAAATGAAGACATATGATCTTTTTTCTTAAGACTGACATTTACTCATTGATGAAATTTTTTCTGGCATAAAGAAGGCATTTAATTAAACTTTTTTTTGCTAATATGGTCAGGTCATTGAGATTTAATGCCACAGGCTCATTCTAGGACAGAGAAGTTATTGGAGGGAAGCTAACTATGAGGACTCTCCAGAGTCTGGTCCCTGCTGGTCTCTCCATCCACTTCTCTTGTTAGTCCTTCATTCTAGCCCTAAGGTATGACTTGAACCTCTTCACACTGTTCCACTTCTCAAGTTGCACATTCTCTGCCCTGATACTTGAATTCCTGCTTCAATGAGGCAACCCTGATTTTCTCCAATATGAATAATCACTCCTTTTATTGATCTAGACCTGCTCTATCCACCAGCAACACACAGTTAAACAGAACTTGAACTTTGGTTGGTCCAAATTGAGATATACTGTATAAGTATAAAATACATGCCAGATTTTAAAGACTTAACACAGAAAAAGAAGGCAAAATATCTCATTAATCCTTTTTTATGTTGATTACATATAGAAATGAAAATATTTTGCAGTATTAGGTTACATGATATATATCATTAAAATAAATTTCACCTATTCATTCTCAACTTTTTACATGGCTAATACAATTTTAAATTACATATGTGGATCAATATTCTATTGAGTATTACTGGTCTAAAACTTGTCTATCTCCATCATTAAACTTCTATGCAAATTCTACAGTAATACTTTGACCTGTCTCCTTTAACAGACTTATTTTCGTTAATGAGAAGGTTCATGTTCTATTTTCTCTTGCCTTTGTTGCCTATGACAACACCTAGAACTTATTATACAATAAAAAAAAATCTGCAGAACAAGTGGAAATGGAAATGAAAGCATAAGAAAATATTTTACAAGCAATTATGTAGCTCAAGTTATATTGTTAAAACATTATTATTGAGTAAAATAGTATGGAATTACATTTCCTCATTTTTCTTTTTGCTTCTTGGTGGGTATTTGTTAATCTATTATTCAAAAGTTATGAAATTCTACCACTGAAACTGTGTCCCCACTACTTTAAAGTCTATGATATGTTTAATGCCACCAAGAAACATAGGATTTTTATTGGCAATACTGTGACACCTTAGCTAATCGGTACCCACTTAACCAGAAAATAGTGCACGTTTTCTAATTTTTTTTCTTTACCTCAAGAAGACAGTATTAAATAAAAGTAAAACAACTTCATCACTACCATATATATATATATATATATATATATATATATATATATATATATACACATTTATACACACATACATTCATGTGTGTGTATATATATGAATGTGCCTTTCTGAATACAACATGGCACTGCAAATTTTTAAACAAAAATCAATTCTACTGTCAACATTAGGAGTTGGTATTCCAGTGGATTGCATCTCTCTAATTGTGATACTTAAAAGTGTTATAGAAAGAAAATAATTTAAAAAAATTAGCTTTAGACAATAAATTTCTCTGATCACCAAAGAAAGCTTCAATTATACTTTTTAGCCTGTACTTACTAAGATAAAATAACTAATTAAAATATTTTATGCAATTTTCATTGCACTAAAAAAGCTTAGTTGAAGAAAATTACTTAGTTTTTATAATATCCAGTTTAGTCTGGATTTCATTATTTCTTTGTGCATTTTCTGAGTCCAAATTAGTGAAGGTGCAATGGAAAAGGTCAAGAAGAAGAAAGTCAAGGCATTCTACAAGTAATCTGGCCATGCCATGTATCATCAGCTTCAGGATTATCAAATATCAATTGAAAATTGTTTTTGTTGAAAATAAAATTACTTACTAAGATCCACTTGTGAACTGTAATATCCTGTTTGAAAAGAGTCTGATTAATTAACAAAATATGCAGTTATTTTAAGATAATGTTACTTACCTTCAGAGTTCAAAATATGCCCATGGTAAAGCCACTCATTGGTCACTTGATCTTAGGAAAGCCAGTAGATTCTTATGGGAGCCTCAAATTTGTCTGCAAAATACAAACTCTTAATTCTGGGACCTGACTGTCACAAAATTGTTCTGTGCCTGTGGGTGAGTGGAAAGAGCAGTGAACTTGAATACGGAAAATCTGGGTACATTTACTAATTTAGGTGAGTCTTTTGATTCACTGGACTTCAATTTCTCATCCAAAAAGAAGAACTATGGATTAGATGAACTTCAAGATCAATTTCACTTTAAAATGCTTTTTAAAAGAAACTGCTGCTATCATATTGCTCATGTGATATTCTTTAATATTGTTAACATATGTTGTCTTATACAAAATAATATATAAAATATAATTTAATAAACTTTCAAGGACTATAAACAATAAAGATACTTTTATATTAGAAGAAGTTTGGGCAATTTATTATATCTCTTCTACCATGATGGAGATCAAGAATATGTACTCAACAGTGACAATACTTGCAGAGACACAATCTAATCTCAAGTACCGATATTCTTAGAGATTCATCTTAGTAACAGTTTCAGGACTATGTTTAGTCACTGTTTCATAGTACAGTAAGATGAAAACAGTAGTTTTCAAATTTCTTGAAAAGTGAACCACTATTGAAGTGTAGATCTAAAGGATAGTTATATCCTATAACTGGAGAAGTCAGGACTTCAAAAGAAGTTCAAGTGAAGTTGAAACTTCATTTGATCTACCTCTATATAGATTTTACATGCTTGGGTAGCTACTAACCAAATATCTATCTGTCCTCATATTCTTGTATTTATAATTGGGGAGCTATCGTGATTCACAAAGGCATTGAGGAGTTGAGTTCAGATTTAATGAGTTTTGCAAATACCAGAGTAAATTAGTAACCACAAAAAAATCCTTGGGCCATATGCAGTGTTCCGTCACACAGCTTGATAGATTTGAGGATGTGGTACAGATTAAGACACGTTTCTTTTTTAACTTTAAAATTAAGAGAGAGCCTCTCCCTCCAACCTGAAAATAACATTTTTAAAAAGACATATACTTTATTTTATAATTTGTCCCTCAAATCTTTATAAATTTGCATAACACTGCCAGAGGTATCCTTCTAAATCTATAGATGTTTGGATCTCCCCTTTGCTTTGAAACATTTAAAGAGGACTGTGTTGCTTACAGGACAAATCCAAATTCCCGATCACAGATTTACAGCCAAACTGTCTTTGGCACCTTCTCTCCTGATACTTCTCCTTCACCCTCAAAAGCATCATATGCCCTAATTGCACTATTTCCATTATACTTTATTTTCTTTCATGTACCTTCTTCTTCCTTCCCTTTGTATCAGATATCTTTCTAACAGACAGCCCCCTCTTCATATACCCTTCTCCACAGTGGTGGAATTACACTCATCTTTATGGACAATTGCGATGTCACTTTCATTGTTACACACTCTCAGACCTGCAGACTCAGTACCATCTCCTTCTTCTATTCTTTCATAACGCCATAAAGAGCAGCGATCCCCAAACCTTTTGGCACCAGGGACCTGTTTCATGGAAGAAACAGGCGGGTGTGTGTGTGGGGGGGGACGGATGGTTCAGGCAGTAATGCGAGTGATGGGGAGCGATGCGGAAAAGCAGGTGAAGCTTTGCTCACTCACCCTCCACTCACATCCTGATGTGTGGTTCAGTTCCGAACAGGCCTTGGACCAGTACCTCTCCACAGCCCGGGGCTTGGGGACCCCTGATATAGAATATAAAGTAAATAGAATGGTACCACAAATATAAAAGGTGCAACATTAATATCCACTGATTTTAAAAAATAAATTTCTATATTTATTTATTTTTGGCTGTGTTGGGTCTTCGTTGCTGCACGTGGGATTTCTCTAGTTGTGGAGAGTGGGGACTACTCTTCGTTGCAGTGCGCAGGCTTCTCATTGTGGTGGCTTCTCTTGTTGTGGAGCACGGGCTCTAGGTATGTGGGCTTCAGCAGTTGATCCACGGCATTTTAAATAAAATTGATATGAAAACTTAACCCACACATGAGCTACTTAGTGGTCAGTAGTGTCCACTCTAAAGCAGATTGCCAGAGGTAGAACCCCAGTATAGCCACTTACTAGGTGTTTGTTCAGTCCACTTAATTATGTTGGGCAAGTTTCTAATCTCTTTTTGCTATTACTACTTCATTCTTAAGATGAAACTATTTTTGTCATGATTAAAGGAGTAAAGCACAAATGTACAGCATTTAGAACAGTTCTAGCATATAGGAAGCATTTAATAAATGTTATTACTATTATTTTGTTATTAGAAGTTTGTTTTTTACTTTGTTCCTATCAAAATTGAGTTATCTGCTTGGTGAAGTGGAAATAACAAGAACTTTGAGATAAGAAAACCCTGACCATACAAATAGCTAGGAAGAGTTTGAATTTTCTGGCAGGCTTTGGAGAATTAAACAATTTGGGGGAGATCCTATGGCCAGATTAAGACTAAAATCACTCAGAATGTAAGGGAATATCTCAGAAATGAATCTTCACTTACATAGTTACATATTTTCATAAAGAAGTAGAAAAGAAAGGTCTTAAGGTGACTAAATAGGGAGTTTGGGAGCATTTAAGGTCATTTAAAACAAGAGTGATTTTAAAAGGCTATCTCAATAAAGATGTTTAAACTTTTCAAAAATGAGGAAAATGTAGATTTGAATCTGTATATTATTTTCATGGGCAGTAACTAATGCTATTTAGAGTATTTTCTACAATTTGCCTCATACAAATAAGTCACAGTCTATAAGGAGATTATATAAGTAAAGCATTCATAAATTTTAATTTTATAAGAACTGCTATAAAACTAAAGTGTTCATCAAATATTGATAACTCTAAAAGGCAGAATATGTATCCACTGTTTTCTATAATGGGAAATCCTTCTTTTAAATCATTTTGGTTATAACCCACAAACTAGAAAATACCCAAAAGAGAGTGATCAGGATAGTGTACAGGCTTAACTAA
Source organism: Mesoplodon bidens (assembly GCF_964165515.1). Lineage (NCBI taxonomy): Eukaryota > Metazoa > Chordata > Mammalia > Artiodactyla > Ziphiidae > Mesoplodon > Mesoplodon bidens. The sequence continues at coordinate 18,474,005 of NC_138161.1, forward strand.
CCATATTACACAATACAGTGAAGGATATTCAAATGTTTTGCCTGGAGGAGTTAAGAAGATATCTTCTGTCAAATATTTGAACCACTGGCACATAGAAGAATAATGAGACTTACCTTGTGACCTTCCTAAGGCCAGGACTGGAACAAAAGACTAGGAATTATAGGGAGAGCACCATCAGATAAGTCTAAGGCAGAATTTCCTGACAACTAGAGATGGCCCAACAAAGTCAAAGTCACAGACTACCTGATATAGAAGTAAGCCTGCTCCGTTTTTGGGAACCTAAACGAGAAAACAGATAAATGTCTTTAGGGATTAATCAGATCAAAGTCAGTTTTAAAATGTTAGCAACCCATAGGCATAATTCTACTAATCAGAAAGGACAACAGCTCTTCAACCACAATAGGTAGATGGATTGCACAGGTAGACAGACATATTCTGAATCAGAAGAGTGACTAGACCAGAAAACTAAGTTTGAGGCTGTATTGACTATTGTTGAGCATGCATGAGTAAAGAAATATTCTACAGGAAGTTGATATTTCATGATTTGGGGTATGTTAAGTGTCTATCCTTCTTTACTTTCATGATGTGTGCTAGTTCCTTGGTGATCTCCTCTTGTCCCTTGACTTTAAATACTGTCTAGACACTGGTGACTCTGAACTGGATATCCCCAGACCTACACTCGCTGCCTCAATGGATCCATAATACAATTAGAGTGAGTCTTATTATGGCCTACCTAATCAGTCCCTCAGGGAGCCTCGCCCCATCATATCTCTGATTTCACCCATTACTTCTCTCCCCTTATTCCATCTCACTTCAGACACTCGATTCCTTGTTCTTTCTCTGACACACCCAGCACCCTCTCCATTTAGGACTTTAGCAAAGGTTAGTCCCTCAGCCTGAAATAATTTTCTTCTAAATATCCTCATGGCTTAATCCATTACACCTTATTCAAAGCTCACCTTTTCAATGAGTGCTATACTGCTTTATTTAATATTCTAAATTACATTAATGTATTTGTATTATATCAGTTTATTGTTATCTATCTCCCACAAGAATGTAAGTACTATGAATGCAGGTATCTTTTTCACTTTTGCTCATTCTATACTTCTGACAGATTTTTTTTTTTATTTTTAAATTTTTAAGCAAATATGTAATACTCCTCCTCTACAGGAAGAGTATACTTTATCTCCCCAGTTATGTTGAACTTGACTCTGTCACTTGTTTTGGTGAATGGAATGTGGGCAGAAATAACAGCATGCCACTTTTAGACAGAGGCTTTCCTCCATGACAAAAACATATCTGTGGTAGCTACTGCTTTTTGGGGTATGTTTCTAGAATGATAGACATTGAGGACCTGAGTCCTACATATGCCTAAATCCAAGCTCAACCTAGCCCAGCATAGCCCAGCAGAGCTACAGACAGTCTACAGATCCAGAAGCAAGACCTAAATGTTCTTGTAACCCACTGGGACTAGAGGTTGCGTGTTATGTAATACATCCCTAGCAAAAAGCTGACTGATGCATATCCCAAGTACCTAGAACTGTGCTTGACACATAGGAGGTGCTCGATAAAAATTATTCGAGTGAATCACATTCATTTTACCTGAATGAATCAATAGGTTAGAATTAAATGACTTTCTAATTAACCTTTTAGTACTATCATAATTGTGTTTGGTGCACCCATTTTGCTCTAGGTTTAATTGAGGTACTTAGACAGTTGTTTAACCTCTTTCAAGTCACTCAAATATCACTGAGTAAATTAGTATTCAGGATACTAAGTAGCATTCCAATAAACTAAAAGAGCTTTAGTGTTTTTTAATAAGTTTATTCAAATGAAATCCACATAAAACAAACCAAGTGTTTGATTTCTTTTCATTTTTTAGTCACTAATATCAAGTGCTTCAGACACCAAAACTGTTTATTTTTAAGGAAATAAAATTGACAAGGATGTTGGTGGTCCAGACGTCTCAATGATCCTAAAAACTGGGATAAAACTACTATTCAGTAATTGAATCTGGTTTAGTATGATGTTTACATTGATGGGACTTCACTTTCAGTAAATTGCACACTGGGAAAATTTAGTTTACAGGAAATGATGGATTTTTGGAAGATGCTATTTTCATGGTTTGGTAAGGAACCAGATTGTGATATGCTTCCATGTTTGAATATAATCACTTGAAATTTTTTTGAATTTCTCCTTTCTGTTTTGCTTTCTACTCTATTCCTGCTTTTGCTTTGACTTCTCTCCTTCATTCTCTTGTTATTTTTCCCCTTACTACTTGATCTTTTTAAAAGGCCTTGTTAACACTCATTGACGAAAGCGGTCCAAAAGTCCAAAGCAAACAAGCAGCAGAAGAAAGGGGATGAAAGAGCTGAAGTTAGTTCTCCTGCCAGGTTTCAATGGATCTCAACAGCAGCTGGGGCACCAGCCAGTTTTTTGTAGGAACTGCTACAAGGCCACAACCCTTTTAGTCTCTATACAAGCATAACCAGAAGTACAAGAACTGTCCAACACTTAAAAGCTGACTTTCTTAGTATTGGTTTTCCACAGCATCAAAAAAAAAAAATTGTATTCTTTGTAAAGATCATTTGCCTCCCTCTACCCTGAGTATTAAACCTCCCTCCAAAAGGTGGCTGCCCTCAAACCATTACACAGGAACATTTAGGTTCTCAGCTTTAGCAAAAAACTAACAGAGTCATTAACAAAGACAATGATATTTCTAGATGTCTATCAGATTGACTAGAGAGAAGCCTCTGTGTATAGTATTTTATTTGATTTTGCTAATCTCATTAGAAAGTTTTGACTTTTAATCTCTTATGCATGAGAATTATATTTTATTACCCTTACTGTTTGCTTGCTTAGCATAAGTAGCCTTAATATTATTCATGTATCACAGATGTGTATTTAGCAAATTAATTCCTTTTTCAACAAATATTTATTGAGCTCATGCTATAGTATGTTCAGGACCATTGTAGGTGCTGAGGACACATCAATGAACAAAACAGGAAATAATCCTGGCTCTCATGAAGCATATATATTAACAATAGAGACAAACAATAAATGTGCTAAATAAATATAATATATAATATGGTAGATAGTGTTAAGTGCTAAAATGAAAAATAAAGTAGAGAAAGGGAAATCTAAAGTCTCTAGATTACAATCTTAGATAACATACCAAGGAAAATCTATATGAGAAGATACCATTTTAAAAATGACTTAAAGGAACAAGTATTTTAAAAATATTTTTGTAATTACAAAAAGAATGCAAAGTCATTGAAGGAGGAAAAAAAAGACAACTCAGGAAATCCCAGAGAAAATTGAAATAACCATCTGCAATTCTGTCATTCATAGTTAATCTTTATTTAAAAGTTGTTAGAGATTCATCCTAGTTTTTCGTTAGGTATGGCTGGGTTTAATGTGTGTGTGCGTGTGTGTGTGTGTGTGTGGGTGGGTGGGTGTGGGTGTGAAAGAGAGAGAGAGAGCTGAAAGAGAAAGAGAATATTTAGGTTATTTAGGGAATTGGGACACTACTCAATTTCAACACTGTGAGTCTCGCTTTTATGCAAATAGTCTTTGAAAACAATTTTTAAAACTTTTCATGTTATGTTGTTAAAATGGCACTGAGAAGAATATAATTGCACATACATTCTTGCAAATAATTCTTCTGTGAAAAGGACATTTAAAAAAATTGTTTAACCTTAGACTTGTCTTCATTTGTTATGCTGATTTTTACTTCTATGATCAACCATTTACTGCATATTTGCCAATTTGGATACTTCAGGTACAAGGAAAAGAAGCTTTAATTCAATGGGCTTAAACAATAATGAGTTTATGATATACGCATAAAGCATGACATTGAGGTTTTTCAGAGGTGGCTAATTTAGGAGCTCAGTGTTGTCTTTGCATACAGTTCTACCCCATAATGATGATTTTGTCCTCAGACTTATACCCTTTGCTGGCCATTAGGCAATTGTTTATCAGCTTCAGAGCCACGCTTTTGTACTCTGCTTGTGACGCTGGGGCTGGTGTCCTGCAAAGCACATTTCACAGTGCCAGGTGGCTCCCTGTTAGGCTCTGTCAGTAGGGGGCGCGAGAGGGAGACTGGACAGAGGGGCAGAGAAGAGACTGACTCATCTCAGCTTCCTGTCTTATCAGGTGAACCACACAATAACTTTTCCCACAGGCACCAGTGGTTACGTCCAGTTCCACCAGATGATTGCAGTTTGCACGTGCTCCAATAGTCCCTCGACAAGCTTCAATTCACACCCTGAGACTCAGAGCCAGCCAGTTAGTGCTCCCTCCTCAGAAGTTAGAATCATAGCTGTTGGACCTCTTCCTCCAACTCCAAAATTTAATAATTCTAAACTTTGTCCTCTGTTTCCTCAACTGTAAGAGTGGCAGATACTTCCCTATAGTTAACACAATCATGATACCTCAGTGTTCTTTTTTTTTTTGATGTTCTTTTTTGCCTTTTCAGTTCTCCAATATGTGATTAATAATTATTTACACTAAATCCTCTATGTTAAAATAATCATTGTACTTTCTGATTCTTTACTGGACCCTACCTGATACTACCTTCATGGTGACAAGATGGCTGTCACAAGCCCAGTTCCAAATCTTTACACAATTGCCTATGACCAAAAGATAATTTCCTTTCTCAGTTCTTTTGAAGAAAGAATAAATATTTTCCAGAAATCACCAAGCTTATATTGTCTAGTGCATCATTGGCAAGAATTATGTCACAATGACCTTTCTAAATCAATCCCAGTCAGAGGGTATAGAGTTACCATTATTTAAATAAACTAATTAAGATTGTTGACAAAGGATGGAGGAGCCAGACTTCCCTGGAATATATGTACCAGATCAGATTCCTGATAAAACTAAGGGTTTATTTTAAGAAGGAAAGAAAGAGGGTGGTAAAATGCTATAGAGTAGATAGCTAACATTTTCTGCCATCATAATGTATTGAAAATCTATAAATTTCATTTCTCAAAAGTCTAATATTTAACTTTATTGCCATCTTTTACTCTATGAATAGCTTCAGGTGCTGTAATTGTGAAAACTCTAATATTGGATATCAGATTTCCTTATTCCTGAAGAAATTCCACAGAAAAGGATGTTGGAAATTTGTATTTGAACTTGAGTAAAAATCATGTATGTATATAAGCTCAGATATGATTATTTTGGATTATTGGCCCATTTCACAGTTGGAGAGTCTGAGACCCAGAGAAATATAGTAGCTTTTCAAGACTTCAAAGTAAGGTAAGAGCAGAGGCAGGCCAGTAGTCTCTCACAGTCACCCTACCTGCACACAGAAGCCATTTTATCATCTCCCCACTGTTGTTAGAATAAAAGTGGCTTTTGAAAATATCACTTGAAGTATAGGCCTGCAGTATTTCTGATACGTTTCAGGAAACTAAATTCTAAGACTAGCAGAGAGGGAATTTCATCTAAATAAAAAGTGATTGGCTTTGAGTAATATAAAAAGACTGTGTGATTTTTAAAAGCAAATTCACACGCAGCAGTTTTAAAAACCTCAAGTCACAATTGACATATAATTTATGTTTTATATTAAATATATTTGTATCTATCTATTATTCAGATATTGGGAGCCAAGCAAAAACATTTCTCCCCTCCATTTCTTGTAAGATTCCACATAATAGAACTTTTGTTTACTATGCTTCATCATATCATATTGTATTGAATTGTTATACCAATTCTAGTGAATGCTGTTGTTTTCATTTTATACGTAGGAATGTGAAATGCAGGAAGGCCATGTGCTTTACCCAAAATAGCAGAGGAAATTAAAGAGTCAGATCTGAAATTCAAGCCTATCACACAGGATACTTGGTCGGGCTACTCATTTATATTTGGGAGGAAACAGCTGATAAGAAACCTGCATCAAATGGCTAACTAGATTAGGTGACCTCAAGAATTTAGTCCATGTCTGAAAATCTTTGGCTCCAGACCTTATACATAACTGGAGTCATCATGACAACGTGAGAGTTTTTAAGCCTCTCTTTAGCAGTGCATATGGAATGCATCATAACAAAATTGGCGTTCATCGTGAATAAAGACAAATGAAAACTTTGCTATAGCAAAGTCTTACGTAGGATAGTCAGTCCTCTATGATGCTGGGTAACAATTTCACCATAAGCTTACTATTGTAATAATCATAATATACTTTCATGATGACACTTTTTGGAAAGTATCTACAATTATTTATGAACTCTGGATTTGGGAGACATAATATGGAGAATAAAATTTATCAAAATCCTTTCATATTCTTTCATGTTTACATTTTTTCAAAGTCTCAGATGGAAAAAGCCTGATAAGCAAGAATTTTTTTTGTTTGTTTGTTTGTTTGTTTTTAAATAAAAAACATGGATCCTCTGAATCAGGTCTTAAAATTTAGTCTATCAACTAAAAGACATCAGAAAAACTTGGTAAGCAACTTACTATTCCAACTTACTATGTAAACTATTTACAAGGGTATGGAGTTTCTAAAAAAGCTTCCAAAGTTATCCATTCATGAATGGTCAAAAGATAACTTAATAAAAATATAATATATCTATTCTAAATATTAAATAATCTAAAAAGAAATGACTTTAAGGAAATATTTTTGATTTAAGGAAGTATTTTGGATTCAGTAATAGGCAAGTTCTCTAAAATAAATGAAATAGGAAGGGTGTTATACGCCCAAATCGTACAGAGAATCAACATTTGTTATTCTAGCATATTATTTCTCTGTTGGTTAATTGTCAAATCCATATTTCTATGACTTAACCATTGAGAAAAGTGTTAATGTATACTTACTATACATCACCTTGACTGTGAGTCACTGAGTAATTCAGTGTTAAAACTCATTTATTTTGCAAACAAGTTCACCTGTACCACCTTTTTAGATTCCACATATAAGCAAAATCATATATTTGTCTTTCTCGTCCAACCCACCCCACTCAGCATGATATACACACTGTACTATATATAAAATAGATAATTAATAAGGACTTACTGTATAGCCCAGGGAACTCTACTCAATGCTCTTTAGTAACCTGTATGGAAAAAGAATCTAAAAAAAAAGTGGATATAAATGTAACTGATTCACTTTGCTGTACAGCAGAAACTAACACAACACTGTAAATCAACTATACTCCAATAAAAAATTAAACACACACACACACACACACACACACACGTCATTTATATTTACCATAAGTCATTATAGGAAGAGAATGTGAAGCCTTGTAATATTTTGAGACCAGTAGGTAGAATTCATCAATGAACAATGAAAATGATTTGTTGGTTTATCTTTTACTGGTTGCAACATAAATTAAGGTTTTTTTTTTGTTATTTTGTTATTTAGCAGCAGCCTCACCAGAAAAAGCATCACTTTAATGAGGAGATGCAATGAAGTAAAACTGGCCTAACTAACTACTCAAATTATAATTTAATAAAAATAACCTGCTACTGAGAGTATAATTGAACATGGAATATTTATCCACTGATGGCTTTAGAGATGCTCTTTTATCTAAATCATGCTGTGAGCCAAGTTACTTGTTATCATATTTTTTAGAAAAGCTTTTCACTGTCTTCTCTTTTACGTATTTTCATTGACTCAATTTTTATTTCAAAAAATAACCCTAAATGTAAAGACTTGCCACGGCACCATCATGAACTGAAGGAAAATTTATGGCACTTTGTATTTCAAAAAAGTCTTTTCATGATCTTAAACTTTAGAAATCACTGATTGGAGAGTCTAAAGTATCAGACATAAACAGTTTAATCTTGCATGTTACAAGGATGCTGTTATAAATTTATTTTTTCTTCATGTGGTAATCTATTCATTTCTTAATATTTTAAAGTTTCCTTAGACACTTTCAGAATTAACAACATTTTAATATATTTAAATTTAATTTAGCAGCCAGCGTGTGCCACGACTGAAGAAAAAGCAATCACTCTCATTTTCCTGAAAGACGGCAAAATTGGAAAACGAATCTTTGGAACCCTGGTCAGCTCTTTGCTCATTTATTCAAATCCTTACTTGTAAATTTCTGGGTATATACATGTTAATGATCTCAGTGCTACTATCATATCTTACCTACTTTAATGTTGTAAGTCTATATTATCTAAGTGAGCGTGAGAAATTAAAATAAACAATAAAGAGGAGTAATAGTGGAAAAGTCCCAAGATTTTAGAAGAGGAGGCCAGAAGCGTATATATGTTAGAAAAATGCTCATAAACTTCATAATTTTATTCAAATACATAACTGATGCCCAGGTACTGATTATTTTCATTTTGCAGAATAATTTTATTGATTGCTAAGTTCTTCTTGAGATTTCACTGCAAAATACCATAATATGAATTTTCAGAATGTCTCCTCTACTTGCTAAAGTGTCTTAGCACAAACTGCAAAGATTCATGGTTATTTGTATAGTGAAACTCTCTGGATTTGACTTAACTATATTTGATAGAGTAATAATTGTTGTATTTGTTCATTCTTTGTGTTGTGTAGTGACCAGCGATAGGATAGGCTAGGCTAAGTCACAGAGCAAGTACAGCTACCTGACTTAAAAATGGTGTTTTATACAACCTGGTCTTAAGGGTCTTCTTAGTTGGTATTTGAAGTATCCTTGAAACAACTTAAAGATAGAAGGGTTCATTAGCCAATAACAGATAAAGAACATTATTCTCTAGTGGGTCAAAACTAATACTGTGTATAAAAAGAAAAAAATAAATGAGCATCTTATATAAAGCAGAAACCTGTCAATAGGCATTTCCTATAATGCCTAGAGGTAATTCTCAGTATTGAAGTTGGATTGGGTCTCTTTGGGGGCTATATATATATTTTTTTAATTTTAATAAAAAAAATTTTTAAATGTACATGTTCTTGTTTACCTTTTTCCTGAAGTAAAATATACCACAGAAAAGTATGCACTTCCTAAGTATAAAGCTCAATACATTTTTACAAACTAACCACATCCATGAAACCAGTACCAGATCAAGAAATTGAACCAGTCCAAGTCCTGGACAGGCCTGTTGAATCCTGTTCCAGTCACTGCTTCTCCAAGGTAATCACTATCCTAACTTCTAACATAGGTAATTTTTGCCTGTTTGACAAAAGTAAAATCATTCAGTATGTACTTTTCATGTCTGGATTCTGTCACCCAAATTTGTTTGTGAAACACATTTTTGTATTATTACTTAAGTTCGAGGTTGTTAATTCTCTTGCTCTGTAAGTTCTAGGCAACTCATTCTCTTACTCCATAGATTCAATTGTGTGAATGCCCACTGCTTACTTGTCCATTCTACTGTTGATGGTCATTTGGACAGTTTCTGCTTTGGGGTTATTTCAAACAGTGCTGTTATTAAGATTCTAGTGCATGTATTTTGCCAAACAGGTATTTCTGGAATTATAGGTCATCGGGTAAGTCTATGTCCAACTTTAGTAGATACTCCCAAGTCATTTTCCATGTGCCTGACTGTATATTTTACATTCCCACCAACAGTGTGTAACATTTCCAATTGTTCTTTCTTTCTAATGCATGTTAGTGTCTGCGTTTTTCTTTTTGAACCATAAGTTTTCCAAATATTATTTTCATAGGTTTTCTAAACATATATGCACTAAACTATTTTTATAATTGCATCCATTTTAACTGATGGGTTTAGCAGGGTAAAGTTTTAACTTTTGTCTGCTTCCTCTTCAACTCCCATTCTGCTGTTGATTCTTTCTGCACTTCTTTTTTGTTTTCCCCAATGATGGAACATATTAAAGAAATATTATATAGAAAAAAGCATCAAAGAGAAAACATAGCTATGCAGCAACCAATATTTTAAAAATCATCAATAGTATCAATTTCTTTATTCATATCTAAGGCTGAAATTGCAGATAGTATTTTTTCTAATAAGCAAAGGATTTTTTTCCATTTCCAATGGGAGTTACTTAGTCTTAATTTGAATGTCAAACACATTTAAAATAAAGTCCCAATTTCAGGCCCACTTGTAAACTCTAAAGCTGAGTTCATCAGCATACATCAAGAATGCATTTCTTAAACCTTTTCATGTAAAATTATTTTATTTCTTCCATCAAGAAAACAAAATTTGTGAAATAGCACTGTTGGTTTCTTACAAGTGGAGTTCAGAAAACTTGTGACTTCTAAAGTATGTATCTTACATAAATAGAAGAGCTGGATTCTGAACTCAGATCTGCTAATTCAACATTTTCCCACTTATTTGGCCAAAGAAATCTTTCTTCACAGAATACTTGTAAACATCTGACAGGACCTGTTTCCTACAAACAAGAGTTTGGAAAGCATTATTCTAATTCCAAATCCAATCAACTTTCCATTACACTGCAGATGTCCCTACCAAGCTATGATTAAACTATATTTAAAACAGTACATAAATTCAGGCTATCAAAATTAAATGAGTCTCAACATTTCATTCTGTTACTTTAGGTAAAGGGCACAGTTAAAAGGATTACCTCAGAAATGTCCATATTTAAACATCTTTAGTTATTTTTACTCCAAACATTAACTTTCATAATTTGATTCAGAAGTCACTAGTTCTTATATGCCTCATTCATGAAGACTTATAAAAACAAAAAGATCCATCTCCTCAAAATGACATCTCAGTTTCCTGAACCATGAGAGTCAGATGCTATGGCTGGGAGCAAAGACTAATATGCATCTTTACAAATGTACATAAGATGGGAAGGACATGATAGTTCATGCTGTAATATTAGAATTATAGTGTCAGGCAGCAAGTTCATGGTAGAACATACAAGGGAATCATGAGCACAAATGCCTAACTTACATGCATAGTTTTCCACAATAAGGAGAATTAGCATTCATGTAGAGTTGACTGAATGCCATGTAGTATTTTCAGTGCTTTCTATTTAGTAATTTATTTAATATCTCCAAGGAATGAGGTAGGTTCTATTATTATTGTTTTTTGAGCAGTGAAAAAGTTGACGTACCAAATGCTAATGTGACAAAGGCTGCAGTAATAGAGTCTGACTTGAACAGAGGCCATGTGAAGCCAGACTCCACGCTCATCCAGGTCAACTTCAGGAAGTCAATTCACACCTTTTCAGATAGTATTAATCTCTCCCTTTTCAGGATTCAAATAGATATTTTGTCTTCTTTCTTTCTCTCTCTCTTTCTCTCTCCCACCCTCCCTCCCTCTCTCTCTCTCTCAGTTATAAATGTCTTTTTTGGATATACTGATGAGTTATATTTGGGGTATTTAAGCTTGACATTACCTTTCATTTAATCCCTCATGAAATCGATGAGATAATAATCAGAACTAGAAAGCACTCCTTCTTCATCCCCTCAATGTTTAAAGGAGTATTTCTGCCTGGTGAGTTCACAGAGGCAGCAGATCTGACAAATGCAAACAAAAAGGGCCCATGTATGGTTATTCAATCTTCATAACTATCTCCTGTGTTGCATGGACAAAAGAAATGATACATTTAGGTAACAGCCCTCTTGTAGGAAACTTAATACTCCTTTTTCTGTATGGCTTTGCATTGTTGAAGGCAAATTTCTCATTCATAGTCTAAGGATTAATTTTTGCATTGGGGATACCCATCACTAAATACTCAAGATCTAGAAACAGAAACAGAAAAAGAGCAATATTAGTGTATCCAAGCCTGATGTGTCAACATTTCAATGTTATTTCTTTGCCTTCTGAGAACCCCAGGGTAGGAAGACAGGCATATCCTCCCTTCCTGTGAAGGGAGGTACATTCCATTAATCTTTGCAATCAAACCCTTAGGGAGCCTTGGTATCCTGCTCTAAGTGAAGACTTTGGTCTGCTCAGCACTTTTCCAGGGTGGTCTCCCTTGCGGCACATAACTTCAGACTATGACTTTTTAAAGCTACTGGTACTTACTCTCCTTACTTTGGTGCTTTCCCATTTCTATGATGCGTGTTCTCCAATAGGCTAGGGCAGGTATTTTCGAAGATAGTAGCTTGTCACTAATTCCCAGGAAATAAAGGACACCTTATTTTAAATGTTGAGAAGAGGGGCTTCCCTGGTGGCACAGTGGTTGAGAATCTGCCTGCCAGTGCAGGGGACATGGGTTCGAGCCCTGGTCTGGGAGGATCTCACATGCCACAGAGCAACTAGGCCCGTGAGCCACAACTACTGAGCCTGCGTGTCTGGAGCCTGTGCTCCACAACAAGAGAGGCTGTGATAGTGAGAGGCCCGTGCACCACAATGAAGAGTGGCCCCCGCTTCCCACAACTAGAGAAAGCCCTCGCACAGAAACGAAGACCCAACACGGCAAAAATAAATAAATTAATTAATAAACTCCTACCCCCAACATCTTCTTAAAAATAAATAAATAAATAAATAAATAAATAAATGTTGAGAAGAAAAACTGCTCATCTTTATTCCAAAAGTATGTCCAGAGATGGGATTCACTGGCATTCTGACAAAGGATACTCTGAAAAAGAAAATTTAATTATCTTAAACGTGGACAAGAAATACCTGCTGTTTTAGTTTTCTTAATAAGTGCCCAAATCAAAAGGTGTAGTATGAAACGTATCACTGCAGTATAAAAAAAGAACCACACACACACATATCATATGTGATCATAGATTCACTGTGTTCATGGTGTAAAGGCTCAGGATAAGTGTATTCAGTTATAAAAATCCATTCTTTTGTTTCTCAACACTACAGCATGGGAGATATTAGTCCTTTGTTCTGTTTTTTTCTGTTATTGTTGTTTTGTTTTTCCTTGAGAGCCAGTATTTACTGAGTGCTTTTGCTGTGTTGGGCTCTTTACCTAGATTTCTCATTAAATTCTCCCAGCAGTGCTCTGAGCTAGGTATCTGTGCCTAGCTCAATAATCATCCTTACTACAGATGAAAGAACAGACTTTAGGAGGCTCAATAATTTTTCCAAAGGCACATAACTGGTACTGAACTTATTTAAGCTCAGAATCCATCATTTTACCACCATGTCACTCTGTTCCCAAGACCCTCCTTGCATTGGAACTTAACATTGCTTATCATTTCTTTCCCCAGATACTCCCTGGAAGTTCAAATTGTTCTTTCACTCACGCTGCTGTCAACTCCCCACTGATGCTGCCAGGTCAACCTTGTTGCTTCCATGGCTTGTTTTATTACCACAGCTGCTGCTGCTACCCCAGTAGCCAGTAATGACAGGGCTTTGGGGTGGAAAGAAAGTTTTCCCTCTGAGTGATTTCCGGTCTATACTTAAGACTGCCCATACTTCCCTCATGTCCCTCCAAATAATATGGTTTCTTCAATTTCACAATCACCATTCTTAGAAAAATAAAAAAGAAAGAAAGAAAGAAAGAAAGAAGAAAGAAAGAAAAAGCCACGACCAGCTTCTCACGGCAAAAAAAATCATAATATTATTATTACATGTTCGCATGTGACATCATTTTGCTTACTCTTCTCAGCAATTCTGTAAGTTACTTTACAGACTAGAAACAGAGGGTTAAGAAATAAGGGCAGAGGACTTCCCTGGTGGCACAGTGGTTGAGAGTCCACCTGCCGATGCAGGGGACACGGGTTCCTGCCCCGGTCCAGGAAGATCCCACATGCCATGGAGCGGCTGGGCCTGTGAGCCATGGCCGCTGAGCCTGAGCATCTGGAGACTGTGCTCCACAATGGGAGAGTCCACAATAGAGAGAGACCCGTGTACCGCAAAAAAATAAATAAATAAATAAATAAAAAGAAAAAAAGAAAGAAGGGCAGGAATTGAGTGGAACTTTGTTTCAAACTCAACAAAAGCACCTCTCCATTGACTAGAGTCTGGTATTTCCTGCTGGGATGACATTTTTCAGCTTCTGCTTCCTTCAAGAGGAAGGCCTGCCTTCCCAGGGCTTTTATCCACCTTATAAGTTGACACACACTCTTTTCTTCAGGGGTGTTAATTTTAATATTTTAGGAGCCTCTCTGGGCTCTCCTACAAAATGATTCATAAAGACTATCTCTTGGTAATAGAGCAAACTCTTGCACATTGTAAAAAATAATAACTACAGTATCTCTAATATCATAGGCTATGACAAGACTACATTGTTCTAAAGTGGATTCCAGATTTTTCTTGACTTTGCCGATGGAGTTATCAAAACTAGACAAATACCTTTGCTGTTGAGTCTGTGCTTACAAATCAACTTTCTGATCTCCAATTTGACTTCATAAAAACCTTAACTAGGAGGAAAGTAGCCCAGTGGTGAATGGGAGCACTTTAGTTCCTGGGAAGGTCTAGTCTCATTGGGATTCTATTTCAGGGTTTCCAAAACATCAGTTAATTTCACATTACATTCACACATTTGGCCAAATCTATATGTCACATTTTATTATATATTTAATATTTCATTTTAAAATTCTCACATTTTTAACTGATAAAATTTACCAGAAACAACAACAACAAAAACTTTGGGCAACTACCTAAATCGTGGTTATTATGTGCCTGTTACATTTCCAAATTCATATTTAATATTTAAATATAAATTATTTTTAATGTTCATTAATTTAGCATCTGAAATCACCCCAGGAACAACCAGTTGGTTGCAAAGCATACATTGCAAAACACAGCTAAGGTCTATAAATTAGTCATTAATCCATTGTGTATTGAATGTGTCCTTACACAATAATTGGTAAATTAGAATTACCAAAAACCTAAAAAATCTGGATTTTTAGATCAAATTTAGTTTATGCTGCTGAAAAGTTTAGATGTAGACTCTTACTATGGTCAAGCCCAAAATTTATTCTCTCCACTTTAGTTTTATCTCTCTTTTCTCAATTTCAATGACTTGTTTCTTTATATGGGCTTTGAAAAATATCTTTCAATGTCTATAATGCTGGGAAGAACCATGTAATCTGACTTTCCTTTTTTTAAAAATATTAGTTAATTAATTAATTAATTTGGCTGCATAGGGTCTTAGTTGTTGCAAGCGGAATCTTCGTTGCCTCATGCGGGATCATTTTTTTATTTTTGTTGTGGCATGAAGGCTCTTATTTGTGGCATGTGGGATCTAGTTCCCTGACCAGGGATCTAACACCGGGCCCGCTGCATTGGGAGCACAGAGTCTTAACTGCTGGACCACCAGAGAAATCCCTGACTTCCTTTCTTATGTATCTTTGCAACCTATCAACTTTTAAAATTTTCACTAGTAATGGCCAATTGATTTGCCACTAAATTATATTCCACATTATCTCTAATTTCCCTGTGGTTCTTCACATGTCATTCTTTATTCTCAAAAACAATATGATTTTCTGCATAATTGAAATAAGTAGAATTATTTAGCTTATGGTTTGACAAACTAGACATAAACCTAAAATAAAACAACCTTGGGCTTCCCTGGTGGCGCAGTGGTTGAGAGTCCGCCTGCCGATGCAGGGGACACGGGTTCGTGCCCCGGTCTGGGAAGATCCCACATGCCGCGGAGCGGCTAGGCCCGTGAGCCATGGCCGCTGAGCCTGCGCGTCCGGAGCCTGTGCTCCGCAACGGGAGAGGCCACAGCAGTGAGAGGCCCGCGTACCGCAAAAAAAAAAAAAAAAAAAAAAAAAACCTTATGTTTCCCTAGCATTAAAAAAAAATAAATGTATGTCTCTCTCAATTAAGACTGTGAAAAGTGATATAAATCTAAGATGCTAAACAGCTTTCTTTTGAATTTGAAGCATGGGTTCAATACTAATATCACCCCTGCTGATTTCTCATTTTAAGTATTCATAATTGAGTTTCCGTCCTCTAGATACCTATTTTAAATATTAGAGAACCAGTGGTAGACCTGTAAATTCTCAGAAGCTTGTGTACATAAGTGTACACACACTCATTTAAACTTGAGATTTGAAAGCTAGGGTTCATGAAATTCTCTGGTGATTTCCCATAATGATACAAGTTAATCTAATAATTACTAAAAGCCTTTGATTGTCATAATTCAATAGACAAATATTCTTGAAAAACTTACTCTGAGAGAGTCCCCTGTGTAAAGTGTCATTGACAGGCTATCAGGCAACAATCCAGCTGTGCTATCAGGCAACAATGCAGCTAGATAGATTTTGGAAAAGTTTACTCACTAGAATGAACTAGTGTGGAAAATAGCAAGATCATCAATTTGGCATGTGGAAGAGATTTGAGCCTTTCCTGCTGAGTCACTAAACCAGAGTCATTGGAGGCAGAGTACACCACAGGTCAAGAACTGTCAATTCCTGGGCAAAAGCAAGGGTCACTATGCTAGTGTGAAAAACTCTGAAATCAGCATCTTGTATGAAATAGATGAAGTAATCGGGAATTGACAGCTAAAACACAGGAGATATGAATCAGATAGCCAAATCAAAGTCATTATGTGAGTTGCACGATACCTGACTCTGATCTGAGAATGATCCTCTCCCCCACACCCCCAAAAGAAAATCTCATGATAGGACCTTTTGGCTACTACATCTTGGTTCAATAAGTATATTTTAAAATTTGTCAGCAAACTCTCCCCACTCCTCTTCCATTCCCAGGTTGAATGGCTTAAGTTGTTTAATTCGGATGGTTTTGATGGCTCCAAAGGAAACTCCAGTGAATATATCAGACCCTGCCTTGTTTTCTGTCCTCTGGTCAAGTCCAAAGCTTAGACCAGCCACAACTGTAAGTGCTATCCTGGGAGAAGCATCTCATCATACCCTCCAAGAGGCAGGGAAGTTCAAATAGTTCTAGGACCTAGAAACAGGCACAGTTTCCCTCAAATATATCTGTCCTTCGGGCTCAAAGTATCTTTTCCTGGGGTCAGTCTTTAATTTACCATAATTTGTTAACTTCCTGATAGTTCAGAGCAAACGTCTTGATGTTCCTTCTGGAATACAAAAGGTTGTCACTCCACTCAGTAGTACCCCGTTTCCTCTGTAGACTGGATTCCTGTACTGAGGTCCGATCCATGTGATGGGAAAACCAATGCCTAAGTATATAATTTTGCTCTTCTTTCCATCTACCACCCAGGGACCGAGATCCTGCCTATTCAAACCTACTTGCTGGGTTCTTTTTCCTGCATTGACAGACCTCCCAGAATCCTGACCTCATGCATACTGACTGAATTCCTGTCAATAATGACCCACCACAATACTGGTTGACCTACCCAGTCCTGACTGTTCCGGGAATTAACTCTGAAACCATTTTACCACCTCTTAAAATGGCCCCCCACGTGATCCTCCTCCTTCCCAAGCAACCCTCTATGTCAAGATCATTTTCCAACCACCACAACTTACACTAGCCAATTGACTTTTTAAAAGTTTTATCCCCATGCAAAGGTTCTAGTTTATGCTTAGAGCCAAAGAGAAGGAAAGAAAAAAAAAAAAAAAGAAAAACACACATACACACTCATAGACACAGTTTCTTTGGGTTGTGTTTCTAACATGTTGTCATAGCCTAAAAGTCCTAAATGATCATTTTCTAGGAGAAATGCCTTCTTTGTTCATTAAAATAAAAATAACTATTTTTATAATTCATAATTACATAAATTATACATTATATAATTTAACTTATATATTTATATTATAGCATTAATAAATACAAATATATTTATTTCAAATAATTTAGGTAAATTATTTTAATGGCTCAAGTTTTCACTTCACTTTAAAGTATGGAAACTATTTGTGTTAATATCTTTTGAACTTTATCCTGAGAGTAGTTTCAAGGTCACAGAATGAAGATTCTGCATCACCAGATAGAGCTTCCTTTGAAATCCTTCTGGACACTTCTCAGGAACTGGTGGAGCAGATCTCAACTCAGCAGCAGGAACTGGGAGATCTTGACTATTATTAGAATCTTCTCCAGAATTGCTAAAGAGGTACTGACCAAAAAGAGACAGAGAGAGAGAAAGAGAGAAAGAGAAGAAATAAGAAAGAAAGAAAGAAAAAAAGAAAGAAGAAAGAAAGAAAGAAAGAAAGAAAGAAAGAAAGAAAGAAAGAAAGAAAAACATACTCTTTCTTTCCTACTTTATACAGATACTTTAAGTGAAAACAGGAAATGTTCCTGTATCTATTATGAGGATAGAGTGAGATTTCTAAAGCAGCTGCTACTTACTAATTTAAAATATGATGCAGCTATGTATACAATGTAAGTAATAAAACATACCATATATTACTTTATTTTATGTACTAAAATGGGGTCTGCAAGCTTTTTCTGTAAAGGGACAGATGGTAAATATTTTAGGCTTTGTGGGTCATAAGGTATTGGTTGCAATTAATCAACTATGCTGTTGTAGCATGAAAGGAAAGTAGCCATCAGAAGTATGTAAACAAATGAAAGTGGCAATGTTCCAATAAAACTTTATTTACAAAAGATAATTGACCAGTTCATGAGACATAGTTTGCCAATTCCTGATACAGACTATAAAATAATTTGACTATATTGTGAAATACATAGTTACACATGATATAATAAATATTTTTATCAGGAAACATCATTTAAAATAGCTATATTGAATCATGTATAATTAGCTGTGAAGGAATGGGAATTATCCTGTTCCAGAAAGTATTCTGACTGATTAGTGTTATGTACTCTTCGAGTTTTGGTTGTTTTCTATCTCAGTGGTAGAGTCAATTAAATCCAAAGCAGTTTCTTTAAAAGTAAGTAAGTAAATAAATAAATGGGCTATTTTATTGAAGAACAGTGTACAATTTCAATTGTTTCTTTTTAAAACATTTAAATTAACTATGTGATCTGATTAACAAATTAAATAGATAACAGAGGCATTTTTAGTTTTTGATGGTCTATTTACTACTTTCATTTGCTTTTCTCCATTTTAAACAGAATAAATTAAACAGAGCTCAGTGGACTGAATATTAACAAGAAATGCATTTGTGATCATCACACAATACAATTTAATTACCAACACAACTTGCAGTTTCACATTTGTTACTCTATAGTCCTCAGTTTTCATGGCACATTCATTCAATTGTTTGTCCTCCTTAGGAGCCCTGAGGTGCCTCTCAAACAACCTGAAGTAAGGTTATATATGCAAAAACCTCCAGTATTCAATCCCGAAGTATTAAATGAATGAAATTGACTGCTTGTTAAGAATGTACAGGCATACACCTCATAGATCATGTAAATATTAGTTTTGCAGAATATCAGACAGATGTGATGTGTGTCACTTGTTCATGCAAGTCAACGTTCCTCCTAGAGAACCCCAGCCCCCTCCAATACCTTCAAAACCCATATTTAGGGGCCAAAGATAGTTTTCAATATTATGCCTTGGGGAAAACTATCATAATGAATCACTTTTTTTTTTCATATGAATCATTATTCTTACTTACTGGATCTTCCCTATTGGGAAGGGAGAACAAACTCATTTGAAATATCCTATCTGGATCCAAACTGTTTTCAGAGGGGGTTCATATTATTTGTCATCTTCCTTGGATTGACAAATGCTTACATCACTTAGTCTAGATTTCCTTGTGTGAAATAACTGAAAATAGGTTGAAGACCATTTTGAAGTTATCATTTTTGCCTTACAGACAAGTTTTACAGAATAAGAATAGAGTGTAATAGTTTGTATAATGGGTGGTTTCCAATAATGTCATTTTATTTTATTTTATTTTATTCTATTCTATTTTATATATAGTAGTAGTGTGTATCTGTTAATCCCAAACTCCTAATCCTCCCCTTCCCCAGCTTTCCCTTTGTAACTATAAATTTGTTTCTATGTCTCTGAGTCTATTTTTGTTTTGTAAATAAGTATATTTTTTTAGATTCCATAGATAAGTGATATAATATGATATTTTGCTTTCTCTCTCTGGCTTACTTTACTTAATATGATAATTTCTAGGTCCATCTATGTTTTTGCAAATGGCATTATTTCATTTTTTATGGCTGAGTAATATTCCATTTTGTATATAAACCACATCTTCTTTATCCACTCATCTGTCAGTGGACATTTAGATTGTTTTCTTGTCTTGGCTATTGTAAATAGTACTGCTATGAACATTGGGATGCATGTATCTTTTTGAATTAGAGTTTTCATCTTTTCCAAATATATACTGAGGAGTGTGATTTCTGGATCATATGGTAACTCTATTTTTAGGTTTTTAAGGAACATCCATACTGTTCTCCATAGTGACTACACCAATGTACATTCTCACCAACAGCATAGGAGGGATGCCCAGTTATTTTAGAACACCATACTTTAAAAAATAAAAGATCTAGTTGCTTCATATCTCTCACTAGAGTTTCAAATATCAAATAAGTATAAGAAGTTTTGTTTTTTTTTCCAAGATATGAAGAGGAAAAGATGCAAAAATTCTCATTTCTATTTCTCTGTGTTATTTTTTTTAATTACCAACAAATAATCACCAATAATCATCAGCTCTCTATGTCACCCAAACTCATGACTTGAGGACTCAAAGTATCTAGATCCTGTTGGGTATTTCTGGTCACAAAGTCACTTGGCAAGTGCTTCAGTTTTAGTGGAAGGAGATGCAAAGTTCAATAACTTGTCCTTGACTTTAGAAGGGGTATCACATGTTGCCCCAGACAACTGGAGTCTTTAAAATAACACCGATGTAGTAGGCTCCTGAATGTTTTAGAGTTCATTTTCCACACTCCGGAGTACGTATTTCCTACCAAAGCCTCCAGAATTGGTATCACTTGCTCTCAGTTCCAATCAACAAGACATCATCAACACTGTGGACTAATGAGGGTTCTACAGAATATCCAGATGGACCAAGGTCCTTTGGACTCTATATTGTGATCAAGAGTAGGAGACTTAACATAGCACTAGAGCAAGACAATGGATAAACTCCATTAATTATTACTTGTGAATTGTTTCTAATCCCACTTTCCAATGACTTTGAAAAAGAATGCATTTACTGTATCAATAGCCACACCAGAAGCTGTGTTAATCTACTTTAATAAGGATACCACATCTGACACGGAAGCTTTGATTTGGGATACTAATTAATTAAATTGTGGTAGTAGTTATTGTTCTGGTTGTGACAAGCATGGAGTAGAGGGAATAATGGGGTAGGGAGTTAATGTAGTCCCTAAGGAGGGCAAGCAGGGCATACAGTACTACAAGAAGAATTTGCCAGTGGTGTTTTTAACAGTTTGTGGTGGAAGGTTTCTTAGGAGTCTGGCTGTGATTGTAAAAGTCCCTGAGAGGAAGAAGAAGCATTCTTCTTTAGTTGTAATAGAGCTCTTCATAAAACCTCGCAGAAAGTCTTTGCTGTATGCAGAATTCTAGGGAATAATAAAATTCAAATGAGCCTCTTGCTGTAAGGGAACTGACTAGTTCACAAGGAGATAAAGCATATTGCATTTGAAATTATGAGATGAAAATATGCAAATAGCAGCAAAATCTAAAAGTATGTGTTTTATGTAACAGGGAGAATGACCAGCATGAGTCGTAAGGGGTAGGAAGGCAGTGGGGCTGGAGGATTGCTTAAGTTGGATGTAGATAACAGATTAGTTTTACCATCATCAATATTTGATAAGGAGAGCAAAGGAAATGAACTTTTAAAAAATGAGCTTTACACTCCTTGACCATGGAAAAGTAATTTAATTGCTCTGAGTTTCCATTTCGTCTCCCATGGACAAGGAGTTTAAAACATGGCTTAACCCAGCTTCCAAAAACAGAACCTAGGGCTTCCCTGGTGACGCAGTGGTTGAGAGTCCGCCTGCCTATGCAGGGGACACAAGTTCGTGCCCCGGTCCAGGAAGATCCCACATGCCGTGGAGTGGCTGGGTCTGTGAGCCATGGCTGCTGAGCCTAAGTGTCCAGAGCCTGTGCTCCACAACGGGAGAGGCCACAACAGTGAGAGGTCCGCATACTGCAAAAAAAACAACAACAAACAAACAAACAACAGAGCCTAATGTGAAGATTACACAGTAATGCTTTGGGGTTGGGGATGAGGAGTGGGAGGTGACATGTCAGAGCCACAGGAGTAAGGGATGAAGAAAGACAAGGCAAAAAAGGAAGGAAATATATAAAAGAGGATAAGTTGTTTAACTGGCCACACTTTTAAAAGAGAAACAGTCTGTGGCTTAGACATGAGAGATAATAACTTTAGTTTTCAGAATACTCTACTTGGTAAAAAAAAAAAAAAAAAAAAAGGAGGGGGGGAAACACATTGGCTGGATCCTTCCAGTTTTTTTGTCTCTCACTAGTGAAAGTTTATACCAAAGGGTGCTAATATCACTCATACTTTTAGTTTCTCAACCCCAGTCCCTCAGAGCTGCCATTAGAGATGTCAGATCTCACAGTCCATGGATTCTTCTGAGCCTAGAAATGAATAGAAAAAGCACAGCCAATGTGGCACAGTGGGGTCAGACTGGGGTCCCAGCATCAGTGCAGCTCCCACATCATCAGGAATAGTGTGGACCATATTGAAGACCAGCCTCACTCCTGGGGAGGCAGAGTCAGGCACAGAATTAGAAGATGGATGGTGAGAACGGATGCCTTGGCCATGGCAGGGGCCAGAAGCAGGGCAAGAGAAGCTGGGAGTAGGCTTACACTGGGTCAAATACAGATGAAATGATGTCTAAGGCTTTCACCAATTTTAGGATTCTATAGCCATATGGGTCTTTTTGTATGAAATCCCAGAGCGCCCAATAATTAATCAATTGAGACAATTCCATAATTACAAAAAAGTCCATTAATTTTACATTGGCACCATTCCAATGAATAGCAAGATTTTATGATGCTTTTTTTTCTGTAGCAATGTCTGAGTTCCATGAAATCAAGTCGAGAAGTGAAATATGGAATTGTGTGCTTAAAAAAAAAAGATGTGCTACAAAGGCAAATCTGGCCTTAGTCCTGAATTCCATAGACAGCCCCTTATTGCTAACAGCTGTGTGTGTTTGGACAGCCCCACATTCTCTATATGTGAAGTAGCTAACACATAGAGATGGCTTTCTTGGATCTGCCTGATGTATTTGCATGTAAAGGTGACTGATTGCACTCCTTCTGCAAAAAAAAAAAAAAAAAAAAAAAAGTTACTGTGTTTAAATGAATGAGATTTTTAATAATATTTTTAGTTTTAGAATCTTGTCCTAAACAGTCTTTATGGCTGTATGTAAGTCCTCGATTCTAAGGAATCCCCCAACGCTAGCCCATTTAAAGATTAAGTGGTGAGAACAGAAGTAAATCGATTAAATATGTTTAATGTCCTCCTTGTTCTCTTGGTTGTTTTTGGTACTGTGCACAAATAATTGATGCAATAGGCCATCCTTCTTCATGTCAGGGAAAGGACAGCATGACTACCAAAGGCTTCCACATCTGTTTGCTTAACTCAGTTCTTCCTGGATGAAAAGGGGTGGAAGAAATAGCCGTGTTGTAGCTCTCCATGAATTGCACCTCTGACTTGTACAGTGCACAACCTGGGCAGTCTTTTGGGCCCTCTTAGGAAGAAAGTGTACCAGTCTCTGTGGCCAACATTATGTCTGTGATAGAGATTACTTTACAGGTGAGGTGATGCATATCCAGAAAAATCTAAATGATTTGTTCATTAAAAAGGGAGAGAGCAGAAAATAGTCTAGGTCTTCTGATTCCTGTTCCAGCATTATCTTTTGACTAAACCCTCGGAGAAAAAGGAAATTTAATGAAGTATCACATATTAATATGATGTGCAGTAGGTGAGCACAAATTACTAAGTGAATGAAATATGACTTTGGACAAAAAATGATCCTTTTTCAGACTACAGTACAGGCTTAGTCCAGACACCACCAGGGACATGCATCTCCCTTCACGTCAGAGAAGAAATTTTCTTTCAAGAAGAGGGAATGTTCTCTTTTCAACTATCCTTTTGCTCTATTGTAATTTTATATCCCCCAGCCTTGAGGCTGTACTGTAGATTAAACTGCTTTGTTGATGTCAGAATTTAAAGTCAATCTGAGTTACAGGAATATGAAGAATTAACAAAACATTGAGCAGAAGAAAGATGGAAGATAATTCAGTCCAATTTGATCGGTAAAATGACCCTTTCTTTAAAGCATTTACCATAGGAGAGCTTGAAACCATTAATACTGATAATAATCAGGAAGGCTGTAAAAGTAGCTATTAATAATTTTAAACAAACATGAATCAAATGCTAATTTATTATATGGCAGGCAGCTAAGTGCTTACATACAGTATTTTATTCAGTCCTTTTGAGAAACTTGTGAGATAGAAACTATTATCCCTTCTTCATAAATGAGAAACTAAAGCAAAAAGTCATGTGTTTGTGGGGGGGAGTGGAGTGGGGGATTGGGAAAGTCATTTCTATTTAATCAACTTGTATTGAATATCTACCCATAATACATAGCAACTTTTTGTTTATTGCTGCATGGGACAAAGATGAATGAGACACAGTCCCCAGCTCAAGTGATTTGTAATCTAGAGGGTTAAAGGGACATGCACATAATTACAGGACTGTGGATGTAATTTATTCACATTCTCAAAATCTCCCTTTATTATGGAAGATGGATGATCTGAATATAAAACTAAATGAACTGTAGTTATGCCTGATGATGGTTAAAAGAATAAGTCAAATTAATAAACCCATTAAAAACAAGTCTTAGAGAAAATTGCACTGTTGCTTCAAAAAGAAGCATGCTAATAGTTCCCCTTTACACCACACAAACACAAAGAAAAAAAATGGAAACATAAAGGTAAAACTTAGATGCTAATATTTTTTTCAGTCATCACCCATTCCATTATCCAAGCAAAGTTATTAAACAAATGAAAAGCAGACATAAAGAGGGATTTTGGAACGTACTAGCTTTAGAAAAACCAGTTTAGTCACCACACTGCTATATCACATACCCTCTAAAAGGTGTGGGTTTGAAGCTGATGGCTGATTGTGATCACGGAGCAACCTTGTTTGAGTGACTTGACCCTCTAAGTCCCA
This sequence comes from Mesoplodon bidens, assembly GCF_964165515.1. Taxonomy (NCBI): domain Eukaryota; kingdom Metazoa; phylum Chordata; class Mammalia; order Artiodactyla; family Ziphiidae; genus Mesoplodon; species Mesoplodon bidens. The sequence goes on from NC_138161.1 coordinate 18,498,856, forward strand.
AACAGGAGACTGAGGAGGAAAATGACTCCAGTATGAGCTCTATATTCCATTAGAATGTTTAGAGGCACAGGGCTTCCAGCTTAGAGCTGCATCTATCTGAAGGATATTGCCAGTTTCTTAAAGAGCTAGGACAATCTTGGCATTGTTGTCTCGGGACCCTTACAGCTCCTAGACAGTCGAATAAGAGCCTGTCCACTGTGAATCGATCATCAGCAGTCCCAACCATCTTATTCCATTAACTCATTGCTTTTGATATTTACAGAGGGTGACAAAATTCTACAACATTTTAAATTGGATTACTTTAAAGCTGTTTAACTATTTGGGGAAACAGCAAGGCATGTTGGTAAAAATATGGAGAACGCTGATATGGGATAGTGATATGATTAGTGAACAGCAAGGTAGTTTTCCCTTTAGGAGAGAAAAAATTGGCAAACTCACTAATTGCTTCAGCTAATGTATGCTGTCACCAGCTATGTTTTTATTCAATTAGCTTGAATAATTAAAGTATATATGCTTTATTTACATAATCTCAATCATAACTGAGTAAGTGAAGTTTATTATAGTTAAGAGCAAATAGCAGGAATGGCAGTTACTATTTTACACCAGTGGTACTCAAACTGTGCTTTCTGGATTAGAGGCCCCAGCATCACCTGGGAATATGCTAGAAATTACTAGGTCCTACCCCAGTAGGTCCTACGAGGACTACTGTTTCAGAAACTCTGGGGGTGGGGTTAGCAATCTGCTTTAACAAGGCCTATAAGTGATTTAGATGTATGCTACAATTTGAGAACCACCGTTAAGCCTCTCAAAGACCAGAAAGAGTAAATCAATCTGTGTAACTGGCTTGCAAAGACAATTAAATGGTTAAGCCATTGGCTGCCTGTAATCTGGGCCCCAGTTATAATAAAAGCACTCACATTCACATTTAGTAAATCTCTATGCTGGTCAAACAAATTATGTTTGCTGCTCAAACATAATTGTAGGCTGAATTTGACCCACTGACCCTTAGTTGGCAACTTTGGTTTTAAAAACATAAGTATTTAGCAACACAATTTTAGAAAAAGTTTTACAATTTTAAGACACGTTTACCACAGTTTACAAAAAAGAAAATATTTTCCTTGTAGCTTACTATCCTGGCACCCACCTTGGAAGCTTATCTAATACCTCAAAACTTTTGAAGCTGTTGATGGCCAACTGCTACTTAAATTGGTTGCCTGGTCTGATGATGATAAAGAAATGGAGGAAATTATGGCTTCTAAAGATCAATGACCATAGGCATGTGTGCAGTTGGTCCAATCAGGATGGGTTATATAATTTTTAAAGGTCAGTGGAAAATTTAATAAAGAAGAAAAAATATGTGTGCTCCATTGCCAAAAGTTCACTTATGAAACACAAGCTCAAGAAAAACATTAAGAGTTTCAAGATGGCAACAGCAGTGTAGAGCTTTGCTGAGGCTGGGGTCATGTGTGACAGCACAGATAGTGCATCTATGGAGTCGGTCCTGGATCCAATGATCTCTCTTTTAACTCCTTGGATACTATTTGCTTATATTACCTAAAAATGAAGAGGAAAAATCTAGGGAACACTTGTAGGAAGAACAACTAAAACAGATCAATTTTATACTATGGGATACATGATGCACTTGGATGAAGCTTGAAAAAGATTCCAAAAATAGAATAGAATGCTAGACAGGTATTGTAATTAATCTTAACATTCCAATCTTAACTTCCAATAAGACTTTGCTCTTAGTTATATTTATATGTAGACGACATTAAGTTGAAAATTTCATAAGGACAGGAACTCTGTTATACTTTTTTTCTTGTATTTTTTGAATGTTTAACATATTAAAATTTATGTCTCTTCTTTTTCTCTAATTTATTTATTATTTATAAAGCAGGTTTTATTAGTTATCTATTTTATACATGTTGGTGTACATATGTCAATCCCAATCTCCCAATTCATCCCACCACCGCCACCACCACCCCAACTTTCCCCCATTGGTGTCCATACGTTTGTTCTCTACATCTATGTCTCTATTTCTGCCTTGCAAACAAGTTCATCTGTACCATTTTTCTACATTTCACATATATGCATTAATATGCAATATTTTTCTCTTTCTGACTTACTTCACTCTGTATGACAGTCTTTAGGTCCATCAACGTCTCTGCAAATGACCAAATTTTGTTTCTTTTTATGGCTAAGTAATATTCCATTGTATATATGTGCCATATCTTCTTTATCCTTTTGTCTGTTGATGGACATTTAGGTTGCTTCCATGACCAGACTATTGTAAATAGTGCTGCAATGATCATTGGGGTGCACGTATCTTTTTGAATTATGGTTTTCTCTGGGTATATGCACAGTAGTGGGGTTGCTGGGTAATATAGTAGTTCAATTTTTATTTTTTTAAGGAAGCTCCATACTCTTCTCCATATACCTGTATCAATTTACATTCCTACCAGCAGTGCAGGAGGGTTCGCTTTTCTACACACCCTCTACAGCACTTGCTGTTTGTAGATTTTCTGACGATGCCCATTCTAACCAGTGTGAGGTGATATCTCATTGCAGTTTTGATTTGCATTTCTCTAATAATTAGTGACGTTGAGCAGCTTTTCATGTATTTCTTGGCCATTACTATGTCTTATTTGGAGAAATGTCTATTTAGGTCTTCTGCCCATTATTGGTTTGGGTTGTTTGGTTTTTTTTTTTTTTAATATTGTGCTTCATGAGCTGTTTATATATTATGGAGATTAATCTTTTGTCTGTTGCTTCATTTGCAAATATTTTCCCAATTCTGAGGGTTTTCTTTTAATATTATTTATAGTTTCCTTTGCTGTTCAAAAGCTTTTAAGTTTCATTAGGACCCATTTGTTTATTTTTGTTTTTATTTCCATTACTCTAGGAGGTGGGTCAAAAAAATATCTTGCTGTGATTTATGTCAAAGAGTTTTTTCCTCTAAGAGTTTTATAGTGTCTGACCTTACATTTAAGTCTTTAATCCATTTTGAGTTTATTTTGTGTATGGTGTTAGGGAGTGCTCTAATTTCATTCTTTTGCATGTAGCTGTCCAGTTTTCCCAGCACCAATTATTGGAGAGACTGTCTTTTCTCCATTGCATATCCTTGCCTCCTTTGTCATAGATTAGTTGACCACAGGTGTGTGGGTTTATCTCTGGGCTTTCTATCCTGTTCCATTGATCTGTATTTCTGTTTTTGTGCCAGTACCATATTGTCTTGAATACTGTAGCTTTGTAGTATAGTCTAAGGTCAGGGAGTCTTATTCCTCCAGCTCCATTTTTTTCCCTCAAAATTGCTTTGTCTACTTAGGGTCTTTTGTGTCTCCATACAAATTTTCAGATTTTTTTGTTCTAGTTCTGTAAAAAGGGCCATTGGTATTTTGATAGGGACTGCATTGAATCTGTAGATTGCTTTGGGTGGTATATTCATTTTCACAATGTTGATTCTCCCAATCCAACAACATGGTATATTTCTCCATCTGTTTGTATCATCTTTGATTTCTTTCATCAGGGTCTTATAGTTTTCTGAGTACAGGTCTTTTTCCTCCTTATATAGGTTTATTCCTAGGTATTTTAATCTTTTTCTTGCAGTGGTGAATGGGATTGTTTCCTTAATTTCTCTTTCTGATGTTTTGTTGTTAGTGTATAGGAATGCAAGAGATTTCTGTGCATTCATTCTGTATTCTGCTACTTTACCAAATTCATTGATTAGCTCTAGTAGTTTTCTGGTGGCATATTTAGGATTATATCTGTATAGTATCATGTCACCTGCAAACAGTGACAGCTTTACTTCTTCTTTTCCAATTTGTATCCCTTTTATTTCTTTTTCTTCTCTGATTGCCATGGTTAGGACTTCCAAAACTATGATGAATAATAGTGGCAAGAGACACTTGTGGCAAAAGACATCCTTGTCTTTTTCCTGATTTTAGAGGAAATGTTTTCAGTTTTTCACCATTGAGAATGGTGTCTGCTGTGGGCTTGTCATGAACAGCCTTTATTATGTTGAGGTAGATTCCCTCTATGCCTACTTTCTGAAGAGTTTTTATCATAAATTGGTGTTGAATTTTGATAAAACTTTTTTCTGCATCTATTGAGATGATCATATGATTTTTATTCTTCAATTTGTTAATATGGTGTATCACATTTAATGATTTGCATATATTGAAGAATCCTTGCATCCCTAGGATAAATCCCACTTGATTATGGTGGATGATCCTTTTAATATGTTGCTGGATTCTGTTTGCTAGTATTTTGCTGTGGATTTTTGCATCTATATTCATTGGTGTTATTGGTCTGTAATTTTATTTTTTGTAGTATCTTTCTCTGGTTTTGGTATCAGAGTGATTGTAGCCTCATAGAATGAGTTTGGGAGTGTTCCTTTCTCTGCAATTGTTTGGAAGAGTTTGAGAAGGATAGGTGTTAGCTCTTCTCTAAATGTTTGACAGAATTTGCATGTGAAGCCATTTGGTCCTAGTCTTTTGTTTGTTGAAAGGTATTTATTCACGGTTTAATTTCATTACTTGTGATTGGTCTGTTCATATTTTCTATTTCTTCCTGGTTCAGTCTTGTAAGTTTAAACCTTTCTAAGAATTTGTCCATTTCTTCCAGGTTGTCCATTTTACTGGCACAGTGTTGCTTGTAGTGGTCTCTTATGATGCTTTGTATTTCTGTGGTGTCCATTGTAGCTTCTCCTTTTTCATTTCTAATTTTATTAATTTGAGTCCTCTCCCTCTTTTTCTTGATGAGTCTGGCTAAAGGTTTATCAATTTTGTTTATCATCTCAAAGAAGCAGCTTTTGGTTTTATTGATCTTTGTTATTGTTTTTTGTTTGTTTGTTTGTTTCTATTTCATTTATTTCTGCTCTGATTTTTATGATTTCTTTCCTTCTACTACTTTGGAATTTGTTTGTTTCTCTTCTTCTAGTTCCTTTAGGTATAAGGTTATATTGTTTATTTGAGTTTTTTCTTGTTCCTTGAGGTAGGATTTTATTGCTATAAACTTCCCTATTAGAACTGCTTTTACTGCATCCCATAGGTTTTGGATCATCGTGTTTGCATAGTCATTTGTCTCTAGGTATTTTCTGATTTCCTCTCTGATTTCTTCAGTGATCTCTTGGTTATTTAGTACCATACTGTTTAGCCTCCCTGTGTTTGTGATTTTTACATTTTTTCCCCTGTAAATGATTTCTAATCTCATAGCATTGTGGTCGGAAAAGATACTTGATATGATTTCAGTTTTCTTACATTTACCTAGGCTTGATTTGTGACCCAAGATGTGATCTACCCTGGAGAATGTTCTGTGTGCACTTGAGAAGAAACTGTAATCTTCTGTTTTCAGATGGAATGTCCTATAAATATCAGTTAACTCTATCTGGTCTATTGTGTCATTTAAAGCTTGTGTTTCCTTATTAATTTTCTGTCTGGATGATTTCCTCTTTTATAGCTCTTAGCATTTGCCTTATGTATTGAGGTGCTCCTATGCTGAGTGTATATATATTTATAATCGTTATATCTTTTTCTTGAATTGATCTCTTGATCATTATTTAGTGTCCTTCCTTGTCTCTTGTAACATTCTTTATTTTTAAGTTTATTTTATCTGATATGAGTATTGCTACTCTAGCTTTCTTTTGATTTCCATTTGCATGGAATATGTTTTTCCATCCCCTCACTTTCAGTCTGTATGTGTCCCTAGGTCTGAAGTTGGTCTCTTGTAGACAGTGGATATATGGGTCTTGTTTTTTTATCCATCCATTTTGTATCTTGTGTCTTTTGTTTGGTGCATTTAATCCATGTACATTTAAGGTAATTTTTGATATGTATGTTCCTATTACCATTTTCTTAGTTGTTTTGGGGTTTTCTTTGTAGGTCCTTTTCTTCTGTTGTGTTTCCCACTTAGATAAGTTCCTTTAGCGTTTGTTGTCAAGCTGGTTTGGTGGTGCTGAATCCTCTTAGCTTCTGCTTTCCTGTAAAGCTTTTGATTTCTCCAACAAATCTGAATGAGATCCTTGCCGGGTAGAATAATCTTGGTTCTTCCCTTTCATCACTTTAAATATATTGTGCCACTCCCTTCTGGCTTGTAGAGTTTATGCTGAGAAATCGGCTGTTAACCTTATGGGAGTTCCCTTGTATGTTATTTGTCATTTTTCCCTTGTTGCTTTCAATAAGTTTTCTTTGCCTTTAATTTTTCGTAATTTGATTACTATGTGTCTCAGCATGTTTCTCCTTGGGTTTATCCTGCCTCGGACTCTCTGTGCTTCCTGGACTTGGGTGGCTATTTTCTTTCCCATTATAGAGAAGTTTTCAACTATAATCTCTTCACATATTTTCTCAGGTCCTTTCTCTCTCTCTTCTCCATCTGGGACCCCTATAATGCAAATGTTGGTGTGTTTAATGTTGTCTCAAAGGTCTCTTAGGCTGTTCATTTCTTTTCTTTCTTTTCTCTTTATTCTGTTCCACAGCAGTGAATTCCACTGTTCTGTCTTCCAGATCACTTCTCCGTTCTTCTGCATCAGTCTGCTATTGATTCCCTCTAGTGTATTTTTCATTTTAGTTATTGTATTGTTCATCCTTCTTTGTTCTTTAATTCTTCAAGGTATTTGTTCTTTAATTCTTCAAGGTATTTGTTCTTTAATTCTTCTAGGTCTTGGTTAAACATTTATTGCATCTTCTCAATCTTTGCCTCCATTCTTTTTCCGAGGTCCTGGATTATCTTCATTATCATTATTCTGAATTATTTTTCTGTAAGGTTGACTATCTCCACTTCATTTAGTTGTTTTTCTGTTTTGTTTCTTGTTCCTTCATCTGTTACATAGTCCTCTGCATTTTTATTTTGTCTATCTTTCTGTGAACGTGGTTTTAATTCCACAGGCTGTGAGTTGTTCTTCTTGCTTCTGCTGTCTGCCTTCTGGTGGATAAGGCTATCTCGGAACTCTCTTATTCTTTCTGTGACGTGATTGATATCAACCTAAAATGTATTATACTGAGAAAGGCATTTGATAACCAAATCTTCCAAATGAATAAATTAGAAATTTTGGAAGCTTATACAAACTTTTTCACATCACATGGGTACTGTAAACATCACTGCTGGAGTTAATAAATCTTCCAGATTTCTTAAATTATCCCCAAAATATGACTTCTGGGAAAAAAACAATGTCAAGAGACCACCTCAGATACAGGCAGAGTAGGTACTTGGCTACTTAATGGAATTTAAAGGAACACGTTCCAAAGTCTTCCTTTCACCTCAGTGTGAGACAGAGCTTTGCATGTTGTCTGAAATTTCTTTTCTTGTAGAACCACTAACTTGGTCAAGGTATTACATTGTGAAACACACACATGCTCTTGACTTCATACTGTGTCAGGGAAAAACATTACTTCAGAACTGAGCAAGCTGCAGATTTCACAATAACATCACTTGCTCTTAGAATAAAGTCCAAACATCTTATGAAGGTTTAAGGACATTTTTAAAAGTATGCTTCTCCTACCTTTCCATCCTATTTCACAACATTCTACCACTTGTGGATCATTCTCTGGATGCACTGTCCTGGAACAGGTGGAGCTGTGTTCTCCCATGACTCTTCACCTAATTGACTTTTATTTGACCTTCAAACCTAAGCAGAAAAAATATCTGAGAGAGGCCTTCCCTGACTTTCCTATCAAATATGTTAATATTAATATCTAACTAATATCCCACCATGTGGACCAACCCTAATCACTTTCCATTAGTTCCATGGCTACCTCCTTCTTGGCAGTCATTGTAATCAGCAATCCTCTCTCATTTTTATTTAGTTATTTATTTAGCTCATTTATTTATCTTTTTTAGAATATAAACTCCTTTAAGGCAAGGACCTACTGTCTTGTATATATCTCCATATCCTTAATGCCTATGATAGTGTCTGGCCCACAGTAGACAATGAACATATAGTGACAAGTGCTGAATGAAATATAAAAAATATATTTGAGTAGTTCTTTTGTTCTATCTCCTTTCACTAACTCAAAAAATATATTTGAGTTAGTGAAAGGAGACAGGGGACAAGAAATTATGGAAAGAAAACCTGGAGGGAAGGAGACTTCCTGAGGCTATGCATAATCTAGTTGAGGACCCTCCATAAAGAGGTCCTGATGCAGAAACGGGGAACAGGCAGATGCTAGGACCTCAGGAAAGAAGGAGCTGCAGAAAGGGAAATTGAGAGGGAACTAAAATGTTTGATCCCCCTCACAATACTTTCATTCATACAGTTTTATTAAAACCTGACAATATTGTTAATTCCTCAGCAGTCCAGTGGTTAGGACTTCCACTACAGGGGCCATGGGTTCAATCCATGGTTTGTGAATTAAGATCCTCAAGCCACATGGTGCATCCCCCCCACCCCACCCCCACACACAAAATCTGACAATATTTATGAGAAAGCTTTCCCAAAATACAGTCTTATTCTAAGAGTTCTGGTAATTTACTTTCTTAAGAATTGTGCAAAGCAAGCAACACCCTATTTTGAAGACTGGAAAACTAAAAATCTAATGTGCTGACTGAGGTTTGCAAATCAACAACAAAATCAGGTTTTTGCTGAGGCTCACAGATCTAGAAATCCTTAGCAGTTTGGGCCTGAAGTTATTTTCCAGAAGAAAATACTTGGTCAAGGTTAAATTTTAAAAGTAGAAGCCATTCTTCATCTACCTCCTTTATGCTCAATTATAACATTTTTTAAAGTACTTTGAGGAGAAGTTTTCCTTGTTTAGTCACAACTTGGAAGGATTTTATTTTTACTTTTGACCTAAATCAAATAATGTTGAACCATTACATTTTCCTTTTTAAGCTGGAGGGGGAAGGGAGCAATAATTTTCTCTATTTTAAGAAACCTGAACTCTATTTGCACTCAGAAAAACAACATTCTCAATAACCTAAACATGCAAACATCAAAACTTGGCATTGTAGAAGAGTCTTATTAACAAAAAAAAAAGCATGCAAAGCCAAATCCAATGAAAAACTCTCTCATATTTTAAAGTCACCCAGATTTAAATAGAATGTCTTACAGTGAGAGGGACCACAATTTCCTCCATTAAAAAATGTTAACTCCATTTATGATGGTTCAGTGAATGGTAATGTAACTAGAAGATATGGTTTAGGATGCCATAAAGATGTCTGTATAAATCAGAACACTAGTTAAGGTGTCTGATAGCACTCACCAGAAAGCAGTCTCCAAGTACTTTCTCCATCCCTTTCCTGTGAGCAACAGGTGACAATTCAGAAATCATGTTGTAGTTATTTTGAATCCAAAAGTCTGACTTCAACTATCAGAATCCTAAAATTAGCACTACATTGCTTGGCATTTGGAAAAATCTACTCAAAATACATGTAAGTTACTATCTCAGGGTTGGGATTTCTTCCAGGAACCAGTGATTGCTTTTTTAAAATTTCTCTTTGTTTTGATAGTTTATAAATTAATACTCTACATACACAACTGGAAATATCAAAAGAGTGAAGGTAACTTAGAGTCACATATCATGAGAGTTCCCTCCTCAGTACTTGAGAATAATATAGGGTATTACAACTTGTTGAACTAAATGGAATACTTTTTAAGAAACATAATCTATATGAGAGAATATCCATTTCCTGGTTGATTGTAAACTTACTGTGAGTCTCTATAAGTTGATCCCAGGCCATTATGATAGTAAAATTATTCAGAACTCAGACCTCAGCATTAAATAAAGGGGATTTGAATCTCAACTGTATAACTTATTTGCTATGTGAATTTGGGAAGATTATTCTAGAAGCCTAGATTTCTTCATCTGAAAATCGGGTTGATAAAAATCTCTAAGTCCTAAAACTCTGAAAAAAATAATAAAATAGCCAATATTATAAAGTGCTTAACATAGGTTCTAGCACATGACAGAATACTTGTACATTAATGGTGAGACCAGTAAAAAGTGACTGAGGTAGTATTGCTGGTGGTAGCAGCAGCAATGGTAGTAAGAGCAAAACATTTCATATCATTAATTATAATATATAATGTAATTACAGAATAATCTAGATTTTCTTCAAAGTTACAGCATATAAAGATATCTCTTATTTTGAATATTTCAGGGATATCATTTGAGTGAAGTAAATTATATATTTAAAAGGCATTTTAGGTATTTTTTGTATCATGGTCTATTGACCATATCTCACTATAAGCTTATTGCTTTCCTGATTTATAAGGAAGCATTCTTTGTCATATCCTGTTAGCAAAACAGTTTCCAAAAAGAGGTATAAGAAATAGGTAAAACATGCCTCATCTCCTATAAGAGATGTAAGGATGAATAAAATATAACCCCTGCTATCAAGAGAAGTTCAATCCATAGAGTATAGAGTGATAAAGAAATACAGATACAATGAAGAAGTGCAAATCAATACGTGTCTTAAAAGAGAAACACAGGGCTTCCCTGGTGGTGCAGCCATTGAGAGTCCTCCTGCCGATGCAGGGGACATGGGTTCGTGCCCTGGTCCGGGAAGATCCCACATGCCATGGAGCGGCTGGATCCATGAACCATGGCCGCTGGGCCTGCGTGTCCAGAGCCTGTGCTCCGCAACGGGAGAGGCCACAACAGTGAGAGGCCCGCGTACTGCAAAAAAAAAAAAAAAAAAAAAAAAAAGAAAAGAAAAAGAGAAACACAAAATGCAGCAGAGTTAAAAGGAGAAAAATGAGCGTAATTGGTGGAATCAAGAAAGAATTCATGAAGAAGTAGAACGTGAGGTGTATTTTGAAAGACTGAGTAAGGAAGTAGCATGTGGGGAGACAAACCTCTATGAGTCTCTTACAATTCTGCATGTCTTGTGGGCACTGACTGCTTTTGTTCTAGATCATTCTCTCCAAGAGTTAAGTTTTGCAAACAGCTTTGGGGGATATAGCCTCTCCCTATGGATCATAAGACAGGTTTGTTTGCTTTCCAGTAAAATAAAGATAATGTCTCCCATTGGGGCAAGGGTCAGACAGGTTTGTTTGCAGCCCATTATAAAAGATGTGGGTGTCCCAAACTTGGAGTTCTTCAGGTATGGTGCAAATCCACTGTGTATGCAACAAACAAAACTTAATTGTAAATAGAAAATTACTATTAGAAAATTAATCAACCTAAATGTTGTCTTATAACATATAAGATTATATCTGATATAGGAACAAATAGGAATTTAAAGAATATATTATCATTTAATAGAACACTGTATAAACTTCAAGTTGCATTCTTTTCTTTATACATTCTAATTATCTGACCTTAAGTAATTTTAATAACAGTGATAAATAATTAAAATGTACATGAAGGTATCATTTTAAACTAAAAGTTATTTAAAATATTTTTTCAAATTATATTTTCCCATAGACCAAATGATACGCTAGCACTGCATATGGTAAAACAAATATTTATTTGGTAAAACAAATATATACATATATATATATATATATATATATATATATATATATATACACACACACACACACACACACACACACACATATATATATAATATTATAACCAAACACTAATTTAGCCTTAGTAAATATTATATTGTGCCCTGAATCTAAAATCAAAGTTCTCTAGAACTAACAGAAATGGATGATAGAAATTTCAAGTTAACAATGTCAAAAGGGCATGTTGGTAGAATTCCAGCAAGGGAGGCATGAGGGAGGAATGAATGGAATGAAAGGAAGGGAGGTCTTTGACAGTCTCTCTCCCCCAGTCTACATAGTTCCCTTGGCAGTTAGTTGCTAGAGAAACCTGTCACATATTTACATTGATATCTCATTCTTAAGAAGAGATGAGAAAATAGTAATAAAGACATTACTGCCAACAGCTGGCAATTTTTTTTTATTTTCTAAGATATTTAAATCACACTCTCTTTAATGATTGGTCCTTTTTATTGTCAGTCTTTTTTAAACAATATTTATTTATCATGACTCTGAGACTCTGTGTTCATGGTAGTCTGGGGGGAAAATTGAGGGAAATTCAAATATTGTTTCTACGCTGCCTGGTAAGTCATTCAGCCAAGAGTCACAATGCCCAAGTAATGACTACAACGCTCCATAACTGCAGTCTCCAATTTCTTCACTAAGTGATTTTTTTTCATTTGCCAATCATCAAAACGAAGATCATGAGGCAGTTCAAGATGACTGTATAGGAAGATCCTGAACTCACCTCCTCCCACAGACACAACAAATATACAGTACGTATGAAATAAATCCCTCTGAAAAAGCCTGAGAACTAAGTGAACACTTGCTCCAAAACTAAGGATAAAAGGTCCACAGGGAGATATGTAGGAAAGGCAGAGACACACGCTTATCAAAACCCACCCCAGCTGTAGCAACTCACAATCTGGAGAGATGTCAAACATAAATAAATACACACATATATAAAATGGAGTTTCTCCTCCACACCAGTCAACTGAACTCTTGAGCCCTGTACCTGAAAGATGAGCCCCAAAATGTCTGGCTTTGAAAACAAATGTGTCTTATGTTCAGGAGAAACAAAAGGTTATAGGGAACAAAAATTCTGCTTTTAAAGGGCTCACACAGAGACCCATTTGCCCCAGGACCCAGCAGAAAAGGCAGCAACTTGAAAACAGCTTAGACCTTATGTGAAGGAGAGATTCACTTACTAATAAAGCATGTGCCAGAGGGACAGAAATCCCCTGGTTCGTTCTCCAGGAACAGAAAACTGACTGCTGCCATTAGTATGGGTTTCCTCAGTCTTGCTGGCATTGACGCTGGTGGGAGCCATTTTTGCCATCTCACTCTAACCTGTTAAAGGTGGTAGGTGAGCAATCCCTGCCCCCCACCTGTACCACTTGCACCTGACAGTGATAGTTGCAAAAGGCAAACAGCCTTCTCCCATCATGCCACTTCTGTGATGCAACCATAACCAATGGGCAAGGAGCCTTGTCCCCACCAATGTCATGCACACAACCTGTCAGAGCCAACAGGCACACACAGCCCAAACAGGGGACAACCCACTGATCACCAGGCTTAGCTGGAGCACATTTCTGTACCCCATGAGGCTGAAAGAAGTGGAGAGAGATAATTTGAGAGACAACCAAAAACTACATCAACGTTAAACAATAAGGTTCATCTCCTACACAGGGCTACCACTCCAATACTGGGAGAGATGGCTGTTTTGTATAATGCACAAAAACAAACACAGAGGGCCTCCCTGGTGGCGCAGTGGTTGGGAGTCCGCCTGCCGATGCAGGGGATACGGGTTCGTGCCCCGGTCTGGGAGGATCCCATATGCCGCGGAGCGGCTGGGCCCGTGAGCCATGGCCGCTGGGCCTGCGCGTCCGGAGCCTGTGGTCCGCAACGGGAGAGGCCACAACAGTGAGAGGCCCGCATACCGCAAAAAGAAAAAAAAAAAAAAAAAAAAAAAAAAACACAGAGAGTCAAGCAAAATGGAGAAACAGAGGACAATGTTCCAAATGAAGAAACAAGATAAACCACAGGGGGAAAAAAAAAATAAACCTTAATGAAATGGAGATAAATAATTTACCTGATAAAGAATTCAAGATAACAGTCATAACAATGCTCACAGGGAAGAAACCATCAAGATGGCAGATGGCGGAGGAGTAAGACATGGAGATCACCATCCTCACCACAAATACATCAGAAACACATCTACATGTGGAACAACTCCTACAGAACACCTACTGAACACTGGCAGAAGACCTCAGACTTCATAAAAGTCAAGAAACTCCTCACGAACCTGGATAGGGTAAAAGAAAAAGGAAAAAGAATAGGGACAGGACCTGCACCTCTGGGAGGGAGCTGTGAAGGAGGAAAAATTTCCATACAATAAGAAGACCCTTCACTGGTGGAGACAGGGGTGTGGCGGGGGGAAGTTTTGGAACCACGGAGGAGAGTGCAGCAACAGGAGTGCAGAGGGCAAAGCAGACAGATTCCCACACAGAAGATCAGTGCCAACCAGAACTCACCAGCCTGAGAGGCCTCTCTGCTCATCCGCTGGGGCGAGTGGGGACTGGGAACTAAGGCTTGGGCTTCGGAGGTCGGATCCCAGGGAGAGGACTGGGGTTGGCTGTGTAAACATAGCCTGAACGGGGCTAGTGTACCACAGCTAGCCAGGAGGGAGTCCAGGAAAAAGTCTGGAACTGGCTAAGAGGCAAGAGACCATTGTTTCAGGGTACGTGAGGAAAGGGGATTCAGAGCACCGCCTAAACATGCTCCAGAGACGGGAGTGACCTGCAGCTATCAGCACGGACACCAGAGATGGGCAAGAAATGCTAAGACTGCTGCTGCAGCAACCAAGAATCCTGTGTGCAAGCACAGGTCAGTATCCACACCTACCCTCCCCAGAGCCTGTGCAGGCCGCCACTGCCAGGGTCCTGTGATCCAGGGACAAATTCCCCAGGAGAACACATGGCACACCTCAGACTGTTGCAACATCATGCTGGCCTCTGCCACCGCAGGATCACCCAGCATTCCGTACAATCCGTTGCAATGGCCTGAGTGAGACAGAGCCCCCTAATCAGCTGCTACTTTAACCCCGACCTATCTGAGCAAACAACACACGCCCTCAGGTGACCTACACACAGAGGCAGGGCCAAATCCAAAGCTGAACCCCAGAAGCTGTGTGAACAAAGAAGGGAAAGGGAAATTTCTCCCAGCAGCCTCAGGAGCAGTGGATTAAATCTCCACAATCAACTTAATGTACCTTACATCTGTGGAATACCTGAATAAACAGTGACTCATCCCAAAATTAAGGAGGTAGAATTTGGGAGAAACTGTAGACTTGGGGTTGGTTTTCTGCATCTAATTTGTTTCTGGTTTTATAATTATCTTAGTTTAGTATTTAGAGTTTATTATCATTTGTAGATTTGTTTATTGATTTGGTTGCTTTCTTCCATTTTTTTATATAGAGATATATATATTTTTTCCTTTTTCTTTTTGTGAGTGTGTATAGGTATGCTTCTTTGTATGATTTTGTCTGTATAGCTTTGCTTTTACCATTTATCTTAGGGTACTGTCTGTCTTTTTTTTTAACTATTGTTTTAGCGCTTGTTATCATTAATGGATTTTTTTTTTGGTTTGGTTGATCTTTCTTTCTTTTTGTAATTACTTTTTAACAATTTTATTTTTATTAATATTTTTACTTTTTATTTTAGTAACTTTATTTTATTTTTTCTTTCTTTCTTTCTTTCATTTTTCCTCCTTTTTCTTCTGATCCGTGAGGGTGACAGGGTCTTGGTGCTCTGGCCAGTGTCAGGCCTGAGCCTCTGAGGTGGCAGAGCTTAGTTCAAGACATTGGTCCACCAGAGACCTCCTGGCTCCACATAATATCAAATGGCAAAGCCTCTTCCAGAGATGTCCAACTCAATGCTAAGACCCAACTCCACTCAATGACCAGCAAGCTACAGTGCTGGAAACCCTATGCCAGAAGACTAGCAAGACGGAAACACAATCCCACCCATTAGCAGAGAGGCTTCCGAAAATCATAATAAGTTCACAGACACCCCAAAACACAGCACCCAAAGAAATACAATATCCAGACTCATCCATGAGAACACAGGAACCAGTGCCTTCCACAAGGAAGCCTACACAACCCACTGAACCAAACTTAGCCACCAAAAAATAAAAAAGGGAACTATGAACCTTCAGCCTGTGAAAAGCAGACCCAAAACACAGTTAATTAGGCAAAATGAGAAGGCAGAGAAATACACAGCAGATGAAGGATCAAGATAAAAGCCAACAAAACCAAACACATGAAGAGGAAATAGGCAGTCTACCTGAAAAATAATGCAGAGTAATGAGAGTAAACATGATCCAAAATCTTGGAAATAGAATGGAGAAAATAAAAGAAACGTTTAACAAGGACCTAGAAGAAATAAATAGCAAACAAACAAGGATGAACAACACAATAAATGAAATTAAAAATTCTCTAGAAGGAATCAATAGCAGAATAACTGAGGCACAAGAACGGATAAGAAACCTGCAAGATAAAATAGTGGAAATAACTGATGCAGAGCAAAATAAAGAAAAAAGAATGAAAAGAACTGAGGACACTTTCAGAGACCTCTGGAACAACATTAAATTCACCAACATTCGAGTTATGGGGGTCCCAGAAGAAGAACAGAAAAAGAAAGGCACTGAGAAAATATTTGAATAGCTTAGAGTTGAAAACTTCCCTAACATGGGAAAGGAAATAGTTAATGAAGTCCAGGAAGCACAGAGAGACCCATACAGGATAAATCCAAGGAGAAGCATGCCAAGACACATATTAATCAAACTATCAAAAATTAAATACAAAGAAAAAAATTAAAAGCAGCAAGGGAAAAACAACAAATAACATACAAGGGAATCCCCATAAGGTTAACAGCTGAACTTTCAGCAGAAACTCTACAATCCAGAAGGCAGTGGCAGGACATATTTAAAGTGATGAAAGGGAAAAACCTACAACCAAGATCATGCTACCCAACAAGGATCTCATACAGATTTGACAGAGAAATTAAAACCTTTACAGAGAAGCAAATCAAAGAGAATTCAGCACCACCAAACCAGCTTTACAACAAATGCTAAAGGAACTTCTCTAGACAGGAAACACCAAGAGAAGGAAAAGACCTACAATAACAAGCCCAAAACAATTAAGAAAATGGTAATAGGAACATACATATCAATAACTACATTAAATGTAAATGGACTAAATGCTGTAATCAAAAGACATAGAGTGGCTGAATGGATACATAAACAAGACCTGTGTATATGCTGCCTACAAGGTACCCACTTCAGACCTAGGGACACAGACAGACTGAAAATGAAGGGATGGAAAAACATATTCCATGCAAATGGAAATCAAAGGAAATGAGTAACAATTCTCATATCAGACAAAATAGACTTTAAAATAAAGAGAATTACAAGACACAAAGAAGGACACTACATAATGATCAAGGGATCAATCCAAGAAGAAGATATAACAATTGTAAATATTTATGCACCTAACATAGGAGCACCTCAGTATATAAGGCAAATGCTAACAGCCCTAAAAGGGGAAATTGACAGTAACACAATCACAGTAGGGGACATTAATATCCCACTTTCACCAATGGACAAATCCTCCACAATAAAAATAAATAAGGAAACATAAGCTTTAAATGATACATTAAACAAGATGGACTTAATTGATATATATACAACATTCCACCCCAAAAAAACAGAATACACTTTCTTCTCAACTGCTCATGGAACATTCTCCTGGATAGACCTTTCATGGGACACAAATCAAGCTTTGGTAAATTTAAGAAAATTAAAATTGTATCAAGTATCTTTTCCAACCACAATGCTATGAGACTAGATATGAATTACAGGAAAAAACTTGTAAAAAAACACAAACAGATGGAGGCTAAACAATACACTAATAAATAACACAGAGATCACTGAAGAAATCAAAGAGGAAACGAAAATATATATAGAAACAAATGACAATGAAAACACAACAAGTCAAAACCTATGGGATGTAGCAAAAGCAGTTCTAAGAGGGAAGTTTATAGCAATAAAATTCTATGCCAAGAAACAAGAAACATCTCAAATAAACAAACTAACCTTACACCTAAAGCAATTAGAGAAAGAAGAACAAAAAATCCCCAAAGTTGGCAGAAGGAAAGAAATCATAAAAACCAGATCAGAAATAAATGAAAAAATAAATGAAGGAAACAATAGCTAATATCAATAACACTAAAAGCTGATGCTTTGAGAAGATAAACAAAATTGATAAACCATCAGACTCATCAAGAAAAATACAAGACTCAAATCAATAGAATTAGAAATGAAAAAGGAGAAGTAACAACTGACACTGAAGAAAAAAAAGGATCATGAGAGATTACTACAACCAACTATATGCCAATAAACTGCACAACCTGGAAGAAATGGACACATTCTTAGAAATGCACATCCTTCCAAGACTGAACCAGGAAGGAATAGAAAATATAAACAGACCAATCACAAGCACTGAAATTGGGACTGTGATTAAAAATATTCCAACAAACAAAAGCCCAAGACCAGATGGCTTCACAGGCAAATTCTATCAATCATTTAGAGAAGAGATAATACTTATCCTTCTCAAACTCTTCCAAAATATAGCAGAGAGAGGAACACTACAAAACTCATCCTACAAGGTCATTGCCACCCTGATACCAAAACCAGACAAAGATGTCACAAAGAAAGAAAGCTACAGGCCAATATCACTAATAAACATAGGTGCAAATATCCTCAACAAAATACTAGCAAACAGAACCCAATAGCAAATTAAAAGGGTCATTCGCCATGATCAAGTGGAGTTTATAACAGGAATGCAAGGATTCTTCAATATATGCAAATCAATCAATGTGATAAACTATATTAACAAATTGAAGGAGAAAAACCATATAATCATCTTGATGCAGAAAAAGCTTTTGACAAAATTTAACACCCATTTATGATAAAAACCCTTGAAAAAGTAGGCATAGAGGGAGCTTACCTCAATAAAATAAAGACCATATAAGACAAACCCACAGCCAACCTGAAACCATTTCCTCTAAATCAGGAGCAAGACAAGGTTGTCCACTCCCACCACTGTTATTCAACATAGTTTTGGAAGTTTTAGCCACAGCAATCAGAGAGGAGAAAGAAATAAAAGGAATCCAAATTAGAAAAGAAGAAGTAAAGCTGTCACTGCTTGCAGATACTGTACACAGAGAATCCTAAAAATGCTACCAGAAAACTACTAGAGCTAATCAATGAATTTGGTAAAGCAGCAGGATACAAAATTAATGCACATACATCGCTTGCATTCCTACACACTAATGATGAGAAATCTGAATGAGAATTTAAGGAAACAATCCCATTTACCATTGCAACAAAAAGAATAAAATACCTAGTAATAAACCCACCTAAGGAGACAAAAGACCTGTTTGCAGAAAACTATAACACACTGATGAAAGAAATTAAAGATGATACAAACAGGTGGAGAGATATACCACATTCTTGGATTGGAAGAATCAACATTGTGAAAATGACTATACTACTCAAAGCAATCTACAGATTCAATGCGATCCCTATCAAACTACCAATGACATTTTGCACAGAATTAGAACAAAAAATTCACAATTTGTAAGGAAACACAAATGACTCTGAATAGCCAAAGAAATCTTGAGAAAGAAAAAGGGAGCTAGAGGAATCAGGCTCCCTGAATTCACACTATACTACAAAGCTAAAGTAATCAAGACAGTAAGTTACTGGCACAAAAACAGAAATATAGATCAATGGAACAGGATAGAAAACCCAGAGATAAACCTATGCACATATGGCCTCCTTATTTTTGATAAAGGAGGCAAGACTATACAATGGAGAAAGACAGCCTCTTCAATATGTGGTGCTTGGAAAAGTGGACAGCTACATGTAAAAGAATGTAATTAGAACACTCCCTAACACCGTACACAAAAATAAACTCAAAATGGATTCAAAACCTAAATGTAAGACTGGACACTATCAAACTCTTAGAGGAAAACATAGGCAGAACATTCTATGACATAAATCACAGCAAGATCCTTTTTGACCCACCTCCTAGAGAAATGGAAACAAAAACAAAAATAAACAAATGGGACCTAATGAAACTTCAAAACTTTTGCACAGCAAAGGAAACCATAAACAAGACAAAAAGAGAACCCTCATAATGGGTGAAAATATTTTCAAATGGAGCAACTGACAAAGGATTAATCTCCAAAATATACAATTTCATGCAGCTCAATATCAAAAAAACAAATAACCCAATCCAAAATTGGCAGAAGATCTAAATAGACATTTCTCCAAAGAAACTATACAGATTGCTAGCAAACACATGAAAGAATGCTCAGCATCACTAATCATTAGAGAAATGCAAATTAAAACTACAATGAGGTATCACCTCACACCAGTCAGCATGGCCATCATCAAAAAATCTACAAACAGTAAATGCGGGAGAGGGTGTGGAGGAAAGGGGACCCTCTTGTACTGTTGGTTGGAATGTAAATTAATACATCCACTATGGAGAACAGTATGGAGGTTCTTTAAAAAACTAAAAAGAGGACTACCATACGACACAGCAATTCCACTACTGGGCATATACCCTGAGAAAACCATAATTCAAAAAGAGTCATGTACCACAATGTTCATTGCAGCTCTATTTACATTAGCCAGCACATGGAAGTAACCTACGTGTCCATCAACAGATGAATGGATAAAGAAGATGTTGATTGTATATACAATGGAATAATACTCAGCTTTAAAAATAAATGAAATTGAGTTATTTATAGTAAGGTGGATGGACCTAGAGTCTGTCATACAGAGTGAAGTAAGTTAGAAAGAGAAAAACAAATACTGTATGCGAACAAAAATAATAGTTCCGAAGAACCTAGGGGTAGGACAGTAATAAAGATGCAGACGTACAGAATGGACTTGAGAACATGGGGAGGGAGAAGGGTAAGCTGGGATGAAGTGAGAGAGTGGCATGGACATATATACACTACCAAATATAAAATATATAGCTAGTGGGAAGCAGCCACATAGCACAGCAAGATCATCTCGGTGCTTTGTGACCTCCTAGATCAGTGGGATAGGGAGGGTCGGAGGAAGATGCAAGAAGGAGTAGATATGGGGATATATGTACATGTATACCTGATTCACTTTGCTCTAAAGCAGAAAATAACACGCCATTGTAAAGCAATTATACTCCAATAAAGATTTTTAAAATAAACAAAGAAATGCACACGGATCCCAGAGGAATAAAAGATGAAGACAGTGAGACATAGAAAATATAGACAAGTTCCAAACAGAACTCACACAGCTAAAGAATACAGTAACTGAACTGAATGATACTTTAGAGGGAATCTACAGCAGACTAGATGATACAGAACAATGGATCAGTGACCTGGAAGACAAGGTAGTGGAAATCACCCAAATAGAACAGCAAATAGAAAAATAATTTTTGAAAATGAGGGAAATTTAAGAGACCTGTGAGACAACTTCAAGCATACTAACATTCTTATTTTACAGGTTCCAGAAAGAGAAGAGAGAGACAAAGGGGAAGGAGACATGTTTGAAGAAATAATGGCTGAAGACTTCCATAATCTGGGGAAGGAAACAGACATCTAAGTCCAGAAATCACAGTGTGTCCCAAACAAGATAAACCCAAAGAGGTCCACATCAAAATACATTGTCAGTAAAGCGTCAAGTTTTAAATTTAAGAATCTTAAAAAAAAAAAAAAAAAAAAAAAAAAAACAAGAGGAAAAAACCTAGGTGTGTACAAAGGAACCCCCGTAAGACCATCAGCTGATTCTTCAGCTGCAACTTTGCAGGCCAGAAGACGGTGGCATGATATATTTTAAGTTTTGAAAGGAGAAAACTTTCAATCAAGAATAATCTTGGCAAGATTATCATTCAGAATTGAAGGAGAGATAAAGAGTTTCTCATAAAGCAAAAGTTTAAGGAGTTTATCAACACCCAACCAACCTTACAATGAATTTTAAAGGGATTTCTTTCAGCTGAAAAAAAAAAAAAAAAGGAGGCAATAGGTAAAAATAAGAAAATATGTAAAAGAAAAAAACTCACTGCTAAAGGCAAATATATAGTAGAGGTAGTGGTACAACCACCTTGAAAACCACTTATGAAGGACAAAAGTAGTAAAATCATTTATAACTATAATAATTAGTTAAGGGGTACACAAAGTAAAAATGATATAAAATAAGACATCAAAAATCTAAAACAGGGAAAGGGAGTAAAAATGAAGAACAAAATAAAATTTTGTTCATTTTAGGTGATTTTAATATACCATTTCCTGAAACAAGAATGTTCCTTCTTCAGAGAGCCCCATGGGTCACTCATTCACTTCTTTCTGGTCTTTATTTAAATATCATCTTATCAGAGACAGAGGTCTTGCTAATCACAAATATAACACAGCATCTGGACTGTCAATTTAGTTTTTCCTCTCCCCATTTACTTTTTTAACTTTTCTCTATGGTTCTTACACCATTGGGCAGGTATTTATTCATGTCTTTATTTGTTTACTGACCATCTGTTAACCCCAAACCAGAAAGTAAGCAACATGATGTCATGGATTTTGTTTTATTTATTGTTTTATATCAAACCCTAAAGCAGTGCCAGCCACAGGGATACTCAAAAAGGTTTTATTGAAAATGAATTAGGAATGAATATATAATTTAATCAAGGTGTAAAGAAACAAAATTGTAGGATACATATTTAAGGAGATATCTACTCAGCACATTCATTTTTTCTGAAAATTGCTTTGCTCCTTCATATTTCACCTCTCTTTGAATCCATACATATGTTTCCAATGAGTGCTCACATGTGCAATTAGTTCCCTAGCTCTTGTCCATAATAGCTTTGTCTAGCAATCATTATCTGACCCAAGATAGACAGTCTCTTTCTCCAAGATTCCACACCTGGACACAGTTAATTGATGGGGAATGGACATCAGTCCTAAGTTAGAATTTTTAGGAACATTAGCAAGTCGAGTCTGTCTCTCCTCATGTAATTAAAGTTTAGATATTTAAGGCTCCTGTTAACTGGCCTATTTTATGCAGAAAGCTAGGAAGCTGTTGGAAAACACGGTGAAGCCCAAAACTAAAAAACATAATACAAAATGGTGGATTCAAGTCAAAATCCAGAATCCTGATTTCCTGAGTACTGCCTCAAGCAATAAAAATAGTTTTCAACAAAGTCAAGGAAGAAATAAATTAGCACTTAATTCTTGAGCTGAAAAAATATTACAACATGACTTCATTTTTAATAATGTTTGTCTCTTTAGAGGTAAGAGCAATGCATCTATTTTAACATGGGTGTGAGTTTTCTACAACTTTGCCATTAGTTATAGCTCCAGGTCAAAAGAATGCATTCTATTCTCTATGGGAATATCAAGGCTGAGTATTTTATTGTTGCTGAGAAAAGAACTTTGAAACAGCAGCTGATGTAACCAACTGAATGCAAACACAGTGAGGCAGATTTCATTTCATAGTGATCAAGTTATTCATGGAATTTTATTTAAGCACACCCTGACTTAAAGGCTAATAGAAGTGGATAAAAATGACAATTATCTTTATTCAGTAACAAGGCAAAAATAATATCAGTGGTCCTATAGCCTAGTAACCAATCCCTAGAGGGATGAAACTGTAATTAATTTGTAAATGGAGAATTTATAAACCAAAATGAGCAGTGGAATTCTAAAAATCATCATTTCTCAACACAGCAGAGAAAGATGTCTCAATGCAAAATTTTTCCACTTAGTAACTTTCTCAGAGCTAATCTATTATGTTATAATGACTGTCAGCATTATTTACTTCCTATGTTTATCTGTTTTATTTTCCTTCATAGGTGTTGCAACTACAGGAACGTGAGTTGATTGTCTCCAACCATTATGTGTGTTTGGACAGCTTAGTCACTCTCCCTTTCCAACTCTTATATGCATGGTCTTATGGGCTGAATAGTGTCCTTTAAATATTCATACGTTGAAGCCCTAGCTTTTCTCACCCGAGAATGTAACTTTATTTGGGTATAAGGTCTTTATAGAAGTAATCAATATAAAATGAGTTTATTAAGTTGGGCCTTCATCCAATATGATTGATGTCCTTATAAGAAGGGGAAAGTTGGACATAGAAATGTAGAGAGAGAAGACAATGTAAAGACACAGAGAGAAGACAGTTATCTACAAGCCAAAGAGAGAGGAATGCAAGAGATTTCTTTTCAGAGCCCTCAAAAGGAACCAACCCCACCAATTCCTTGTTCTCAAACCACTAGCCTTCATAACTGTTTTTATTGTTTAAGCCACCCAATTTGTGGTACTTTGCTATGGAAGCCCTAGCAACGTAATACACATGATGCATCCTTCAAGGTTCAGCATTGAATATCATCTCAGCTCTTTCTCCTAAGCTTCATGTTCATAGATTTATTAACTACGCATAGTTCCATATGTATAACACGCACTACTGAAAACCATTTGAGTGACCCCATTGCTCTCAGGTCAAGATACAAAACCTTTCATATTATATTGCAAACACTCCATCATCTGGCCCCTGTCTACCTATCTAGTCTTGCTATGGACCACATTTCATTCTTTCTAACTACCATGTTCCAGCAGTACCAAACTACTACACTTTTAATTCCACAAATATTCACTATTCTTGTGCCACTAAGTTTTTACTCATGCCATCTCCTCTGCTATGAATCACTTCTAACTCTTTTCCTTATTCTCTTGCTCCTGTATCTGACTGAATTTTAGTAATCATTTGGTCTCAGCTTATACAACTTTCTCTTGGAAGGTTTCCCTGATGCCTAATAACTAGTTTACATATCTACTGTTGTCATAGCACAAAAAATTATCCTTCTAGTAGTACTATTTTCTTGTTTTTCTCCCTCAAAAGATGATAAGCTCCTTCTAGCCAGGGATGTGTTCTCTCATGCTATTTCTACAACCTAGTATAATACTAGGCTAGCAGCACATAAGAGACACTCAAATTCGAAAGCATGTACCTCTTTGTAAAGCCCTATCAGACTATTCCAGGCTTTACTACTCTGAGTCCATTGTAATTTAAGTATTATCATATTTATGTACTTTATTATTGGTCAGAAATCTGTACAGTATCGCACTTTTCATATGCCATTGTCAGTCAAACATTTAGTTCACACGCCTAACTCTACTTAACGGTTTTATGAGAAATTAGTGTCTCACATTTTCCATGTTTTGTTGCACAGTTCTAGTACAGTTCTTAGTGTATTGTAAGCATTCATGATTTTCATTAATAAAAAAAAATGACCCCATAAAGAAAAGTAAATTTCTGCCTTGGTATTAGGGCTGAAAACACCTTCTTGGAAAGACATCTCTTTAGACCCATTCTAGTAAAAAATAAAACACAAATCAAAGGGATAAAACTAATCTGCAAGTAAGTTAACTGCCTACCAAAACAAAACTCACACTCTTAAAGAAACACAAAAGGTTCCAGACCCTCAAAAGTCCGATTTCACAATATTCAACATCTAATCAAAAAGTACTAAACATTCCAAGAAGCAGGGAGATACTACCATAACTAGGAGAAAAATCAATCAGTATAAATGTGGATACAGAGATATCTGTAACAACAACATTTTCTAGTTTCTGTATTTGATGCTTTGATGTCTTGGGGCCTTGCTGACCCTGGAGGGACTAGCCCTTCCAGGGTCAGCCAATTCTTAGAGACAGTAAAGGACTCATCTGGAAACACACATTTCATATGCAAACTAACAAATCCTGAGTGCACACCCCAACCAACTTCTTTCTCAGGATCTCTCACTCAGGGCCATTATTCCTCTGCCCTAATCAACCCAGGGCCAGGTACCAGACAACTAGAAACAAGCTTTATGCATCCAAACTCAAATTATTCAAAATAGCTAGCTCCAAACCTTCTTATACCAACTCTCCTATATTTCCAACAAAAACCACAACAAAGGTCCCCACGTTTTCTCCTCACTCTCACTGCCTCCTGACTGACCCTGTGTGACCCCTCATGGAGTGGTATGCCTCCTCCTCTTGAGACTGTGAATATAGCAAGTTATCTTTTAAATGGCAATTGTCTCTTGATCCGTTGGCTTTGTCATAACTGAATAATACAAGAACTTACATTTTAAAACAACGTCAGAGATGATGTAATTAGCAGTCAAACATGTCAAAACAGCCTTTATAATTATATTCAAGTACTCCATTATTTAAAGGAAAGCATAAGCATAATGAGAAGAAAAGAGGAGAGAAGAGGAGAAAAGCAGAGACTTAAAAGTGGAAATAGTAATAGAATCCACCCAAAATGAAATACAGAGAGAAAAGTCTAATAAAAATAAATGACTTAGTGACTTCTAGAACAATATTAAGTGGTTTAACATCTGTGTAATGGAAGTGCCTGAAAGAACAGGGAGTCAGAAAAATATTTAATGAAACAATGGCCAATTTTTTTCTAAATTTGATGAAAACTATCAACCTACATTTCCAAGAATCTCAACAGACTCCAAGCAGGATAAACCTACATGCACAGAGAAAAAAGAAAGACGATATGGCTATACAAGCCTGAAGACTTTTTGTCTGTGTGCATGTACATATGTATCTTGCACAGAGAAAGAAAGAAAGAAAGAAAGAAACAAAGAAAGAAAAGAAAGAGAGAGAGAGAGAGAGGGAGGGAGGAAGGGAGGAGGGAAGGAAAAAGGGAAGGAAGGAAGGAAGAAAAAGGAAAAGGAAAGGCACTTATGGTCACATTGATGTTAGTGATTCTCTCCTATGGTTATATCATCAAGACGGTTCTCAAATTCCCTCCTGCTCAGCTAAGGACCGAAGACTTTTCTCCTGTTCTTCCTACGTGATTGTAGTTTCCATTTCTTATGGCAGCTGCATCTTCATGTACATAAAACCATCAGCAAATGATAGTGACTTTAAGCAAAGGAGTAGCTGTGCTCAATACCTTGGTTACCCCTTTATTGAATCCCTTCATTTATAGCCTAAGGAACCAGCAAGTGAAACAGGCCTTAAAGGACATGGTCCAAAAAGTTTCTTTTGCTTCAAACAAATGAGAAAATTCTAAAAAGTATGAAGGAAAAAAATGGATAAAAATATTGCCCTTTTAATCTTGGTTTAGTTCATCTTACTGTGTACATATTTTTAGATTATATTAGCAATTTCAGCCAATTTGGGCCTCCTTCCATGCTATCATTTCTTGCTAGAAATTCTATTCTACAAACCTTTCCTTTATTGATTTCAGGAATGCAGAATTTTAAATGTGATATTTTTCACAGATCGTATTCTATGAAACAGATGTTTTCATAAGTCTGTGTATGAGCTTATGTGTTAGATACCTTTCCAGAACTTGGCATATGAATAGAAATTTAGTAGCTGGAACCACATTTTTAGAAAAAGAATGACTAAAGAAAGAAAGAATCCACAAAATCAATTATTTAGTCAAGAAAATAGTTCAATTATAATAGGTATAGCATTATGCTCTTGAGAATATTGTGTTTCATAAGTGTCCTATTTTTTAATGTGTGAGCAGATTGTACAAATTATAAAGTAAGATATAATTTATAATTATTTTACAAAATAATTTTTCACTCAGTAAGATAATAAATTTTGATCCTTCTTTATGTGATGAATAAGAAAAATAGTAATCAGATTCTACATGACCCCAAATGAAAATGTTTTTAATTAAACTCCTAAATTTTTGAATTTCTGAAAGAGATATTGTCTACCTATGTCCATGAGTTGAATTATAATGTAAGAAATTACTTCATTGACTTACTTTAAAGTCTAAAGTACATTCTATTTCTTCCACAGAATTTTCCTTATTGAATAAAGCTATTTTCTCTATCTAAAACATTCCTTATTTGAGTATAATAATTATTTTTCCATATAATGCTGTTGCATTTTAATATTATATTCTAGTTCATTGAGCCTTTGGTGATGTTACTGGTAATGATAGCGATACAGGCTAAATCTCAGTGGAGTGAGTAGAATTTTTTCTTTCTGTTAATCAAATTGATTTTAATGTAAAGTATTGCTATACTTTGAACAAAAGAAATGTGGGAAAGAAAGTGTTAGTACATTAGTACACATTTCATAAGATAAAAAGTGAGGTTTGAAACTTATTGAAGGAACAATCAAATGAATGGCAGAGGTCAAATTCAGAGTTTCTGCAAGAGATAAGGTATTGAATTTTCTCAAAAATCCAGCAGAAAATTGGCTCAGGTAAAATATGTAATTACATGCTTTTTAACTTCTATTATTTGCTTTTATAGTATAAACTCTTATATATTTTGTTGGAATTTTGAATTGGTTTATAGGAGTATCTCTGAGTAGGAAAAAATATTTCTCAGGCTGATTCAGATCAATCCCTTGGAAACCTACTATGTGAAATTGACAAATTTGGCTCTATTAATAGAACAAAAATGAAAGTATATATGATGAACTGAGTTTGAAAATATGTTCCATACTACACTATACCTTAGTCAATAATAAAGATAAGGTGAAAAAATCAATAAATAAATAAATAAAAGGAAAGAAAGAAGGAAGAGATAGAGAGGAAGAAAGGAAGGGAAAACCATTGAGCCTTGTTATCAAATTACTAAAAGCTATTATAAAGAACAAATCTTTAAAGAATCCAGAGATAAAAGACACATTACCTCCAAAGGAATAAGCATTAAAATAATTGCATACTTCTCAACAGATACTAATGAACTGCATTTTTAACATCCAGAAAGTAAAAGACTGTCAATTTAGAATTCTATATCCAATCTTCCATACTCATAGAAGTCAGGCCTTCTAACACCTGGAAGGGATCCTTTGACTTCAGGGTAAGTATAGGAGGAAGGCAGAGAAATAATTGTTTTAAAAAATAGGCCACTAACTTCCAAACAATCTAGTAGTAGTTCCCTAGTCTTTGTGTCATCAAATCATTTACATAAGAAATGGGTGGACCTCTTTTGTTATAACTGTAGTCTTTACACCATCAACAAATATGCTGAAGCATCAACTTTGGTACTGTGCTGGACGATCCCAATTTATCAGTTTTTCATGCTATTAGTTTTTGTTAGAGGTGCCAAGGAGTCATGAAGCAACTAGCTGGAAAATGAAACAACACAAAATTCAATAAAGACACCAGGTAAATGTTTGGTCAGCAAGTCAAATCACCTTGACCAAATGTCATATTATTATTCTTATTTCTTAGCAAGAAATAGGACAGATTAAAAAGTTATGATGTATTCTATTTCTCTCAAAATTGTTTTTCAAATTAAGCCTACATATTATTTACTCTAGATATCTATAACATAATGCCTCATCAAACTAAAGTTAAATACACTTCAAAAATGTAGTATATTCAGTACTGAACAGGGTTAAAACAAGGGTGCCTGAGTCAGGCTGCTTGGGTTCCATTTCTGCTCCACATTTGCATAGTTTCATGACCTTGGTCAAGTTACTCAACTTCTTTGAGCCTTATTTTTCTTATATGTAAAATATGAAGAATAATAATAATACATATTTTATACAATTTTTGAAGTTAAAATCGATTTAAGTATTTCATGTACTATGGTTAGTCCATAGTAAGTATGCAATTAATATTAGCTACTATTATTACTGCTGCTATTGCTGCTACTATTACCACAATTACTATTATTACCACTAATAATACTGCTAAGTGTGGAATTCACTCTTTTCATTTTTGGAATGCTGGAAGACATTTATTTTTCTCCAGTTTTCCAGAACCTTTTCAATCTCTACATTTTCATAAAAATCTTTATCCAATAATATACAATTTATTCTAAAGACAAGACTTTTAGTTGTTTAAAGCATCCTAGATGTTTGCTCATCCAATGTTCATTTATCTTCGGTTTTATTTATGTTCATTCCTATCCCTTTCATTCTTCAGATTATTCTTATCAGATAATTCTCAAGAAAAATGAGAGTCCATTTACTTTTCTTTTTATCCCTCAGTGTTACATTACTGAACATAAGTTTATCTTTTTCTAGTTCATCATATTGATGTAATGGGAAAAGCATATTGTTTGTATGACTCTGCTCAATTGGGTTATGCTTCCCTTTTGACTATCTTAGTGTGTACATAGTAATTTTATAACATTCTTTGCTATCCGTATTCTATAACTTTTCCTTTTAAATAATACCTTGAGGCTTCTCAGTGCTTACCACAGGCTGTTTGCTTACAATAACCATACAGAATGAGGAGGCGAATCTATTCTATGTACCCCTCAGCCCAGGTCCTTTGCCTAGTCTGTATTATGAATAGGGGGACATGGAGTTGAGGAAAAAAAACTAATAATGATACCTATAATTTATTTTTTTTCTACACATGAAACTCTGGTAAGTTTGGTAAGTTCTTTACTCATTTTATTCTCAC
This sequence comes from Mesoplodon bidens, assembly GCF_964165515.1. NCBI lineage: Eukaryota > Metazoa > Chordata > Mammalia > Artiodactyla > Ziphiidae > Mesoplodon > Mesoplodon bidens. Next base: position 18,528,779 of record NC_138161.1, read on the forward strand.
AAAATCCTAAAATGTAGGTAAAAGTATATCTTCTACTTAGAAGGGAAACTGAGGCTCTGAGAGGTTGAGTAACTTGACAGTATCACTCCATGTGTGAATGCAACAGTTGACATTTAAACTTAGGCAATCTGGCTCCAAAGCCTAAACTCCTAACTGCTATATTATTTTATTTCTATAACTTCATTATAGAGACACCATTTTTAAAATATCCATCCCCCTTTATTTTAGGATTGAAAACATCTGTGATTATAGTTAAAATTATAGCATTTGTAAGTTTATCTCTTCTCTCAAAACATTCTATCTTTCAGAATTTTAAGCTATGGCATTTTTTTATTCTGAACATTTTAAAGCCTGTCTTCCTAAAGATGGCAGCTCACATTGGATTCTTCCTTTCAGGCCTTTGCTATTATAAATAATAAAATGAAATGGCATGGTTTCTTCTCCCTAAGTTTCTATCATAATTTTCTAACCAGGAACCAATCAGTTACTTCCTGTTGATGAGAATCATATAAATTGATGTAATCATTCTAATTCTTTCTTCTGTTTTCTCTCAAATAGGATTGGAAAAACTCAAGAAGTTTTCAATCCCTCCGTATTTAGTTGAAAGAGGTTTTGTGCAAATAAGCTTAGTTGAGCATCCTTTTTCAGAATTCTAATTCATTTCTGCACCAGGTTATTATCTGTATCAGGAAGGCATCATTTATTTATTTATGTGTTTGTTTGTTTATTTATTTTTGGCCATGGCCCATGGCATGTGGGATTTTAGTTCCCCAACCAGGGATCGAACCCTTGCCCTCTGCATTGGAAGTGCAGAGTCTTAACCACTAGACTGCCAGGGAAGTCTCATCATTCATTTATTTTAGTTGGCTGGAAACCCAAAGTGAAGTCTTACATCATTTTGCTTTCTCCTTTTTGTCTGCACATATTACACTTTACTTTCCTTAACTCCTATGTTCTATGCAATTCTATAAAGGAGTGATTGAAAAAACCTATTCCTCTTGGGTAAACAGGCCTTAGATGGAATCCCCTTAGATCCTAGATTGTCTTCAGCCTGTGGCCTTTAGTAAAATACAATCTTCCCTTTTTTGAGAGTCAATAGATATTTATCCCCTATAGTGATTCAAAACCTGTGCTAAGGGCCTCCCTGGTGGCGCAGTGGTTGAGAGTCCGCCTGCCGATGCAGGGGATACGGGTTCGTGCCCCGGTCTGGGAGGATCCCATATGCCGCGGAGCGGCTGGGCCCGTGAGCCATGGCCGCTGGGCCTGCACATCCGGAGCCTGTGCTCCGCAACGGGAGAGGCCACAACAGTGAGAGGCCCGCATACCGCAAAAAAAAAAAAAAAAAAAAAAAAAAACCTGTGCTAAGCACTTTACAAGCATTATTTCATTTAGTCCTCACAACAACCATACAAACAAGATTTTATAATCATTTAAAGTAAGGAACTGGTGAAACAACCTTTCCGTGATCAGTTGGGGTTCTGCCAGATTATCTGGTTCTGAAACCAATTCTCTCTTCTTTAAACAATAGTTTTTCCAGGTTTGTCATCTGTCCAATGAAGGACTTTCAACACTACTAGTCAGTAGATCTATGAAGTCAGTCATCAAAAGGACCAGATACTCAGAATGGAATCCTTTTGTAAACCTGGTGACCTAGGACCTATCTTTGGGAGCACACACCAGCCAAAAATGGGAGCAGAGTAGAAAATATACAGCCTGAGTAGTGAAAAAGTAAGTAATCTCACCTGTATGAAAAGACAGTGAAAAAAAGAAGTGAGAACAGGAAAAGAAAATAGCAAATATTTGGGTAGAGTGAAATAAGTGCTATGTAAAGAAACTGCAAGTGACAAAGGGAATTTGTATGGGTTTCCAAAGCACACGGGAAAGGTCAGTAAAACTCATAGCAACTGAGTAGTCATTAAACAAGGGGCATTCGATCAAGACAGAAAAACTGAGACAAAAGATATTAATCATGCTGGATTTTCTCTCCTAATTGGGATAACAATTGGTGGTATAATACACAACCATAATGCTGTGGCATACTCATTATCAATTGTTTTTCTATAACAAAGTACTAAATTGCCTTGCATTTTCTGCAAAAGCATTATATTTTCCCTTCTTTTATATGGCTTTCATATTTTCATTTATTAACAGTTCTATTGTCTGCAGACCAAGTGATTTGTGGGAGGTCAGGACAAGGAATTAAAATTAAAAATATGCTTTCAAAAATTATATTTATCCGAAAGTAATTAGTGTCTAATGCTCAACTTATTGTAATGCTGAAGGACTTCCCCAAACTTCCACCTACATGATTCCATGATTTCAGTAAGAAACGTATCAAACTGGGCAATAACAGCCTTCCTGTTTTTCCTCAGATGATGTTTAAAGGATACCAGATCATTGTGATCATTGAAAATAATAAATAAGAAACTTGCTTGCAGTATTTTCTTATTGTCCTTTTCTACTATCAGTCAAAAAGTCAAAATATGAGTCAGAATTATCAAAAAGCATCAGAACCTCTAGAAAGAAAGTCCAGAACATTTTCATGCTTTTTTATAACCCTGCTCCCAAATGGAATGTCAGAGCAAAGTCAAATAGATAAGGGGGCAATGGACCATGTTAACAGAACCTCCTACAAAGGAAGTCCAGTATTTTTCCACTCAACTTTGAATACTATTAGAGGTAAGCAGACAAAAAAAAAAAAAAAGATAAAGAGGAAAGTCTTAAACATTTGAAGAATAATCTCTGAACTCCAAAGAAAACAGATTTAAAAGCCTAACTTATTCAAGATAATGATTAAGAAGGAAAAAAGAAAAGAACAAGGGAATATGCTCATAAAAGACAATAAATTTTTAAAAAATGTAATTTATAAAGTAACACTGAAAATAATTTAGAGCTTCTGAATTCCTCCCCCCAAAATCACATGATATTTGTAATCAAAAAATAAGAATTACAGCTGTTAGCTAGGGAAAATTATGCAATTGCACAGTCCGGTCTTAGGCAATTTTTTATCTTCTGTTTTACCATTTCCCATAAATCCACAGGTATTACAAGGCACATGTTTTTTTAATGTGACTCTGTTTTGAAATCACAGTTGATCTTCCCAGTTACATTAGCAGCAGAAGAAAAAATATGTCATAACTAAAAATCTAATATAAAGCATCAGTATTAAATCCAATATGGGACATATTATAAAATGAACTCAATGCTTCAGTAGATAAAGTTACTTATCTAGGCTGAAAGAGTGTTAGTAAATAGAAATTAGTATTTTACATCAATTTATTTGTTTGTTAAATTATTATCATTATTATTATCATCATCATCATTCAATAAGGAACTTGGGAAACTGACTTCTTCATCAACTTTCCTTACCCATGAAAGACAGAAGAATGGTGGAGGTTTAAAGTCTTCTGAGATCAAAAGCAGTTGCCCATGTTTGTGACCTTCTCAGATGGAGATAGTTTCCTTTCTGGGATCCATTTCTAATGATTAATAATCAGATTTACTGATAGCCAGATACAAGCAAGATTTCAAAAATAGAATTATTCTACAAAAGCACCAAGGAAAAAACACATTTGTATATTCTAGCCACTCATTTCACATCCAATTGAATACTGAAATCTCATAAGGTGAATTTTTAAGAATTCATAGGCCCAGATCCCAATCCTAGAGAATTTGAGTAGGTGCTGAATGAAGATTTCCCTGTGTGATTCGATTGAAATAAAATCACTTGGAACATTGTAAATGCAAATTCCCAGGCACCATGCCAGACCTAACAAGTCAGAGTCTCTAGTAGTTGGATCCAGAAATTTGTATATTAACAAACCCTCCCTGTGATTCTTATACATGTTAACATTTTTTTTTTTTTTTTTTTTTTGCGCTACGCGGGCCTCTCACTGCTGTGGCCTCTCCCGCTGCGGAGCCATGGCTCACGGGCCCAGCCGCTCTGTGGCATGTGGGGTCTTCCTGGACCGGGGCATGAACCCATGTCCCCTGCATCGGCAGGCGGACTCTCAACCACTGCACCACGAGGGAAGCCCCATGCTAACATTTGATGATCACTACCTTATGCTATCTCATAGAGCTACTTGAATTCAGAAAGATGAAATAATGAAAACAAAGGAAATGCCAATAGAAAGCATCTTCTATTATTTTTATCTTTAGCTAAACATGCCTTTAAGCTCCCTCGTATGACAGATGGTTTACAAAAGTACCTGTGTTTTAGCAGCTGTGGGGGAATCTCTTGGGTAACAGGAATTTCCCAATTAGCTGAAAATTAGTTTTCAGGAACTAATGTTTGTTAGATGGCAGTGATAATCAAGATAATAATTTGTCTTCTTACATTCTTATGTGGCTTCTGAAATGCTTCATTTAAAATGTATCCATGGTCTTGTGTAGCCATCAGGCTATAACAATGCACCCCAGAAGTGCCAGTTGTTTGTCTCTTGACTATGGCTGCTTTTGAATGACAGACAGAGACCATTTTGGTCTACAAAGTCAAATATATTTATTATCTGGCTCTCTAGAGAAAAAGTTTGCTGTCTCCACCAAATCTAAAATATCCAAGAACAAACTGTCTAATTACATTTTTATAGTTTTTCCTCTTAAGAGAAAAACAAAAGGACATTCCTAGCCTAGAGTAAATTGGTACAAGATTTGGATTCCAGGAGAATGAGATTAAATTCCCCATGTAAGATCCTGGCTGTTTATAACAAGTCTGGATGGATTCTATTAACCATGCTCTGTTCTATTTTAATGACATGAGTAATTTAGGGACAAATGCTTGGTGGTTAGATCCTGATCATTCCTAAGAGGATTGTTGTTATTTTGATAAAATGTAGACATTTCCCTCTGGAAAAACTACTCTGCCTATTCAACACTCAGTTTCCAGCATCATCAAACTGTGTTTATCCTCTATTACAGAATACTCTGAAGTTATAAATGGGCATGGTGGATTTGATAGATATTTGATTCCACATTCTCCTGAGACCTTACAAATATGTCAACAAAAGTTGTGGGGTTTTTTTCCCAAAAAGGTCATGCACCCACAAAAATAAAAGTAATGAAAAGGATAAAATAGCAATAAAATTCGAGAAGTTGGAAAACTCATGGACAAATGGTAACTGAATTAGAAGGCCACAGAAAGTGGACACCAAGGTGGTGATGTGAAATCCCTTAAGAGGCCCGGCTCCAGAAAGCCTCAGAAGCTGAAGTCACCAGACAGGTGGGAAAGCTCAGGAGGGTAGCTACCAGCTGGAATATTGTTCGAAATTTCCTACCGTATCATTTCTTTTTGAAATATATGATTTATATTGGTCTGAGCTTTGTTAATTACATCAATAAATATCCACATGATTATGCAAGATATATCTACCCATATCTCTGATGCTTATTTCTAGGTCTATCCCTTTATAATTTTTACAGATGATGAAGTAAATATTTCATCAGAAAAATAACACCTCTTGAAACTCTGGGACTACACAGTGTGATCATTCAAATATATTATACATTTTTAAAAACCCATAACTTTAAATTTTATTTTAAAGTAGCCTGTGTATCTTTGGTTTGCATTTCTCTGATGACTAGCGATGTTGAGCATTTTTTTATGTGCCTGTTGGCCATCTGTATATGTTCTTTGGAAAAATGTCTCAAGTCTTCTGCCCATTTTTAATCTGTTTTTTTTTGTTTGTTTTTTTGATATTGAGTTGTCTGTAATATATTTTGGATATTAACTCCTTATTGGTCATATCATTTGCAAATATTTTCTCCCATTCAGTAGGTTGTCTTTGGTTTTGCTGATGGTTTCCTTTGTTGTGCAAAAGCTTTTAAGTTTAAGTAGGTCCCATTTGTTTATTTTTGTTTTTGTTTCTGTTGCCATAGGAGATAGATCCAGAAAGATATGACTTCACACCAGTCAGAATGGCTATCATCAAAAAGTATACAAATAACAAATATCAGCAAAGAGGTGAAGAAAAGGGAATCCTAGTACGCTGTTGGTGGGAATGTAAATTGGTTCAGCTACTTTGGAAAACAGTGTGAAGATTCCTCAGAAAACTAAAAATAGGACTACCATATGATCCAGCAATTCCACTCCTGGGTATATATCAGAAGAAAAAGAAAACAGTAATTGGAAAAGGTACATGTACCCCAATGCCTGTAGCAGGATTATTTACAATAACCAGGTCATGGAAGCAACCTAAGTTAGTGTCCATCAACAGATGAATGGGTAAAGAAGTTGGGGTGTGTGTGTGTGTGTGTATGAAATAGAACATTTCTCAGCCATAAAAAAGAAAGAAACAGACCCACAGATATAGGGAACAAACTAGTGGTTACCAGTGGGGAAAGGGTAGGAGGCAGGGGCAAGACAGGGGTAGAGGATTAATAGGTATAAACTACTGTGTATAAAATAAATACACAACAAGGAGATATTGTACAACAGAGGGAAATACAGCCATTATTTTGTTATAACTTTAAATGGAATATAATCTACAAAAATATTGAATCACTGTGTTGTACACCCAAATTTAATATAATATTGTAAATTAACTATACTTCAATAAAAAAACAACATAAAATAAATATCATGTGTATCAAATTGCCTGATATTGCAAAGGGAAAGTGATATTTAGCTGCAAAAGGGTACCAGGAAACTACTTCTTGCTTAGAGCTAGATGCTGAAAATACAGACCCTGTATTTAACTGTGGATCTTATTTTCCCATATGCATTGAATGAGCCTTAAGATATCCTTAATTCTCTGATCTGTTTTGTTTGGTGATATAACAAATATGTTTAGTTACTTTAGGAGCATCTCAGTTTCCATAACTTCATCATTCTACTTTCTTCTGTATTGGGTCTGCACCCTTTCTAAGGTTCAATGATTTCTGATCCTTTTAATGAATATTTGATCATTTCAGTTTTACACAAATGACGTCAAATTTTTGCTTCATATTTGTAGAGTTGGTAGAGCAGTGGAGATGCTAGAAGGAACAGATGCCTCACTAAGGGTCTTCTTCCCCTCTTTCGAGTTAATGAGCATACAAGTGTGTAAATTAGAAAGGTACAGAAAAATTATCTTCCCGTTCATTTCAGTTTGTATTTTCCATTCAGATCATGGGGATATTATACGGTGACCTATTTCTCACTGATATAGTGATAAGGGACGCATATACAAAACAAGATACCAGATACAGCTTCAAAGTTTTCACTGTTCATCAACTCTTCTCTTAACAACTAATTATTATGTCATTTAAACATATTTTTAAGACATAACTTTATAATTTGTGTGTTGATTTGGAAAAAATATCTCTGATTAAATAAGTCAAAAGCCAGTTAAAATGTGATATGAACTAATCTGACTGAGAATGGACCCAATGTACTAGTGAAAAAAAATGAACACAATTTAGGATCTGTCAAAATCAATATGGGGAAGAAAATAGTTTTTAATGGATAGCAATTCTAGGCTTCTGGGGGATCCAGTATTTAAATAAAGACTCAATCTTGGAACATATCTATGAAATGAGCAGTCTTTTAAGTATCACAACACCAGATGCAGTAATAAATAAAACACACAGCATTTCAATGGCTTAAATAATAGAAAAGCATTACTTTTTCACATAATATACCAAAGCATTTGTTCCTGGGTTGTAGACATCAGCTCTGGCTTTTTATTAGGGGACCAGCTGATTTTCGTTCTGCATTTTTAATTGTTGGCTTCTAAGGTTATCCTGTGTGTGACAATCAGGTGATGGAGTAAGAAAGAAAATGTGGACCGTTACACCAGAAATGACCCACACTTATTTCTGCTCACATTCTGTTGGTCATAAGTATTCACATGACCCTACCATAATGGAAGAGAACTTAAGGAAAAAAATCCTTGGGCAGGAAGTTGTTCTCTAACATCAGCTCTATATAGAGGTTCGGAAACATATCTTGAGCCAAATCCAGCCTACTGCCTATTTTTGTGGGACCCACAGGCTAATAATATGTTTTATATGTTTAAATTGTTGTTATATAAGTACCTATATTATGCCCTCTATTTTGCCTGTAGACCTGTAAAGTATTAAATATTTACCATTTGGATCTGGGCAGAAAAATCTGCTAAGTCTGGCATACATTATGTGAAAAAAAAAATCCCTGACTTAGGTTTTTCAGCCCTTCTGGTCTCCAAATTCCTATGTGTAGACCTTTCCCACACAGAGAAGCTTTACACTCTCGCTAGGGGAACCACCTTAAGTGCTACCCAGTTATGGCATCCAGCTCAAGGTCTAGGATTTCTACTTTCCAGTCCAGATAGGGCTCCTCCTGTTCTAGAAAATCATAAAGTGCAAGTTATCATCCCACAAACACTCATTTCTTCACAATCAGAATAAAATGATGAAGCAAGGTTAGCACACAATCATTATCATCCATGGCAAAGAAAAATAGGAGACTCAACAGCAACATACAGAGAAATAATGGAAAACCTCCTGTAGGTGTTAATACCTTAGCCCTGGAAGCATTTCCTTCAGTAGACCCAAAGGAATGCCCTTGTCCATTGTTCCCTGCAGCCCTTGACTCTGACTTCTGGAAGGTTCTTCCTAAGCATTATTCTCTGTGGTCACATCTAAAGTAAGCATTAGGAAGTAATGCCTTCCTAGTGGGCTTCTCAGATTTCCCAGGTCCCTTCATTCTCATACAATTTTTAGAGTCCAAGTCTTGGTTTAAAGGCTCCAATACTCAAAGATTTCTTTTGTTTGGGCTCATAATATAGTTCCCTTCAAAAGACTGAAGGCCTCTGAATTAAGGTTGCCAGATAAAATACAGGATGCTTAGTGAAATTTGAGTTGTAGATAAACAACAAATGATGTTTTAATATAAGCATGTTCCCTATAATAGTTTCTATAATAAATATAGTATATGATATTTGGGACATACTTATACTAAGATAGTATTTATTATTTATCTGAAATTTTAATTTAACTGGGTGTTTTGCATATTCATTTGTTAAATCTGGCAACCCTACCCTGAATTCTTTGTGTTCATGTTTCAATAATAAAACCCAAAGTTCTTTCTAGATACTGTCCTCAACCTGATTCGTGCATTGGTTTCGTAGGCCTAAGAGTTCTCCCTTTCAAGTCCGTGGGGGCTACGTTGCCACTATACCAATAGGATGGCAAGGAAGATCCACAATTCATATGATCTTTGATGTAGTGCTGAGTCTTAATGGGTCCTTGAAACTAAAAGGTTTTTAGGTCTCTCTCTTCCCATTTGGGCAATGGAGGCCTTTCCAGTATGAGAGGCCCCAAATTCCTGCACAATTTTAATCTCTTCTGAGTATGCTCTGAATCAAACCAATTATTGCTTGAACTAATCTCTTTCTTTGTGATAATTTGCTAAACTCAACAAATGACAACCAACATAAGCTATTAATAGCTGGCTTTCCAACCGTTTTCCCCTACAAGCTTAGTAAACAACTAGTTGGCATTCCAATGTATTACAGGCAAAATTTTACACAACATTTTTAATGTTTTGTCATTATAGTACATGGTTCTTTCTGCAGCATAAGTTTTCTCTTTGACTGCTGCCTGATTTGCTAAATCAGTACCATATATTTCAGGTTTTTATTACAGCAGCACCCACCAGATACAACAATTTTTATACAGCTTAAGAGTAATGCTAGCTGCTTTACAAATGAACTGCATAATCTCAGTGGTTTGACACAGGAGAGGCTATTTCTCAATTAAGTAAGAGTCCCCTGAAGATGTTTTATCATGAGGGCTAATTGCTTCTGCTCCACTCACTCACTTAGGGATTCAGATGGATAAAAGATCCATAATCTTCAGTAAGATGTTGCCTTGGGCTTTGACATCCAAAAGGCAGAAAGGAAAAAAACAATGGAGAAGGCACATGTGCTTTTTCCATCTTTGATCAGGAAAACGCAACCTAGCACACTCTGACAAGGAGAAATAATAAAATGTCCTACTTAGATGCAAGGGGACTGAGGCATGTAGACCCTGATTAGGCAACTGTGGGTGATGACATGAAGTTTTGATAAATATCTGGTCATTTATGTGACAAATACCTCTTCCTATCTCACCCCAAACAGTCATACAACAACAAAAACACTGAAGTTCTGTTATTTGCAAAGTACTGCAATGAATGCTAAAAATACCAAATAAAAAAAAATCCATGGTTCATGCTGAACACTAGTTATATGCAGTGTTAGTTTGCTGGGGCTAACATAAAAATGCCACAGACTGGGTTGCTTAATCAACAGAAATTTATTTTCTTATAGTTCTGGAAGCTAGACATCCAAGATCAAGGTGTCCATAGGGTTAGTTTCTTCTGAGGTCCATGGAGGAAGAATCTTTTCCAGGCCTCTCTCTTTGGCTTGCCATTGTCCATCTTCTCCATGTGTCTTCACATGGTCTTCCCTCTGTGTACATGTCCTAATCTCTTCTTCTTGTAAGAACATCAGTCATATTGGCTTACAGTCCACTCTCCAGACCTCATTTTAACCCAGTTATCTTTTTAAAGACCCTATCTCCAAATACAGTCACTTTCTGAGGTACTGCGGGTTAGGAATTCAACATAATTTGGGGGGAACACATTTCTTAGAAAATATGTTTTATTTTTTTCTTATTCCTTTTCCTACATGGAATGGTTTATAAGAAATATCCCTCCAAGTTTAACATCTTGTGATGGTTAATTTCATGTGCTAACTTGACTTGGCTAAAGTGTGCTCAGATAGCTGGTAAAATATAATTTCTGTGTGTATCTGTGAGGGTATCTCTGGAAGAGTTCTCTCTGCTTGAGCTGAGGCATCCATCTCCTCCTGCCCTTCAGATACAATGCTCCAGGTCCTTGGACCTTCAGAATCTGACTGGGCCTGCAACTTATACCACTACCACCTTCTCCCTCTACCCTGGTTCTCAGGCCTTAGGACTCAGACTGAATTACACCACTGGGCCTCCTGGTTCTCCAGCTTGCAGATGGCAGATCATGGGACTTACCAGCTTCCATAATCATGTGAGCCAATTCCTACAATAAATCTCCTCTCATATATCTCTCTATAATCTTATTGGTTCTGTTTCTCCAGAGAGCTCTGACTAATACACTTCTGAAGTTATTTTTTTTTTAATCAGAGAGAAAAAGTTTCTTAGAGAGGAATAATCTCCCTAGATAAGAATAATTAAACTATAATTAACTTAGAAAATAATAATCAACAATAATATAAGTTATTTCCTCTATACCTTTAGGGATAAAATACACTATTCAAACAGCATAGACGTGTCAAAGAACAAAGTTTGACTTGTCCACATAGGAAAAAGACAATAAATAATACCCTAAAATTACTCAGTTTAAGAGGACTGGTTTTATTCCTTTTAGTTTGTACTATATGTAAAGAGTAGATGTCCTAAGACTTTATCAAGGATGATAAGTACTTCTAATATGTAAAATATCTCTTCATGTTAAACATTTCAGGTATTGAAGGGCCTGAGAGACTCCAGATTGTGTGAACTTTCTCTGTGGTCTTGAGTTCTAGGATAGCTATTAAATACAGTCATTATAATAATAACATGAAAATAACTTTTTTTTTTTTTTTTTTTTTTTTTTTTTTGCGGTATGCGGGCCTCTCACTGCTGTGGCCTCTCCCGTTGCGGAGCACAGGCCCCGGACGCGCAGGCCCAGCGGCCATGGCCCACGGGCCCAGCCGCTCCGCGGCACATGGGATCCTCCCAGACCGGGGCACGAACCCGTATCCCCTGCATCGGCAGGCGGACTCTCAACCACTGCGCCACCAGGGAGGCCCGAAAATAACTTTTTAAAATTCAAATGGGATTACAAAGTCCATACAACCAATGTGTAAATGATTGGAAAGCAGAGAAATCAGACTTAGAATCCACAACTACATTTAAATTTCCCTCAGATATAATGTAATTTAATTACAATTAATCCTTAAGTCTTTCCAGAAGAGTGATAAAGAGCTCTCATGTCAAGTGAGAAGAAACATCTGAGAAAGAAATGTTAAGAAAATCTCCATGATCTAAAATTAAAATTTAAACACAACCTCGCTGACTCTTTTACATAAATCCACCACGATTGCCTCACAGTAATTACAGCACGCATCTTACTTTTCTTTTCCATTCTTGTTAATAAATCAATCCACTTCCCATCATCTGTTTCCGTTTTATGTCCCTGGCCATACATATACACATTTCTGGCCTGACCCTTAGATGTAGGTGTCAGATCTCTGACCATAAAATAATTTCCCTGTGGCTGAAGCAATCCTGCCTACGTAGGGAGGAAACCCACAATTATGGTTCATGTAAAATAATCTCAAATGTGCACGTTTATTTGGCTCAATCTCTGTAATCCACAAGAACAAATGAACAAAAACATCAGAGCAGTAGTTGACAAAGCCCTCTTTACATGCTGCAATATTTATTCCAAAAATCTTCAAGAAAATCCTACTTTCTGCAGAGTATTGTTTCAACCAATGAACATAAGGGAGTGAGATGTTTTCTCTGAGTTAAGAGAAAACTGACCCAGAAGTGAACTATAGCAAGAATCTTGATTTGGCACTTAGAAAAAGAAACTTTCTCACCAGTCAGCCAGAATCCAACTTTTCGTTGCCAATTTAAAAAATAAGGATCATAAGAGTTACACAGGTGCTGCTGGTGGGCTAATTATAGGTGCCAAGTCAAATGAGTCTTCTTTGGCATCAAGTCAGTTCAGTTTTATGATGTCTTGACTCAGTTATAAAAATACATCCTTCCATTAGCAGGAATGTTATGCCAAAAGTGCAACTCAGTACTGTATGGAGTTTAGTTCACCTGAAGTTTACCAGTTAACTTTGCACCTTCCCAATTAGGTAACAATAACATTGTCCAGAGATCCATAGATAAATCTGCCCTTAATAAAACTGCCATCAGACTGAATGAGGGTTACTCGACCTCAGCACTACTGACACTTATGGTCCAGATAATTCTTTACTGTGAGGTACTCCACTGCTCATTAAAAGATATTTAGCAGCATCCCTGGGCTCTATCCAATAGATGCTAGTCTTGTTCCCCCAGTTATGATGATCAACATTGACTGCAGGTATTGCCAAGTGTCCCTGCGCAGGGTGAGAGGGAAAATCACTCTGGTTAAAAACCGTTATTCTAATTATGAGGTTAGGATTAACATATACACACTACTGTATATAAAACAAATAACCAGCAAGGACCTACTGTATAGCACAGGGAACTCTATTCAATATTTTGTAATAACCTAATATATATATATATATATTAATTATATATAATATATATATTCATTATATAATATATATATTCATTATATAATATATATATTCATTATATAATATATATATTCATTATATATTATAAATATTCATTACATATATATATATATATATATATATATATATATATATATATATATATATATATATATATATATAACTGGATCACTGTGCTGTATACCTGAAACTCACATGATATTGTAAATCAACTATATTTCAATTAAAAAAAACAAAATTTAAAAAAAACATTTATCTAAAATAGGCATGCTACACAGAAATGCCTACATAATTTCTGGGGCCCAATGTAAAATAAACATGTGGGCCCTTTTTTCAAAAATATTAAGAATTCTAAGATGGCTGCAGCAAAGTGTTAAACTAAGCATTGAGTCTTTGTAAGCACAAAGTCTTATGTGACTGCACAGGTCATAAGTTCACAAAATTGGCTCTGATGCTACATTATTCCACCCCATTCCTCAACATCATAATGCCAATAACACACATTTGTAAACTTTATAACTTATAGTGGCCTAGTTCACATTTGTCGACTCCCCACATGTTTTCCCCATGTATGTATTAGGTAGTTGCTTTCACCACCACATTAATTCCAAGCCCCTTGCCCATATTCATCCTGTTTACCATCTTCCCTCGTACTAATCTCTTTACTTTTCCTCTCATTTCTTCATTTGTTGTCATTGGAACAGGGCAAGAGCATTCAGTTTAATGACTAGTTCTCCTTCAACCAGCACTCCACTGCCAACTCTCCACCCAATACCAAAGCGTCAGGCTTTCTTGGGAAGGTTCTTATCCCCACTCTGTATCCACCCACCTCCCACAAAAGGCTGTGTGCCTCCCTACATCCCTACCTCAGTCCTGCCCCCGAGGACTCCAAAATAACTGACCGCAATCAGCTTGATGAACACAATTCCACAACTTGGAACATTTTGTTTTGACCAAAAGCAACCGCACCACTTACTGAGTTCTTTCTAAGGTGGTAGACTTTAGTTCTTTAAGCAGTATTACATCAGCATTTTGCAGGTGAAGAAACCAAGTCTTTGCAAAGTTTAATAGAAAAACTAAAGTCTGCCTACAGTCACACAGTAAAACTTAGGATTTGAAGCCATGTTTATTTAACTTCAAACCCTTGAACTTAACCACTAACTTACCTCCCCTTAACCTTTCTCCTGATTATGGAGTATGTTTTATTATGAGTCCTTCTATAACACCCATTAGCTGTGAAGATGTGTTTCAAAACCAAACCAAAATTAGAAAAATTTTGGCTTGGTATTAGTAAGTGATTATTCAACAGGAAGAAAATATTGTGTCAGACAAGTCTGATATTGATGCTCTAATATTTTATCACTTCTCAAAATAGAAAACTAAGTAATCTCAAAACTGGCTTTTTTGAAGATATCAACATTCTTCAACACAAAACTTTATTTGCTTCTATTCCACAATTGATCAACATTAGTATTTGGTTTCCAAGTATATGTTATAATCAGCTCACCCAGAAATATAAAAATAATTTTAAAAGTGAAATGTATTTGATTTAATTTTTTTGTTACTAGAGTAATCACAATTTCTGATATAATTTCCTATTTATCTGATGTAAAATATTATTTAACTGTATATTTTCACTCTCAAATCTAGAACATTTCTTAATAACTTTCCATTCAAAAGTTTTTACACTATCTAATGAAACATTTTTCCTTCTGAGATATATATGTATCAACTTTCTACTAAAATTTATGATTCCCCTGTTTATATGGATTGGCATTTTAGAAGTCCATTCTGCTGAGATAAATTTCTGGACCCTGAGTCCCTGTGCCACCAGTTTTTTGAAGTAAATGATGACCACTAAATTTAGCCATTGTGAAACAATCCCACGAGAAAAGAAGGAAAAATGTAGAATAATATAATAATGAACATCTTTGTATTTTTTTCAATGTATTGAATATACCACAGCCATCTGTAGGTCACAGGCCCTGCACGAGAAAAACACTCCAAGGTCCAAGAATGTGTGAGAAAGTAAAGCCATTCAACATCCAACGTCAGAAGAGTCATTTGTTTCATCCATATAGCCATTCCAAATTCTTGAGCAGTTGGGGAAATCTAAGAGAAAAAGAAATTCTTTTGTCAATTGAAACTGGTAAAATGTGAGAAGTGTCTCTAAGCACTGGATGGAAAGATGTCCACTCATAAATCTCTCCACTGTGACAAAATGCAAAGTTGTATATACAGAAATGAAACTTGGGAGACAGCTGATCAAGCACTGTAAGAAGGTTTTTGGATAACTTTTTATAAATAATGAAAATGCAGTCATATATATTACCATTCACAGGATCAAGAATCATGGAACAGAAAAAAAGCAAAAATATAAAGTGATCAAAAGCCACTTACTATCCTTTTAAATATTCAAATAGAGTTTAAATACAGAAGGGAAAATTCAATATTATTTTCATGGTAGGTGTTTTATGCCATTCACTATTTCTATGAATTTTATCAACTTCCATTTTTCAGAAATTGTTAATGTCTCTCTGAACCAACTTCCCATTTCTTCAGTTTATTAACTGCATTTTAGTTTGCAGTAGCTCTACTATTCTAAAAAAGTAGACATAAAAAAAAAACTCTCTTCCCTTCACACTTTCACAATCAAATTTCTACAAAGAGTACTTGGATTACCACTTTTTTAAAACTCCCATTTTCTCCTCAACCAATTTAAATCTGGTTTTTGTCTCCATCATTTCTTATGTATCAACTTATTTTTAGTTCTTAACTTTTTTTGTATTAGAATTTCTCATCGCTGGTCAATCACAAAAGTTTTAACAGTAGTTCCCTACATTTCAAACCCTAGCTCTGATATTTGCTTTCTGTGTGACCTTAGACAAATGATTTAATTTCTTGGAGCCTCAATTTAGAGATGATAATTACAAGCAACTAGGATGGTTATGAAGATTCAATGAGGCAGCATGAGTAAAACCACCATCACAGTCCATGGCACAAAACTGCAGTAATTACTGATGGTTTTGTTAATATTATTAATGTAATTAATAGATTACTAATAATTTTTACTATTGAAACATCCTCGCCCCTCAAGATCTAGGACAGTGACTTTCCTGTTTTATTTCCCACTTCATTTTCTCCTTTGTTGCCTCCTCCTTCTGCTCACCCTTAAAATACTGGCCCCATTTATTTCCATATACTTCAACCACCTCCTAAATGCTGATGATTCTCACATTAATATCCCTGCCCTAATTTTTCTTCTGAGGTCTGGACCTACATAGTCAACAGACCAATGGAATCTCCACCTTGGTGTCCATGAGTTCCTTATCAAATCCTCCTAACCATCTGCCCAATAAAAGATTATTCATTGTCCCAGTCACTATTATAGAGAAAGACATCATCATTCCTCTAGTCACCTCAAGTACAAAGATGGTCTGGAGGAGTAGCAGTCATCCAGGATTCCTCTCTCACCTGCAAGCTCCCAAACCAGTAAATTATCCCAGCCACTCATCACCCCTTGACATCACATTCCTCCTCACAGTCCTGAAGCCTGAGCTCAGCCCTTCATCAACTTTACCCAGACAATTGGGAGTTCCCTCACCTGTCTCCCTGCCTCTGGTCTAATTCCGGTCTGATTCTCCTTCTCTACTGCTGCCAGAGTTACTTTCCTAAAACCCAAATCAGATCAGAGAATTTAATTTAAAACCTTTTTATTTTTTATTTTTATTTTTTTGCTATATAAATGTTTACTCCCTAAAGCACATCTAGCTTACAGACTAAGGTTAAAAACAAGCAAATAAACAAAACCAATATATACTGTTGAAGTATTGTCAGGATTCACATTTGCAAGTAATAGAACCCAAATTTAAAATGACTTAAAAAAATAAAGGAAAAAGAAAAGGAAACTTCTTGGCTCATAAAACTAAAAATTCAAGGACTTCAGGCAAGGCTGGATCTAGAAGTTCAATAATGTCATTGGGACTTTTTCTGCTTGGTGGGTCCCAGTATTTCCACACATCACTTCAGCATGGAGTCTGGCAGAATAAAAAAGAGCTTCCCCCCCCCCGATAGTTTCTGTAAAATTTCTGAAACTTATTCTTTTTTTTTTCATGGAAAGACATTTTATTTTAAATACAGCAGTGTGTACATGTCAATCCCAGACTCCCAATCTACCCCTTTCCCCCCTACTCTTCCCCCTGGTAACCCTAAATTCATTCTATAAGTCTGTGAGTCTGTTTCTGTTTTGTAAATAAGTTCATTTCTATCATTAAAAACCTTTTTTAAGGTTTAGATGTCTTCTCATCTCACAAGGTGGTATAGCAGCACATAAAGCCATTTCTGGCCAGGGCTTTATTAACATGTCCTTCCTTATTTCCTCTAACCCTCTCAGCTCAAAAATGATCTCATCTGTGCCACTTGATTCATCTTCATAGGCTTAGAAATGCTCATATGTCCCATATCCCCCAGCTGAGATTGACGTGGCTAAGAGCCTTCAGAATCTTGGCTGTTTGACCTTAACAGCTATTTGACCTTAAGCAAGTCAGTTAATCTCTGCATCTTATTCCTCATTTGTAGAATTAATATAATAATACCACCTACTTCATAAAGTCATTCTGAGGCATAATTCATATAAAAGGATTAGCACTCATTAAGTATTAATTATGATGAATACCATAAAGGTTTGCATATGTATCTTTCCACTAGAGGATTATTTGTGTATTCTCTGCAAGTTTCACACTGTCTGGCACGTAATGCAGATGCATTATATGTTTGTTGAGTATATGAGAGAAATAATTGATAAACAAATCAACCAAAATTTTGGGTCAACAAGCAGAAATCAAACATTTGGTTGGTGCCCAATAAGTCTTTCATATACTTTGCTATTGACTACTAAGACATTTAAAATTTTGGTGTTTATCTAGTTCTCCTGCCTCTCTGACTTAAACCAAGAAGATGAAAATGAGCAATGGAAAAAGGGTAACTATCATCCTTTTCTCACATAGAAATAAGGTGACAGGATGAGGGTTTAAAGAAGACTCACCAAGTGTCAGGCTTCTTACTTCCAAAATCTGTATGAGTCAAGATTCTCAAAAGAAACAGAACCAAGAGGAGATATATATATGAACATACATATTTATATATACATGAAGAAAGAGAGAATGATTTGATGATTTGTTTCAAGTAATTGGCTCATGCAGTTATGGAGGCTGGCAAGTCCAAAATCTGCATGGTAAGCTGGCAGGCTTGAGTCCCAGGGAAGAACCCATGCTGCAGTTCAAGTCTGAAGGCTGTCTACTGGCAGATGCTCAGAAGGACCCTGTTAAGAGGGTTCCATGGCCCCCTCATCACAGATGAGAACATTCAGGCTGAGAGCCAGCGCAAAGCCAGTTAGCAACTGAGCTGCAACTCAGTCCCTCATCACCCTGATTATTAAACCAAGTCACTGTCCATGAAACCAGACAGCAACTCTCCAGTGACTATAAACTCTCCTGAAGGGAAAAATAGAAGCAAATAGACTTTCAAAAATAACTTTCTAAAAGTAAAGAGACCATGAGTTTTATTATTTTTTGTGTTTTCTTTATTCCTAAACAAGTAACAACAAAGTGCAAGCTATTTCAGGCATGTTAACCCCTTTGTGGAAGGAACTTCAGAAAACAAGGAGAAGCAGAGGGATTTTTTTTTCTCTGAAGGCAATTAGAAGACATGTAATAAATGTCTATGTGGTTTTGACTTACAATATGTAAAAAAATAAAATAGAATCCTGACCAAGAATCTCCTTGTCTTGTTGATATGTCCACGGAGGCATCTTTTAGCTTAAGATGCTGAAGAACCCTATTCTTGATCTCCAAAAATTGTCCAGGAGGAATACTATATTAAGTCTTTGGGGCCATCCAAATTTTAGTATGTCAATCACAGATCATGACCTCTTGGTGATAGATGGCAGGGACCACGCAAGACCATTATCAGAAGCAGTGGAAGAAGAGAACTACAAGATCAAAAAGGTCTCTGCCTGAGGATTTTGCCCAAGGCTAGCCTTGCTTGTATTTTCCAATTTCTTACATACTATGAGATTTATTTGTACCAGTTTTTAATAATGGCTTTAAACCACGTCGTGCAAAGCACAGTTTAATCGTATTCCCTAAGTTAGTCTGCCTTTCAGCCAAGTCAAATATTTCTGTCTCTGCCCAGTCTTCTATATGATTTGGAAATGAGAGTTGTAGTAGAATGTTTTGACTTCTCTTACATAAGATAATTCATCTCTACCTAAGACATTCTTGTCTCTTTCTTTGTACTGTCTTATCCCTGATATAGGAGGGTGCAAGTGTTCATTCTTCTAGACATTTGATGTTCTCTCCAACATCATTCACGTCTTTGTTGATTTGGAGGAGAGATTTTGTGAGGTTTAATCAATGAGGTGTAAGCAAGAATTCAGACTACTAAATCTAATAAAGAACCAGAGACAACTACCTTTATTAAATGATTAGTCTTTCTAGCAAGACATTCTTTCTTACTATTAATGAGTTCTATAGTTAGTGTTGTTTCTCAGCCACTCAGCATCTGATTAAGACTAGAGATAGCAAAATGAAACAAGCATATAGGTCCAGAAGAGAATAATAAAAACACACAGCAAGGACTTAGCCGTCCTCACCAACTTTTAGCCATAATTTGGAAATTTGTGCTGAAAGTTAAAAATAATACTAACTTAAGATTCTTTCTCATTTACAGAAAACTGAAAGAGCCAATAATACATCTGACAAAGAAAACCAGGATGGGATGGGCCACCCAGGAGATGAGTAGACAGGTTCTGTATCACCACTGAAATAATTAGTTAAATGTTAGCATTTCATCAGAGTGAGGTTATTTGTTTCATTAACCAGTATAAGATGCCCATCACAGTGAATAAAATGCACGTGCCAACTTCCAGTCATGGTGGCACAGCAATAGACCCAGTAACGTGTCACCAAACTGCAGATGAAACAGCAAAATCAGCAGGCAAACAAAGTCTAGGAAGTAGGTCTAACTTCATGGTAGTACCTCAGTTTTTCCCTCAATAGTTGTACTTAAAGCTTTAGTTGTATCTCATTCAATCAACCAGGTAAAATAATTATTGTGTCCAGAGAACAATGATTTTAGGGTTTAATGGATTCATTCAGTTTTGCTCTTTAAAATAATCATCCCAGGAAACAAGTTCATTAATATTTATTGACAAGCACAAATCAAAAGACATGATCTGTAGGAACTCTACAGGTCAGTAGACTAAACTCTGAAAACAAGATGACTAAGAAATTTCAAAAATAAGATTCTACTTTAGCATGTGGCAATGCAGCAGTCATAATATTTCTCTTTAAGGAGAACTTGGAAACTGTAAGCAGAGAGGGCCAGATGCTGGGAAATGCCCTCTGGACTATAACTTCACTCCTTTTTAGCTATGCTAACTACTGAAGGACAACAGCAATGCATTTCCAAATGTTTTACATTTTTAGTGTAAAAGCATAGAATATTTTGTATGCCTGTCATAGCAAGTATTTATTGATCAAGCACTTGGTACTATATAAAAGCTAGGTACTAGGGAATGCAAGGCAAAGTGAGGGTGCCCATGTCCTGCTCTCCAGGAGACTGAGCAGAAAAGATGGCTCCTCCAGAAACAGATCGTAAGTCAAGACTTTGAAAAGTGTGACAGTGTACCTGCTCCATAGTTTCCCTTTAGGAAACTATGGGAATATGCTCCTTAGTTTCTCTTTAGGAATTTTGAACAAATATGGATGGATAGATAGATAGATAGATGATAGATGATAGATAGATATGCATTCAAATGTATATTGTCATTCAAAACATTGTCACTTGAGGTTGTATATATTTTTATGGTAGTGTCTGCTCACCACACATTTGGAACTTTTCTTTGAGAACTTCCTTGCAAACAGATTTATTAGTCACAAAACATGCTTTCTATTCACAAATGTAGTTTTTGACCAAAAAAAATAGCATTATCCAAATGAACTATCAATTTACTTTATGAAGCTTGGCTCCAATTGACTTTGCATATAAAGGAAAATCAAATCCATTCTTAAAGAACAAAATATCTGCTTGTTGAGAATACTCAAGAGTGATATGAAAGGCAAATCTGAAGTGGGAATTCATATATTTTTTAATTATTTTAGCAAATGGCAGAAGTATCAATGAAGTAAATGTAACACCTCTCAAAATTAGTACTCTGAAAAAACTCACCACTTATTATAGTTCAAGGATTAAAAGCACATGTAGAACTTTGGGCAAATTATTTTATATCTTGAGCCTTAATTTCTTCATCAATAAAGTAGAAATAATTGCATACACCTCTCATTTTTTCTCACATGAGTACTGAGTGAGGAAATATATATTAGCAGTTTATGACAGTGTCTCACACTTACAAAGTATTCAGTAATGCTCCCTATTATTATTTGATAATAGGTGCCTTGCAACAGGCTTACTCTCAGGTCTACCCTGTTAATTTATAGTCATACTTCACATAGACACTATATCAAATTTGTACAAATTAGAAACTCTGTAAAAGATCATATAGGTACATTCGGTTAGTAAAGTGTATTTTAAAAATTGAGCAAGATTTCTTGGACACCATCAGTGGAAGTTTGAGAGTTGAACCATGGTTCTCCCTAAAATCTGAGGCTGGGGCTTTGTATCACCATGTTGGGACTGTTTGTTCTGGCAGGCACTGGCAGGGGCTGTGAACTGAGATTTGTCTATAGATTTTGTGCCTATTTAACTGTGTCTGTATGCTCTAACTGTGAAGTGGTTCTCTGAATGCAAGTTCAAACACTTTGTTAATTAATTATATTTATTCATGCACATTGTTTAAGTCATTTTTTAAAGCTCTAACAGTTCTACAAGACTGGTTATGAGAAAGAGTAGATGCTTAATATTTTCCAGAGGATATAGAAAATATCCTTTAATGGATAAATTTTATATTTACATCTGTGATGGTTAATTTTATGTGTCAACTTGACTAGGTTATGGGGTTGCTCAGATGTTTGGTTAAACATTATTTCTGGGTGCATCTGTAAAGCTGTTTCTGGATGAGATTAGCATTTAAATTGGAAGGCTGAGTAAAGTAGAGTAGCTTTCCCTCCTAATGTGGGTGTAGCCTGAATAGAACAAAAAGATGGAGGAAGGGAGAATTCATTCTCTGCCTGACTGATGACCTGTCTTCTCCTGCCCTCATACTGGGACTTACACCATCAGCACTCCTCGTTCTCAGGACCACAGACTGGGACTGGAGCACCACCAGCATTCTTTAGTCTCAAGCTTGGGGATGTCAGATCGTGGGACTTCTCAGCCTCTATAATTATGTAAACTAATTCCTTATAATAAATCATATATATATATATATATATATATATATATATATATGAATATATACATATATATATTTCTAATGGTTCTGCTTCTCTAGGGAACCCTAATATTGCATCTATGTCTCTAAATAGTATGTTTAAATGTTAAGCTTTAGATGTTTTCAACTAATTGTCTTTCTGTGAAAAATGAAGATTTACTTTGTTCATATTCATTCACCCCATAAGCCCACCACACACACAAACTTCACTCTGCCCCCAACAACCCATGAGAATTGCATTGTAATGTTGTTTAGATCAATATTGTATTATCTATCATAAGCTGAGTAATGTAGACAGTAATTATTTTTTCTTTCTGAAAAACATTTTTCTTTCCCTGAAGTTCATATTTGCCTTAATTTGTTGTTGCTGTTGTTTCATTTACTCCCTTCTTATCTTTGATTTATTTTCAGATGCTCTTCAAAATATATGAATCTCCTCTCAGTATGGTACAGTTAAACACATTAAGCATCCTAAAATTTTAATCTTAAAAACATCTTTCTCAGATCATTCTGATGTGCTGCAAATAGGAAGTGGTTGATGTAGGACTGTGCAAAGCTGTACTCTTGGGACTTCTTTCCCACCTTCCTGGGAATTCCCACTGCCTCCCTCTTGTGCTGGACCCAGTGGCTTACTGTTTCTAGGTTTTCTCCCTGACTTTAGCAGAACACAATGCATTGAAAAAGTTTCATGTTTATGGAAGACAATTTTTTTGAGTTCTTGCATATCTTAAATTATCTTATCCCTAAACTCACACTAGATATTTGGTTTAGCTGGTATAAACGTTTTTTATACATAATTTTTGCAAAGAGTTTTGAAAGTATTTCTCCAATGTCTTCTGATTTCCAGCCTTTTTATTAAGAACTTTGGTGAACTTCTAATACTTCATCTGTTGCATAAAACATTCTTTCTGGAAGCTTCTAGTGGATTTTCTTTGCCTCAATTGCTCTTAAATTTCACAGTTGTTTTTTTCTTGGTCTGGGTCTATTTTTTTTTTTTTTTTTTTTTATGGTGTGGGACAGTTGGTGAGCCCTTGTAATTAGGAAACCTCTGTTCTTTTGTGCTGAAATTATTTTTAAAATATATTTCTTTGATATTTTTCTCCATTTTCTCATTCTGAAACCTCTATCATTGGGATGTTGGAAGTCCTAAACTGATCATATAATTTTCTTAACCTTTTTAAATCCCACTTTATATCTGTCTTTTTTCAGAGTGTTCTTTCAGAGGCATGTTTCCATTTGAGTACCTGTTATCATCTATGCCAGTGCTGTCTAGTAGAAACTTAACTTGATCCACAAACATGAGCCACATACGTAAGTTAAAAATTTTAAAAGCCACATTAAAGAAAATAAAAAGAACGTGTGAAATTAATTTTAGCAATAAAATTAACCTAATTCAATATATTCCAAATTTTATTTTAACATGTAATCAATATAAAAATGATTAATGAGATATTTCACATTTTTTTTGGATTAAGTCTTCAAATTCTAATGTGTATTTTACATGAATAGCACCTTTCGACTTGGACCAGCTACATTTCAGTTCTCAATAAACACGTGACTAGTGGCTATTATATTGGACAGCATAGTTCTAGGCACTTGCAATACAAAATCTAATAAGTCACGATACTGTCCCAAATAGCTTATGGTCAAAGTCAGATACACAAGAAAAAAAAAAAAAAAAGGAGAGCACTGTATAATAATTGCAGTGATAGGGATTTGTCCAGAAAAAAGAAAAGTATCTAAATAAGATTGCAATTGCAGGAAAGGCATTCTTGAGGAAGGGATACTTACTTGGAGTACTAAAAGTATGTTTATATTGTTAAATTTTAGCAACTGATACCTGCAGGACATAATGTGGAAGAGTTAATCAATAACAGATTTCATCATCATTGCAGGCTAGCCTAATAGTTTGAAATTTAACTTGAAACCATAGGGAATAAATACTTTTAAATGTGGAAAAGTTGTGATCACAAGAATGTTTTTGAAAATATTCAAATTGTACAGTATAAAAGCCTGATGGGAAAAGGGACAGATTGGAAGGAAGGAGATCAGATAAGAATCTTGAACAGTCAGGCAGGCAGGCAAGAGATGGCATGAGACCAAATTACGGTGATGGTTGCAAGAGTGGAAGGTGAAGCAGATTGGAGACATTTGAACAAGGTCGACTCATAATTTAGTGACTGTTTGGATAAGGTCAGAGGAAGGAAGCAAGAGGGAGTGAGAGACATTATTCTGATGCTTCATGTCTGCCTTTGGGAGGGAGGAAGATGGTTTTATACACCAAGATATGAATTTCAAGAGCAGAAAAAAATGACTTGAGGTTACCAATGATGTGTTGCCTTTGGGGGATGATTTCCTGTTGGAAAACCCAGTAAAAATGCCCATTAACTAACTAAAAGTGGGTCTGAAGATCAGCAGAAATACAGAAAGATAGACATGACAGTAGCCAGTATACACATATACGAATTTCAGTGGCCTTAAATAAACTAGGATCTCAGACACAATGCGATGTTTTCGAAGAGATGAAAAATGGATTGAAATTAAAGGACACTAAGAGTATTTTTTAATGCAAACACCAGATGCAATGTGCAAAAAGATAGAAATGAAACACTTTCCTAATGACTTGCATGCATATTTTACTTGGCAAGACATTAAATTTGCCATGTTAATGATATAGTAGATAAGTTTGTTAAATAAACCAAAGAGACAGCCATAGTCCTATTATTAAATATTCTTCAAAAGATGATTTAAAAGCTATTTTTATAGTTCACCAACATGTGTTCAAAGCAAAAATTGTATAGCTGAGCAAGGGGAAGATTTGTTTGCACCAGTCACCTCATGTTAGCTTTCTGTCCCTCTGTGCTGTGTTTTCACTTGACAATTCAACACCACATAAGAGGGTTCTTTTCTTCAAACACCAAATACATGTGTCTTTTCCAACACCACTTCTCCAAGTCTCTGACACTAACTACCTATAGTTAGCACCAGATTCCACAGATTTAAGTGTTCAATTCTACAAGGCTGCCCACCTTCAACTGCCAACTGCAAGACCCAGGGCTCCCATACACCAGGAGTTCCCATGATGCTCTCCTCGGGTTTGATAATTTGCTAGAACAACTCACAGAATACAGGAAAGCACTTTATTTACTATTACTGGTTTATTATAAAGGATACAACTCAGGGGCAGCCAAATGGAAAATATGCATAGGGTATGGTAGGGGGGAAGGGGCTTGGTGCTTGCATGCCCTCTCCAGGCCCACCACCCTCCCAAACACCTCGATATGTTCACCAGCTCAGAAACTTCCCCAAACCCATCGTTTAGGGGTTTTTATGGGGGTTTCATTTCCTGAGTACGACCGATTAAGTCATTGGCCATTGGTGATTGAATGCAATATCCAACTCCTCTTCCTGCCTTTAATTACGTGGTTGGTTCCTCTAGCAACCAGCCCCCATCCAGAAGCTATTTTGGGGTCCACCAAGAGTTGCCTCAGTAGTATAAATTCAGGTATGTTTGAAAGGAGCTTGTTATGAATAACAGAAGACACTCCTCTCACCCCATCAATCAGGAAATTCCAAGGGTTTTAGAAGCTCCATGTCAGGAATCAAAGACGAAGAGCAGATATATATTTCTCATCACAGTCCCCCTAATCCAGTTTTCTCTGGAGCATACTTCAACAACATTTTGTCAGCTTACAAAATAAGCACATTGATAATCTCCCCCAAGAGGAAACATTAATAGATTTGAAGGTGTTTAGAATAGTTTACAATCTTAGATTATGTGAGACGCTTCATCATCACCTTCATTACTTTAATTATGCAATCAAACTTAAAGCAATAATAACAATAACAAACATCGATTGAACACATACCGTGTGCCAGCCAACTAGTGCCATAAAATGCCTCACACAGTTCAGATTGTTTAATCCTCACAAAAAAGACAATAACATAGGGACTATTTTTTGTGTCCATGTGCAGCTCTATTGCCATTGTCTTACAGATCCATCTCTCCCCTACATCCTGCTCTGCCCTATCAGGAGGGCTGCATTTCCCAGGCACTGTTTTTGGTGGTTTCTGGCTGGGTTCAGCCTGTGGGAGGCACTGGTGTGAGATTGGAGAGTGGAAGGAAAGTGAAGCCAAGGCAATTCTCCCTCCATTTGCCTCAGGCAGCAGTAATCTCCTTTCAAACTGCAGCTCTCACTGGGTACAGCATTTGTGCCACCCAGCAGCACCGTCCATAGAATGCCCCACCATGGGCCCAGAATCTGGAGTTTGGGAATGCCACCTCCTCCTGTTGCCATTCTATCCCTGGGTCAGTTGGTGGCTTCCTGTTGTGGCTAATCTCCCGGGCACCTCACCAGCTCCTGTTTGGCTTCTAAGCCCTTCTAGTACTTGTGTAAAGGCAGTATTATATTTATATAGAATGCTTCTGCTTTCCTAACTGGACACTGACATATACTTCTATATATATAATACATATAAATATTATACAAGTATATATTATATGTATATATGTGTATATATGTATACACCCACACACATATATCCACATATGTATTTACAGTTGACCCTTAAACAACACCAGGGTTAGGGGCACCAACACCTGCACAGCCAAAAATCCCTGTATATCTTTTGACTCTCCCTAAACTTAACTACTAATAGCCTACTGTTGACCAGAAGCCTTATCGATTACATAAACAGTCAACCACAAACCATAAGTTTACATTGTCTGTTTACAAGATGAATCATCTATCAGTATCTACATCAATATTGTCTTATATGATACAAAATGATGTAGATGTTACACATATTACTAACACTAGACATCAAAAATGAAAAAAATAATGTGAAAAAGATATTCATATTTATTTACAGGTATAATAATTCATGCACTGATAGTGAAGAAGCAGCAATAGAATTGCTTTATGTTTGCCTAGTGTAGTTGATGACATCATGTATAGTCTGTCAGTGTTTATGTGTGTAAGTTTTGATAAATTTTAACTTTGCATAGTCGATTCATGTATATTTTATGGTAGTCATTTAAAATAGACTAGTATCTACATATATTTCATTCAATTATGGCAACCTTTTCTTAATTTTTTCAATATCCCTAGGCTATACGGTTCATTTGTGAATTTTTTTCAAATTGTCACCAACCTCCAAAAAATTTTTAAATACATTTATTGAAAAAAATCTACATGTAAATAAACCTGCCCAGTTTAAACCCTTGTTGTTCAAGGGTCAACTGTGCATGTATATGAATTTATATATCATTATACATGCATATATATGACTTATACACTTATTTTATGTTCAAGAGAAGAAAGAATGATGCCTAGAGAATTTGAGAGCTTAAAATTAATAAGATCCCACAGCTCTAAAATGATTGAACCAGAGTTTTATCTAACATAAACAGGTCAAGATTTACACTCCTAGATATACTGAAGAGAAATGAAATACTCTAAAATTTATTTTTTTACAGTAGCTAAGAATGGAAACTACATTTAAATAAGGATTTTAAGCTCAAAAAAAATACTTTCTTGCACATTGTCTCTCCCTCTGTTGATTGTTTTACCCTTCCATTGGGCATTAATAATACGGTGCTGTATTAGTTTGTTATTGCTGCTGTAACAAATGATCACAAATTTAGTGGCTCGAAACAACACACATTTATTATCTTCCAGTTCTGTAGGTCAGAAATCTGACACGTCTCCTTGGGCTAAAATCAAGTTATTGGAAGGACTGCATTCCTCCTGGAGGCCTTTGTAGAGAATCTGTTTCCTTATCTTTTCTAGCATCTAGAATAAGCCACACTCCTTGGCTCGTGGCCCTCTCCCTCCATCTTCAAAGCGAGTAACAGCAAGTCAAATCCCTCTCACTGTGCATCAGTTTGACTCCCCTTCTGCCTCCTTCTTTCATTTTTAAGGACTCATGATTGTATTGGATCTGCCAGGAAAATCCAGGATAGTCTCCCTATTTTAAGGTCACCTGATTAGCATCAATTATTTCTCCTTGGCAGGTGATACAACATACTCACTGGTTCTAGGGATTTTGACATGGACTTTCTGAGGGAGGAGGCATTATTCTGCCAACCACAAGTACCTTTTTTTTTTTTTATGATGAGCTGATTATTTCCCTACTACTTTATGAGCTCTTCACCAGCACATCTTATTACTCTCTGCTTTATCTGTGGTGCCTTGCACAAAATAGGCAATCAGTAAAAGTGATTTATTGATGCTGATCTAACAAGAACTTGTTCTATCTTGTGTGATAATAAATTCCAACAAAATACATAGAAAACTTGAAGTAAGATCCACCTTTATTTGTTCTTCACAGATCAAACATAAATATATGTAGAGCTGTAGGTGGAGATGTAATTTGGTGCAGCCACTACAGAGAACAGCATGAAGGCTACTTAAAAAACTAAAAATAGGGCCTCCCTGGTGGCGCAGTGGTTGAGAGTCCGCCTGCCGATGCAGGGGATACGGGTTCGTGCCCCGGTCTGGGAGGATCCCATATGCCGCGGAGCGGCTGGGCCCATGAGCCATGGCCGCTGGGCCTGCGCATGCGGAGCCTGTGCTCCGCAACGGGAGAGGCCACAACAGTGAGAGGCCCGCATACCACAAAAAGGAAAAAAAAAAAAAAAACTAAAAATAGAGTTACCATATGATCCAGCAATCCCACTCCTGGGCATATATCCAGAAAACATGAAAATTCTAATTCCAAAAAGTACATGTACCCCAATGTTCATAGCAGCATTATTTACAATAGCTAAGACATTGAAACAACCTAAATGTCCATTGACAGATGAATGGATAAAGAAGATGTGGTATATATATATATATATATATATATATATATATATATATATATATATATATATATATATATATATATATATATATATATATATATATATATATAATGGAATATTACTCAGCCATAGGTTTGGCATAAATACACTACCATGTGTAAAATAAATAGCTAGTGGGAACCTGCAGTATAACACCAAGAGCTCAGTTCAGTGTTCTGTGGTGACCTAGATAGCTGAGATAGGTGGGTGGGGAGGGAGGTCCAAGAGGGAGGAGATATATGTATACATATAGCTGATTCACTTACTTGTACAGCAGAAACTAACACAACATTGTAAAGCAATTATACTCCAATAAAAAAAAGAATGAAATAATGCCATTTGCAGCAACATGGATGGACTTAGAGATTATCATACTACGTGAAGTCAGACAGAGAAAGACAAATATCATATGATATCACTATTATATGGAATCTAAAAAATGATACAAATGAACTTATTTGCAAAACAAATAGACTCACAGACATAGAAAACAAACTTATGGTTACCAAAGGTAAAAGGTGAGGGACGGATAAATTAAGAGTTCGGGATTAACAGATACACACTACTATATATAAAATAAAGAGCAAGGACCTACTGTATAGCACAGAGAGCTATATTCAACATCTCGTAATAAGCTATAATGGAAAGGAATCTGAAAAAGAAAAATACATAGGTGTGTGTGTATATACACATATATAAATATATAAAACCAAATCACTTTGTTGTTCTCCAGAAATTAACACAGCATTGTAAATCAACTGTACTTCAATAAAAATAAATAAATTAATTAAAATTTACATATTAAAAACTAAATAAATGTATGTAGAGTACTAACCGTTGATGACCTTGAGCTATTGCCACAGTGTGTCAGCAGGAATTTTAAGATCAGCCTACAAAATTAGAGAGAAATAAGAAAAAGAGCCCATTAAGTGATACCGAGCTGCAGATATCAAGGTGTTATGACAGGAGTTTCCATGTGACCTGAGTCACGCCCGGTCTGGAGGATTTTAATTATATGTCTTCTGAGATTTATCTCAATGCATAAACTTAGATGTTGGGACTTCTCATTTCTTAGCCTCTGAGCTGAGATATTGGAAAATAGTTTGGTTGGGCTCTTCCAAGCGCAGTCCAGTTTGTTCATGCTTTGAGGAAAAAGGTCATTTGGGGCAGGATGGAATAAGTCTGTAGTTGAGGAATCTGTATTTACATACCTCTTGTATGCAGTTTAATGTATGCAGTAGGATTGTCACACTGAAGAGGAATTAGAAAACAGAATATGACAGAATAGGATAATCTAAACTATTATGGGAAAGAAGAAGAAAAGCGAAAGGAGCAAAGGAAGCCGGATTTTAGATTCCCACACTTGACAGTCAAGCCAAAGGTCTGTGGGGAATTCTAAGAACTTTCATGCAGAAGTTATTAAAACATGAAATTAGCCTAGAAATGATTACATGTGAAGGAAGAGGGGCAGGGCAGAGTAAAACTAGCTGCCTTTTTTCTTCCCCCAAAGCTATGCTTTATGCCAGGCTGAGAAGGAGAGTTCAGTGTCCTGTGCTTCCGTATTACCTCATGGGATGTGCACCAAAGGGAAGCCTGAGAGCATCCATCGTCTTGACATCACAGGCTATTGAAGCTGGAAAGACTTTAGAGCTGTCTGGTTCAAAGCCATCACATTACAACCGAGGTCTAGAGAGCTTGTGTTCTTACCAAAATTTACACAGTCGGTTTATGACAGAGGCAGGCAAAACACAGTATCCTTAATCTTAGTGCTCCTTGGGCTACTCTCTTTCCCAAAGTAGCTTTCAGGTATGTAAAAAAAAAAAAAAAAAAAAAACACTTCCAGCATCTCAAATGACTTTATTTATAAACTAATCTCTGGAAATACCACTCAAAAATTCCATGCATGTACCTGGTGAAAATACAATGTCTTCTGGGACAGAGTGGATATAAGTGCAATAACAGACCAAAGCAGCACCTTAAATGTAAAGAACACACTTGTTCCACCTGGTAATAATCCCTTCTTGCTGTGGTGCTTATTGATCTGGTTTTGTCTATCCCTGTTAGTTCTAAAATTAAGGGCAAAAGAACCCTTGCGTTCATTTGGTTTTCAAGTAAATAGAAGCGAAGGGGGGAAATTATTCTTTACAAGATACAGTCTATTTTCTTCTTGGCAAGTTCATTCTGTAACTTTTGCCACTATATCTTTAGCATTTTATTCAATCCCAGGCTCCATGGACCTTGATTTCTGCTAAATTGCCCCAAGAATATAATTTCCTTCATGTTAATCCAACAGTACTTGGCTCCTGTTCCTGGCATTGAGTCCTGGAACAGAGTGAAACTAACCTTTCTTAAGTCATCTGACATTGAGAATAGAATCTGACACTTTTGGGTTAGCATTTATCCAAACTGCTGGGACCCAAGGGGATAAATGATACTGCTCCTAAAGGAGACCTAACAACGGTCACCGGACTAGGAGGATGGAGGGGAAGAAGATTGCTGTTTCCCTCAGACACCTCAGACCTGACACTTATAGAGCATTGTACTTAGTTGAGATTCAGTTGGTCTTGAACAAAACATGGCCCAGCAAAATGAGCCCATTTTTCTGTTTAAGATGAAAATCCTTAGCATAAGTTTATAATTTTGACTTCTGGAAAATGCATTAGCCGTTTTTTCTTAAGTTACCTAATTGCTACCACCTACGTAAGTAATACTATTATAATAAGTGATCCACATCCACTAGAAAAATAAACGTTCTAAAATGGTGAAATGGAAGGCTATAAGGAGCTGTGCCCCTAGATGATATGGCTGAACTTTCAAAACAATCCTAGACCCTCTGCCTCTGCACTTTTTATTAAGCAGATAATAATTATCCTTTTACTTTCATCTGTTGCCATTTTTACTTGGTTTTACTTTACTTGAATTTGAAAATATCCTTAAGCGACAGAGGGTATAAGTAATAAATAAATGTAATATAATTCTTGGATATTACACTTATAAATATTTTGTGCTTAAAATTTGACATGGATTATTCTTATTTTATAGCATAGATATACTTAAGCAATAATTTTCACTATAGTGAGTAATGTATCTTTTTATTGTTTTTCAATAATTTAGTCTTCATACCCATTATATAAAAATGAGAGTTAAAATATTTTGGTGAGAAAGATTTTGGATGATGTCCAGTGGAGTCATAGAACCTGCTGAAAAAGCAATAGGGGTAGTGCTTACTGACTCATTTACTTTTTTATGGTATTTTCTTACCTATGAGGTTTTCTTTTTCACTGTTCACCTAAGCTCATAGGAATTTCTATTATATTTCATTTTTCTCATCCTCATATAAGGTTTTCAAGCTCTATTTCTCTGTGAAGTAAATTAGTAAAAATTCCAGAATGAGAGAATAAAGAAATGAAGGGAGAAATTTATTGAAGAAACAAATCTGAGAATTCATTCAGAATTGAAGAATTCTAACATTGAGCCTTAAAATGTCCTACTCAATGCCCAGTAAAATAACTTTTTAGGTATCCACACTGAATCTCACCATCATAGAATTTTATAACACCAGAGATAAAAAGAAAATTCTAATGTCTTACCCTGTCAGGGTACACAAGTCACATGCAAAGAAATGGCAGTCAAAAGTTCACTGGATGCTAAAAGACAATGGAATAATGCCCTGAAAATCAAAGAGAAATTTATTGTTAAGCAATGTATAGTACTGTGACTATTTATAGATAATCCAGTTCTCCCCTCCTTCCAGACACGTTGTCAGATTTCACTTCCCTCTTTAACATCAATGTGCTTTTGGCATTTACTTTGACCAATTAAATATGAGTGAAAGTCATACACTATATGACTTCTAGAAGGAAGGTGCATGATGTGTCATGCTCCCTTTTACCTGCCTTAAGTATGGTCATATGACTTTGCGGGTCAGTAAAATACAAATGGAAGTCAGCATGTTTCTTCCAGATGTCCTTTTTCAGAGCCAATGCACACTATTCCCTTATCCCTGCCTTCATAACTGCGGAAGTATTTGTTGAGATGGAGCCTCCACTGGATCAAACTCTGACAAGGAGCCTCGATCTGCACTAGACACATAGCCTGAACAAAAAATATATTTGTGATGTTAAATCACTGAGGTTTGTGGGTTGTTTGTTAAAGCAGCATAATCTAATTTATTATGGCTGATCAAGTAGATAAGCTCTTCCCAATCAAACTACTGATGAAAAGTGATGTAGAATAAAATGTTTTTGGACATGCAAATCATCAGAAAGCTCACTCCCAACAAATAAATTACTTGAAAATGTATCCCAACAAATAAGGTAGTAAGCCAAAAAAGGGAAAGACATGGAATGAAAAACCAGTGACTCTGAACCAGAAGAGCAATGAAACGATATCTTAAAACATCAGCAGTATAGCTGTACTAAAGAGCAACAAGTGCAGATTGGAGCAGGAAGAAAAAAGAAAATTCTAAGATGACATTATCTGGGAAACAGGATTCTTTGTAATGGAATGTATGAGAAAAATACAATGTAAGCAAATAATATAAAAAACAGAAAAATAATCAGAAATTCCTTGAAAAACGTGTTTAAAAATTTGCACACAAATGTAGAATCTCAAAGGTGAAGCAAATTAACATACTGAATCATTTAGAGCAATTAATGAACTATAAGAAAAGAGAAGACATTTGATTTGGACCTGAAAAAAATTCTTTTTTAAGTGACTCTGGATTTGTGATAGTATACCCATAAAGAACCATACATACTTATAGAAAATACTTGGACTAGAATTAAACAGCATTTATTACAACTCATACATTAAAAATGGGAATTCAGGGATATATTCAAAATTCAATTTTACTTTTTTTCCTCTTGCTGTTCTTTTGAAAAATTGAGGAAAAATGTTTTTTTTTTTTTTGTAATTGGATGCAAAGTAACAATATCATTACTTCTTTGGATACTCCCAAGGCATAAAAGTCAGAAGTTCCCTCTAAATTGGTAAGTCACAATGTATAATCTTAAGCCAGACATTAGAATGCTCATAGTATCAATAATCGCCATGTTAATTTTCTTTCCAGCATAAGACTTACTCCCCAACAATGCCACCTAGCAATTGGAGCTACCTTTAGATGTGAAACTGCATCCAGGAAGGTGGGCAGATAGGATTCTGTCTTCTTTCTCACTCACCTCTTTCTCATTCCCTGTGTCTTGTTCCTGAAATCCTTGGGTCTGGAGCATCAGAAGGTCCAAGGATAAAGGGCGAGTCAGAAAATTCTTTGTTTGGCTAGTATGGTTGTAAGTTATCTTCATGTTCTCCAGGCTTGGCAGAAGTTTAAAGCTTACTCTTTATCTCATGGACACTTTTGAGACTGCTTTGGAACTCCTTTGCTAAGCCCATCCAGTTATAAGTTCTCTGTCATAAGCAGTGCTGATTGCATCTTAGCTCTAGTTTTACAGCAGTCTACTCTACACAGAACTCTCTATTGGAGGAGATCCTCTTTAGAAGGAGAGACAGCTGCTTTGGGTTGGCTTGTTGTCCCACTTGGACCACATTTAATTAATGGAAAACACTCACTTACCCTTAGCCTTGCTCCCAGAAGACAGTGCAGTTTCCCACTGTCTATTACAGTATCCTTGACTTTCTCAGGAAAACACCAGGCACTGATGCTCCATGTCATCCAGCTTTATACCCATCAGGCCCTCTGAGCAATATTCTAACCTTTCTCACTACACTTCATTTAGGCAGTAGAGGCTCAGACTTTCAGTTTCATGAATCAGGTGGGACTCACAGCTCTCCCACAGCTTTTTCAACAAACTCTCCTTATAAAATCTATCCTTCGAGTAAAAAAATCTGGATCCTTTCACACTAAGAATTTTGGGGGATTCATTGATTTTGGTTACTAGACAATTTATTAATGTTAAAAATCTTGAGGATGTGAAAATAAAAGTTTAGTAATAGAATAATGGTATGAGGAAGAAGAGAGAGTATGCAGGAAAGAATAGGGGAAATGATATTCTTACCTTAAAATGAGATGTAGAAAGCTAATGGAAAAAAGAACTGGAGGCTTATAGTAGTTACAAAGCTAACCACTTGACAAACACAAAATAATAATACAGTTATCAATATCTGGAGGAAGAGATGAAAGATGAGTATCATCATTCATACTGGGAAACTGGTAGATTTGGTTTGGATAAAGTGGTGAAACCAAGAAAAAGATGTATAGAGATCAAGATCACATTGGAAAATAAATTTCTAATTGGTTCAGGAAGAAAGGAGGCTGATGCTCTGATTCATACTCCTCCATGTTATTGAATGACATGCATATGTATTAATTTGATAAAGCATAACCTTTAGAAAACAGATATAAATGCTTGCTGAATGAATGGATGGAAATTATTTTCCTATGTGATTGTGAATGCATAAAGTAATCTATACAAATGAGCAAAATCTCATCAGTTTACAGTTAAACCACTATAAGTAAAAAAAAAAAAAAATAGGATAACTTACCCAATGAGAGTTATAATGGTTATTTCATTAATGTAAAAATTAATTCAAACATATTAAGTAAAAACTAACAATCTCATAGTAGACGTGGTAAAACAATATTATTCATTCATAGGTGAGAATTCCATAGGTTCATTAAATGCATTACTCTAATAATATCGTATCTTAGGATTTAACTTAAAATTGAGTCTATGGCCTATTGGAATCATTTAATCAAATCCTGGAGATAATTGGGAAGACATGGTAGTATGGAATGTGCTGATCTAAAGTCACTGGTGACACAACTCTGCATTCCTCATTTTCTAGAAATCCTGACAAACTGCAGGATGATGGGCCTGAGGGAGGTGGGGGAATTGAGACTGGCAAGAGGAACATGGCAAAGTGGAAAAACAGGGCAGTATCTGTCCTAAAGAACTAACAAATGCAGCTACAAGATTTACTGATTGATCCTGATATACCAACTGGAGATCTCTTTTTCAAAAGTGTCAAACTGTGCTTTATAGAAAAAAAAAATTCTATTGTTTCTGTTCCTGCTCTTTCTAACCAACACTCCACCCAACATACTTTTTCACTGAACTGTTTTCTTGAGAAAGAAGATAGAAATGATGATCGTGAGGCACATAGTAAGGATATACTTCTTGGACAAAATCATGTGTCTTATGTTAAATATGGAAGAAAATTGGAGTGTGTGAAAAATCCCAAACTATTGGGAATAGTATTTGTGGGGTCACTACCTTCCCAGCAGGGAGTGGGATGGGAAGTCCACCAGGTCACTTCATAGAGCCTACCTGTCAGGGATAACTTCCAGTTGTTTCACAGCCCAAAAAAGGTAGAGTCAATGACGTGGTTGACCATCAGTCATCAGAGCATCATCTCAGAATGTTTTTTCTTTACCTTAGAATTGATACAAAATACTGATGATACTTCATAGTCCATAAAATGTATTTTATTAAAATTAGGTTTTCCTTTCTCCTTAAACCAAAACAAGTCATAAATCTCCTAACAGTCTCTATATTCACAGGGAATGTGGCTGATGTTTTCATTGAAACAAGGAAAATTGGTTTTCCCCAAAAGACTGGAAATCTGGTCCAAAAAGATTTGATAGAAGAAGGTAAATTTATTATCTGGATCCCCTAGATGAGCATCCATTTTAGAAAGTGCAGTAATAAAGGACTTTTGGAAAGGTGTCTGAACACTTAGGAAGCTATCTTATTCTTCTTTTGTATCTTCAGCAGTACCAACAAGAGTACTGAATTCATAAAATTGCTCAAAAAAAACACTTCATTGAATAAGATGCATATAAAAGCCATATGGTTAATATAATTTTATGGTTAATATTTTATAGAATTAATATTATATCCACATATCAGATATATTTTATGACTATAATGATAATATATAACACATATTTATGTATATAATTATATGTAAAATTTCCTATCAGCAAAAATCTGCTAATCAGTCCTACGTCTTTGTACAGAGTAATGTTTTGAGCAGCATTCTTAATAAATGTGAGGTACTCAGTGATGTAACCTTCTGGATATATAACTTAGTCATGAACTTATGACTATTCTCTGGGTTACTGCTAATTTAATGTATCAAAACATATATGCTTTTCCCATACAGCTGAAATTTCTCCCCAAAACGGGATGAATGTGAGAATTTGAGAGTGCTAGTTTAATGCAGTAGCCAAAGGACTAATCATGATGTGATTTCACCTGAAATGCAGCCCTCAGACATGAACTCCTGGGACAGCAGGAGAGAAAGACTCCAGTGTTTGAGTATTTTTTTATTCCAATATAAATCAAAAGTGACTGGGGGCTTCCCTGGTGGTGCAGTTGTTGAGAGTCCGCCTGCCGATGCAGGGGACACGGGTTCGTGCCCGAGTCCGGGAAGATCCCACATGCCGCAGAGCGGCTATGCCCGTGAGCCATGGCCGCTGAGCCTGCGCGTCCGGAGCCTGTGCTCCGCAACGGGAGAGGCCACAACAGTGAGAGACCCGGGTACGGGAAAAAAAAAAAAAAAGGGACTGGGCATTGTACTGCAATTTCTCCCTAACTAAATTTATCTTGGAATAGAGACAAAACAAGGAAGACTTAAGACCTGAAGAGCATTTTCCATTATATTCTGAATATATGTAAACAAATCTCTTCAGAATGAAACTGAAAATCTGTGTGCCTTCTTACCTAGCCTTAGGGAGTTACTTCATTGAAATGGTTAGCTACTACACAGAAAATAACCAAAACGGATTAGCCTCATGGAACAAAAGAAGCCATATTATAAACTCAAGTGACAAGCAACGAGATGCCATAGAGAGCAAATTCTTGAAAAGGAACTTTCAAAATCCCTTTGTTCTAGGTGTATCAGCACGGAGAACTTAATTTCATGAAGTTTTAGAAAGGAGGAAAATTGTAGCACATACTCTGCTAAGTTCAGATCTCTTAATCCTTCGAAATTGCCCTGTCTTGTTTAGAAAGATCTGCTTACAACCTTCATTGTGCAAGTGTAAACACAAGAGCTTTCAGATCCTTCTTTGTGCTTCAGATCTGCCAGCCATCATTCATGTCTCATTTTACAGGCAAACCCTTAGTACCACCACAAGCTTCTTTAAAAAACCAAACCCTAATGCAAGGCGCATGTACAAATCTTTGCATGTCTGGGTTTCCCTATAAGGGCATTGGGTTTTATTCCCATCACAATTCTTGTTTATAGCTCACTGAATTTATAGCCTTCCTCTTAAACATCTGCAGTCATCATTTTCTCCTCTTTTTACTAAGGAAAAAAACAACTCTCTCTATAGGACATAAAGCAGGTATTTTTTCCTATTAAACCTGAAAGGGAGATGTTCTTTCTGTGTTTTCAACCACTGAAGTAAGTAAAACATAAGCCTCCAATGCTGTCAAGAGAATTAGGGTAAGGCACTTGACACTAGACCTTTAATATTTCTGGAAATTTCCATTAACTGCAAGTCAGGAAAACAGGGTCCTAAACCCACAATTTTTATTCATTTTCTGTGTGGCTGACAGCAAATCTCTTCATTTTCCTTGTGTTTCATAGAAACACAGACCTTGAATGCCAGGAGGAACTTTAAGGTTTCATCCAAAACAATGCTCTCATTTTAGAGAGAAGGTCCCTTATCCTAAACTACTAATTCAGCCTCCCACAGGAGAAGCACTGGAACTTCTCTCCTGATCTTCTAATTTCACAGTGTGTTTACTGGTCTTTCCACTATGCTATGACCCAGTTTCCTCAGCCAAGGCTTAATGACAGGTTTTCTACCAAAAATGCATTGTAAGTATCACACAAAATATGTGACCTGGAATTTATTGAAAAAATATTAAGTGTAACCCAAATGGAAGCTGTTGCATACTTTAAACTTAACAATGGCTATAAAATGCAAGTTCAAGTGGTCACTTTAGAGTTACTTTCATATTTTTGTAGTAATACATTGCTATCAAGAAAGAGATCTGATGAATTGGGAGATTGGATGGACATATATTCACTAATATGTATAAAATGGATAACTAATAAGAACCTGCTGTATAAAAAATAAAATAAAATAAGATTCAAAAATCCCCACTATAATTGGAGGTAAAGATGGTTTACAGGAGGCAAAAAGACCCCAAAAAATGTACCCCTAAAATTCAACAGTAAGCAGGAAAATTTATATCTAGAAATCTAAAGTTAAAAGAGTCAATATAAAATGTCTGGGATTAGCCACTTGTGGAAATACTCCTCAAAAGCAATCTTCCTCTAAACAAATTTAACTGTAAATGTTTTTGAGAAATCAAAATGTTTACAAATTCCCTAGGGAAATCACAATCTAGATCTAAAATGAAAATAATTAAGGTGAGTATTGTATTTATTAATTGCAACATGAATTAATACTAAGGATGAGATTTGGTAAAGATAGACTTTGATCTGCACAAATAGCGAGGAAAAGATCTAGACATAAATGATTTGCCAGTGTTTCCTCACTAGTTCTCAGAGGAAAGAATATACTGACTTAAGATGGCTAGTCCTAAATATTTCAGTAAAAAATTTTTTTTGAGTCAAAAAGGACAATTTATCTGTTTACTAAGTTTAAGAGAAATACTTCTAAAAGAACATGCTACTCCTTTTGTTCTGTTAAAGTACAATATAAAATGGAGATCAAACTTGACAATTCCCTGAGCGATGTAAGCAAAACTAAATCTAGCTTACTTCATGAACATGTGAAAAATAGGTTATTTCTTATAAATGTCTTTGATAATAATAATAAAAATGTGAATCATCCTCCTAAAAATGGCATAAAATAATTATTTGTAACCAATCCCCTACCATCTGGAAACTCCCAGATTGTAGCAATCTATCATTGTAAAGGTTAAGGTATTTCCTCATTTTCACTTTATAAGCCATCCTGTAAGGTCATGCCTCTGAGCTCCATATTAGTTTTGTATTTGAAAATTCCTAGTTTGCAAACTGTTGTTATACATGCAATAAACTCTTATCAAATATTAAAAAAATAGATCATCTTCCATGTTTCCATCATTGACAAGAATTTGTTATATATATATATATATATATATTCCATATATATGAGGGAACCCCTAACGTGATCGTATTTGGAGATTGGGTCTTTATGAAGTAATTAAAGTTAAATAATGTCATATGTGCAGGAGGGCCCTAATTCAATAGGGCTGGTGGCCTCATGAGAAGAGGAACAGTCTCTCCCTCCCTATTTCTCTCTCATTCTCTTTCTTTCTTCACACTCACTCACAATGAAAAGGCTACATGAGGACAGAACAAGATGGCAGCCATCTGCAAGCCAGGAAGAGAGCTCTCACCAGAAACTGAATCAACTGAACCTTAATCTTTCACTGCTACCCTCTAGAACTGTGAGAAAATAAATTTCCATTGTTTGTCACCTACTCTGTGGGAATTTTATTATAACAGCCCAAGAAGACTTATACAATACTTCAAAGGAAACTACAGAAAAAATGTAATTTAAGAAATATTAGATTGAAAAATCCAAACTTTATGCTGAAAAGAATTTGGAAATATCTAAAAGGTCAACAGTACCACTCCTTTCCGTGTCACTTCCTGACACATCTGGCTTTTAGAGTTTACCAATATGACTCTCAGTGACAATAGCAAAAACAACAGTCTAATCAGATCTTAGCATCATGATTACATTCAACAGAAGAATGCAGCGTGCTTTGTTCCAGAGTAATAAAAAATGTGGTTGTTGTGCTGTCATTATTTCTTCTAAAAGTATAGCAGTCTGAGGGAAGAGGGGGAAGAAGCTCATTATTTTGTCAGTAAAAGAGCAAGAATATCCTTAAAAGAAAAAATTGTCGTTTGTGAGTTGCCTCCTCCCACTAAGGAACTCTGGACTGGTCCCTAGTTGGAGCTGGTGACAGGACACCACAATACCCAAGCTTTTTCACCCAGTACCAAGGATTTTAACAGATGAAACAGCCTATGGAGTAACTATTTTTAAGGAGTTATTTTCCCCTTCCTCTCAAGCTTTTAGTTTCCAGTGTAGTTTATTTTCCAATACTGCTTTTCTCTTTTTTTGTTGCCAGAAAATCCAAGTTCTTTTTCAAAGATTAGATGACCAGCCAGTAATTTTCTTCTGTTGAAAGGACAAGCTTTCTAACAAAGGAGGTGCCTTTCAGAATAAAACAAGATGTCTTAAGGCATTGGGTCCCAAGGCCTAGGTATTTGCAAACTTTATAAAGCTAAGCAAACTTGTAAACTCTTTTACTACAGATTTTAGGATTAATTTCAATCTTTCTTCTTGGAAAAAAAAAGAAAAGAGAAGAAAAGACCCTCTTATCCCCCCTGTCCCTACCCAAGAAAAAACAATGATATCAATAGCAAGATTCTCTAGTTTAAAATGCAAAAGTGTTCTTTACCATTTACTTTTGGAAAAACTGAAAATATTTTGCATCAAATAAATTGACTAATCTTCAGATTTACATCCCACTATGTAAACTCTTGATTGTTTTCATCTGTTTAAATTATGAAGCAAAATCTAACAACAAAAGTGAGAAAATGTGGGCAATTTAGAACCTCCTCAGTATTTTCCCCACGTATTTATTGCAACCACAAAAATGCTAAAGGATATTTCCCTTTGTATCAGGAAGCACGTGTTATTAAATTAATATATATCAAAAGACATTTTCTCTACACTGTTTATTGCCTTGCCTGGAGTGGATTTGGAAGAGAACCATGGATCATTAAGACAAAATAAAAGAGGAAACATGGTATTCATGCCAGTTTCCTTTGCCCATTTCTAACAGAAGATGGTTCATTCAAAGGCCTATCTCAGAAAAGCAGAGGTGCCTACTTCAGCAGGGTCTTACAACCCATGGCTCCTTTGATATGATGCATGACTTTCTCTCCAGCCCATATCAGTATCCTTGGTTCCCACAGCTCCCACTGCCCCACCCCAGTCACAAAGACATTCCTTACACTTCTCCTGAGCATCACTTTTTGCCTCCCTCCCCTAAAATCAACCTAAGACTCATACACTATACACTTTTCACTCCTCCTTAACCACCTTTCTCGAAACCATTGTCCATGATAGTTTGAACTTCCAGCCCCATACCTCTAGGCAACCCTCTCCCTTAATCCCACCTCCATTCCCCCTCCTCAGGATATATCTTTTCACCAAAAATGCTCCTTCCTCAGACTCTGACTCTCTTTCTCACAGGCTCATAACTGCCTCAGACCCTCAATTCCAAACTTCAGTCATTCATTTCCATTCTCATCCCTGGCAGAACTTTCTTTCTCATTCTTCAAGCTCTTTCCTTTCTTGCAGGATTGCGGGAACCCCATGTCTGTCTGCTCTTTACCTGTTTACTCCCAAGTTCTACTTGCATATCCTCTCAGTCCCTTGGGACCAGAGACATATCTCTGTCCTGCTTTAGTATTCCTAGATTCTGCCTTCTAATTCTGGGAGCAGCTTTTCCTGTCTAGGACCATGATTCTTCGTAAATTTCCACTTTTCTTATGCATAGATTTTCTTTTAAAATAATTGCCTCCTAGCTAAAAATACATTGTTTAAAGAATGGTATCAATACCAAGACAAGTTCTCTCAAAGGTAGGATACAAGTTATAATTGTATAAAGTCTGGGACACACCATCATGATGAAAATTATACTGAACTTGAAGTCACGGGACATTGGTCCCATAAAGAGTTGGTTTGCATTTGCTGTCTGAACCTTAAGGGAGTTACCTAACTTTCCTAATATGCTCAGATTGTCTATGGACAACAAGGCCTCAACCTCCAGCGGCTCTGTTTCCTATGCATCACAAAGAAAAAGACTGGGACTGCTTTTCCCAGAATCCCCTTCTCAGTGTGGTTTCTGGTTTCTATCTGACAACAACAGGCACACATAGTGCATTGTTTGAGGATAGTGTTTGGGGAGTTTTGGATTTGATTTTGAGGTCAGTATACACAAGAGTTGCCCGCCTTCTATATGGCAGTCTGTTTTCGACTCTGTTTAAGGGGAATCCATTAGACCCTAGGCATGACAAGTGGCCACTAATGT
The DNA here is from genome assembly GCF_964165515.1 of Mesoplodon bidens. Lineage (NCBI taxonomy): Eukaryota > Metazoa > Chordata > Mammalia > Artiodactyla > Ziphiidae > Mesoplodon > Mesoplodon bidens. Next base: position 18,572,342 of record NC_138161.1, read on the forward strand.
TAGGCTTACATCTATTTCTAGGTGGGAAGAAGGGGATCACTTTCCTGCCACCTTAAAGATGGGAGTGGTCATATAGCAAGTTGTGACCAGTGTAAATGGATGGAAGTGACTCATAAATAAGATCCAGTAGACGTTTGCTTTTTTCCTACCACAACCAGCAATGCTGTAGATAGCAGAATCAGGGACTCTGAGTGAGAATGGTAACCTCACTGATGATTTAGTATGAGTGAGCAATAAACCTTCTGTTTTATTTTTAAGTTTTTTCCAGCTTTATTGAGATATAATTTACAAATAAAAATGATATATCTTTAGGGTATACAACATAATAATTTAGTACTAGTATACATGGTGAAATTATTACCATAATCAAGTTAATTAACACATTCATCACTTCACATAGTCACTCCTTTGCGTGTGTGTGTGAGGGGTAAGAACACTTAATATCTATTTTTTTTGCAAATTTCAAATATGTAATACAGTATTATTAACCATATTCACCATGTTATACATTAGAGGCCCAGAATATATCTTATAACTGAAAGTTTTCCCCCTTTGACCAAAGTCTCCCCATTTCCACCACCCACTGGCCCCTGAAACCATTGTTCTACACTCTGGTTCTAATAATTTGACATTGCCCAGCCGTGTCAAAAATTAGATATTTACATTATAGAGACTAGAGAAATTTTGGACTCATGGACACTAATCATAGTTGGAGGTAGGGTAACATACTGAGAAAAATTAAGTAAAATGAAACTCTGCACATTGAAAGGCAAGACCACACTAGATCTCTTTACAAACAGCTCCCAAAATGAGCAAAAAGGATTATAACTTTTAGCAAGGAAATGAGATGATTCCTTTCTGGAGAATTACGTCACCTAGCAAAACAGTCAATCCAGACTTTCCAGCAGGGAAATCCATCAGTGGACAGTTTCCAATCATATTGTGGCACCCTCAACCTTAAATATGAGTTTAAAATTTTTTAAGAAACAGAAACAATGCATAGAGCAGAAATGAACTTTCAAGAAAAAAAAAATTGTTATTGAGTTCCACAGAAAGATCCTTAGAATAAGGAGGCCATGAAAATCATGGAAACATGTAGCAACAACAACAAATAATTCTGAAAATTAAAAATAAGATAGCAAAAATAAACATCTGAAAGGAAGATTTAAAGATGAAGATTTAAGAGAAAATTACTTCTAATCTAGAATTATCCAGCCAGTTTAACTCTCAATAAAGAATGGAGGTACAACAAAGATAATTATGGAAAAACAAGATATCAAAAAAGAAAATTAACTCCCTTCCCTATTCACACTTTTCATGAGTTTAAGAGTATATATTCCACTAGTTAAGGAAGGAAACTTAGAAGAGGAAGACTTAGAATCCAAAAGCAGAGGATCCAACAAAGAAAAGAAAGGAGTAGGGTAGCTCTAGGACTACGTAAAGGCAAACCCCATGTGACAACTGTCCAATGGGCCCAAGTGCACACCATATAGGTTGGTGCAGGAAGACAGGAGCCACCAGAAGACCAATCTTTAAATTAAAAGTATTTTTTTAAAGACTCAGATATCTTTGTTTTGTTTTGCTTTGTTTTAAAGTCCTTATTGAATTTGTTACAATATTGTTTCTGTTTTCTGTTTTGTTTTTTTTGGCCAAGAGGTATGTGGGATTTTAGCTCCCCAACCATGGATCAGACCTGCAACCCTGCATTGGAAGGTGAAGTCTTCACCACTGGACCACCAGGGAAGTCCCCAGAAGACTTGGATATTCTTGAACACATTATTTAGAGATTTGGACTTCTAGTACAGTAATTTGGGACTAAATTACAGGCAGTCACATGCAAAAGCAGACAAAATTTAAAAATCAAGACAATTAAAGAAAATGTAATGAAGAAAGAAAATATAACCATGACTCACTTGAAAATCAGATTTGTATAAGCATACATTATAATCACTAATTTTGGACTTTTCAAATTATGATATCATTGTGATAAGATGAGGGGTGGGGGTAGATGTGTGTGTTTGGAGGACAGAGTGGGTTTATGAGAACCATTTCTCAAATTAGGAAGTCAGTAATAATCCCTTATGAAAACTCAAGGAATAGCATATAAGCATGTTAGATAAAACATGGACAGTAGGACAGTATTAGAAGAAGTAGCTAAAGGATTGGAAAGTGGCCACATTTGGGGAATAGGAATCAAGTTTGCAGCAGAGACATTCTTTTTTTTTTTCTCATAACATTCAGAACTTAAGTTATAAACCCTAGAGAACAATTTGACTTTAGACACTATGCACATTTTTATTTTTATTTTTTTTAAACTAGATTTAAGGTATGTGTGTGTGTGTGTATATATATATACCTTAAATCTAGCTTTTTAAAGTTCGGGTTTAAATCTAGTTTTTAAATTTCGTTCAGGTTTTTCCATACCATCTTATAGAAAAAACTGGATGAATTTTTAGCCAACCCAATATATATATATATATATATGTACCTGAGATAGAGTGTAACATGGAGTATTCCCAGCACTAGGAAAGGTAGTCAGCAGGGGAGAACAATGAGCAGAGAGACCTGGAGGGGCATAACTGGACCAGGACATGCAGTGACTCAAAGGACATGATAAAAATTTAGGAATTTATCTTAACAATAATGATAAGACCACCTAAGTGCTCAAAAAAATGTATATCTTTTAAATTATTTTAACCAGTAAAGATATTTATCAATCATCTTAGAAACATCTCAAAAAAAAAAAAATGAAAGCTATCTGTTCTTTAGAGAGTTTCTAAGGTTTTTATCAGGGCCTTAAAGCTCATAAACCAAGAAAAGATGGAGATTTGAAATTGTAGGATCCTAATTTCTATTCAGATTCAATATTTTGTCTCATGTAAATTGACCAAATATGCATGTTCATGAAAAAAATGAGACTCGAATAAAGTAGATTTCTTTCCACATTTGACCCCCATGGGGATTATTTTTGAGAGAAGTAAGAAATACTTTTATTTCAGGGAGTGAATAGTCCCTGTAAATTTTGATGACCACTTTAACTCCACTCCAAGTCAACAACATTTATTGCTTGACTGATGTTTCACTTCCTTTCCTTGATTTAAATTTTGAGTTCATAATAGTTCCTAGAGCTGGAACTAATGTAAACATAACTGGGATAATCACATAATTTTTCAAATGATGCCAAATAGGAAAAGGGACTTGCCAAAGGCAGTATATCTAGTCAGTGGCAAAACATGAACACAATTCTTTTTCTTGGTTCAAATCTCTTACCTACACACCAGCTTAGGACTATTTTATTTACTAGACAATATAGTCACATTGTCTGAGACCCCCTAGTTTTCCAAAGGCATGGAAGAATGTTTGAGACTGGAGTCGGGGATATTCATTGACTTAAAAATATTTAAGAAAAGTGCAAAACCAAAATCCATAAACATACCATTAAATAACTATACAACATTAATTTATGTCAACTAACCACTACAGCATGACTTTTACAATTTTGTATAGTTATATGTTAATTTTATTAAATGAATTACCTGTTTATTATTATATAGATTCAGGCCTACAAAAATCATAGAACAATCTGATCCTGTTGTATAGTAGATCAAAAAGGGTTTTAAAAATTGATATTATCAAAAATATTCATGAATGTACACACACACACACATACACACACACACACCCCACATGTAATATTTCCAGGTTGTAAGTATAATGGTTTAGTTAAAAAAAAAAAAAAAACTCTAATTCAAATTTCAAACTGTATCTATATAAAAATTCCAGGTAATTAAAAGTCATCAAGTTTAGGGGTCTTTTTTGTCCTGGTTATCTAGGTTCTCATCTCTAAAGTAAGGTATTGGGCACATAAATCTTTTGATCTCAAAGGTCCCTACGGCTTTAAATTCCCATAATTCTGTTATGATCCTCCTCTTATGGAGATCAATCATTAAGAAAAGGAAAATTTTTCCTAAATTCTTATAGGGGTCACAGGGGTGAGTTGGGTATTGTTTCTGGTGTCCTGAGTTCCTTCCTCTTCGTTGCCTCATGCATTGCTGATGTCAGGGCTTCGACTGTGGATCATAAGCTGCAACTGCTACAGATTTTCCAGATGTTGACATGTTAGGCAAATGTATCCTTTGTGGGAGCAGCGACTGCTGTGGGAAGAGAAATCTTGGAAGCACATTCCATTTGCAGCCTGACTTAATTGAGGTAGTAAACATCATGGGAACGATGGTTGACATTGGCCAGGCTCCACCATAAGGTGGTACACAGAGTCACAGGAGAACCAAAGGGGAAGTGAAGAAAATAAGACAAAACATATGAAGCAGTGAGAGGAGGAGAAGGGAGGGAGAATGCCAAGAAGTACAGACACATAAACAAATGAGTAATTCTTTTCATTGGTTGTTCAAATGTGTGTGTGTGTGTGTGTGTGTGTATGTGTGTGTTAAAAGCTCAGAGAGCAATTTATGGAACAAAATATTCTATAAGTTATTCTCCTTGAGAGAAGAATTTTCACACTATTTTAAGATGTTTTTTTTTCAATCCTCTTTTAAAAAGGGTTAATCAACACAATTTACAAATTACAAAAGCATTTACACAATTAAATAACAACATTTTTTCCAAGTTAACCTCATTGCCTTTCTTTAGTATATGAGAGTTTTTGTACCCCATTAAAGAGCTCCCTCTGATCTCAAGGCAGCAATAAACTGATCAAGATGTTAAAAAGGGTTACAATTTTTTCACTCAAGTTTAATGTCTACATTTTCCCTCCTCCAATAATAACATCCTTGACAAGTTAAAAAATCTTTGAAGATTATGAGTAAAGTTGTTTTTTCTAATTCTCTACTTTTAAAAATACCAGTATATATTAACACTCTTTACACATTCTTATAACCAATGCTATCCAAACCCTATTTTTTCCTTTGCTTCAGTGCTTTAATATCTAGCAATTCAATACTCTTGAAATCTCATATCTTATTCCAACTATCCACATATTATGGATCAGTAACAGTTCATACAAAGAGTTTGATAGCTGCCCTGTCCTACCTATTCAAACGTCTTCAGTTTCTCACGTTCTCTCTTTCCTGTGTTTCTAAATATATAAATACTTCAACTAACAGATGGCAAATGGAAGCACCAATGGGCACAGAAATCAATCCAAGTCTGTTAGGCATGAAATGTCCCTGAGGCAAGCAGGAGAGGAAAAAGAAAGGGAAGATTGGATATTTTCAAAGGGAAGAAAGGGCTGACTGCCCTTCTTTGTAGATTGGGGAACCATTCAATAAATCTAGCAAATAAAGTTGACCAACTGAGAATGAATTCATTTTCTAGCCTGATTCATGTTAATAAGTCACACTGAGAGTGATACTGGGCTGTTGGGTACCCAATATGGTAAAAACTAAGTAATAGACTCTCATCTTGAATGCTATGATATTGTTTCATTGAAATGAGGACTAATGCATGGCTCTACTTGTAAGGATTTCTGTGACTACTATATTAAAGCCTTCCAGATTCTTAGTTTTTTTATTATTTGGGGGATGATGTTTACTCAGTTTGTGGAGGCTTCACAACAGCTAAAGAAAAGGCAGTAACATAATCCTGAAATATGACTACTGCCTGATCTTTTTTTTCTCAATATTCATTCATCCCAGACAACCCTCTTTTTAATACATGACTATGAAGATTTTGAAATAAAACCATTCATACCAATGTATTTGAAATAATTTCAAATGTCCTTCAGTCTGGACATAATGGCTGGTGAAAAGAGAACAATATGCTGTGCTCCTTTATCAGCCAAGAATCCAATTCAATCTTTTGAGGCACATTTAAATTGTAATTGTAATGCACATTTCATGTTACAAAAAAATTAAATCCTAAATTGTTTATTCACAAAGTAAAACTGAAGGAATAAAAATAAAACACTAAGAATAGCATATAAGCAGAACTAAGGTTCTATAATGAAAATTAAATGGCTAGCTCCTGACATCGATTTTGTCTTGCTCTTTGTTGTAATTCCTTATTACTCTTTCTTATAAATACTATTTGAACTTTTTAAAATTTAGATTGCATCCTCTAAAACTACAAAGAAATTTTGATAACAAATGCATTAACTTACAGAATGTTACAAACCAGGACAGTTCAATGTGGTTGGTAGTGTGATACAGTGGGAATCCCTGGGGTCCAGGTTGGAATCCTGGCATAACCAGACCAGTAAGAGAGGCAGAATTTTTTAAGTAGCAGTTCAATAATTGAAATTATATGAGTTAAGAAAAATGCTCTGAACATAATCTAGGGTTAAGGTATCTAATTAGGAGTTAAGGAAGAGATTTATTAGATACAGGTTCAAGAAAGTCAAAAGGGTGACAAGAGGCCAGCCATGAGAAGAGAGGACATGAGAACATGGCAGCAGAGAGATCAGCATGAACAAAAGCTTCAAGTCGACAAGAGCTTCATTAACTCCAGAAGCTGGAGCTCTGTCAACAGCAAAGAAGCACAAGGGGAGAGTAAAGAAGTAAGCAGTAGGCTGTTGATTGCATTGTTAGCCAGAGGGATTTTTGTATTGAAAATGATTGAAGGGTTTTAACAAAGGAGTATATGTTAGTTATCTATTTCTGTCTAACAAATACCCCAAAGTTTAGAGTCTCAAACAACATTTATCATCTCACAATTTCTATAGTTTCAAGAGTGCAGGCACAGTTTACCTGGGACCTCTGGCTCAGAGTCTCTCATGAGGCTACAATCAAAGTGTTGGCTGGGAATACAGGCATCTCAAGGATCGACTGGGGAAAGATCAATTTCCAAGTTCACTTATGTGATTGTTGGCAGAATTTGGTTTCATGTAGACTATTGAACTGAGAGCCTCAGTTCCTTACTGGCTGTTGGTTGGAGGCCACCCTTGCTTCCCTTCCCCATGGGCCTCTCCATAAGGCAATTCACAGCAGGGCAGATTGCTTCATTGGAAGGTGTAATTGAGAAGAGTCAGAGAGAGACAGCAAACAAGATGGAAGTCACAGTCTTCTGTAACCTAAGCTCAGAAGTGACATCCCATTACTTTTGCCATATTCTATTCATTAGATGCCAATATGTCCAACCAACCCTCAGGGGAAGGAATGGTACAATGGCATGAATATCAGGAGATGGAGATCATTGTGGGCTATCTTAGCAGGCTGCCCACTACAAAATATCATGCTTTTATAATTTAGAAAGATTTCTAGTTCTGTGTGAAGGATGGACTATAAGGATTAAAAGTAGACTCAGGCAGACCATTTAAGTACAGCCTATAGTATTTGCAGATGGCTTAGATGTACAGGGTTAGAGGAAGAGAGGATTCAAGAATTTCTCACTTTAGTAAATGACTTGATGATGATGTCATACTTTTGTGTTTTTTTGTTTTTTTTTTAAATAAATTTATTTATTTATTTTTGGCTGTGTTGGGTCTTCGTTTCTGTGTGAGGGCTTTCTCTAGTTATGGCGAGCAGGGGCCACTCTTCATCGCAGTGCGCGGGCCTCTCACTGTCGCGGCCTCTCTTGTTGCGGAGCACAGGCTCCAGACGCGCAGGCTCAGTAGCTGTGGCGCACGGGCTTAGTTGCTCCGTGGCATGTGGGATCTTCCCAGACCAGGGCTCGAACCCATGTCCCCTGCATTGGCAGGCAGATTCTCAACCACTGCACCACCAGGGAAGCCCCGATGTCATACTTTTGGATGGAGAAGACAAGCATAAAGAATATCTAAATTATAAATTAATTAGCAATCTATGAAAAATCAAAATATATGTTTCAGAAATGTTCCTTGAATACAATATGTTGCCTAGTTCATAATATACTCGATTGTTTTGCAATCTGAATTTATCTAGAAGGACAAAAACATTGTAAACAATCTAAAAATATATGCGGCTTTGCCTGAAATTAAACTTTTATTCTATGTGGCACTCCAGGGAAGATTTAAAAACGATAAATACAAGTTACAGGAAGACTGGTTTCAGATTAGTATGAGTCTTCTAATAACTTAATATAAGGCTATAAAAATTTAATAAACTGCCCCATAAGATAACGAACTTCACATCTCTAGATGTGTTAAAAGAACACTTAGAAAACCATAGGCAATTTTGTCCAATAGAAGGTGAATTAATTTATTTCTAAAGATCCACAAATCTTCTGTTCAATAGTTCCATAAAATATTGTGCAGAATTACAATAAAATTATTAAATTGTTGTATAAATAGGATGTCTTTTATTTTGTTTAAGTAATATTACATTCATGAATTCTTTACATATGGACCTGCCATAGGCTATGCTGAGCCACAGATTTTGATCGTAAATGAAACAGTTGAATAACACAGCACTTTCAGTCTGACTTTCCTTTATGTTGCATCTCATGTGATGGTGAAGTGCATTATAATGGGCCTCAGAATATTTATACACATGCATCTCACTCTGCTCCATAGTCACTGAGAAGACTGCCAAAGTTTCTACTCTGGAATAAATGTATTTCAGGACAGTGATCCTTTCCACGTCAAGTTCACTTGTAAAATATTACTGAGGAATAGTGAGGCCATTTCCCAGAATATCACAGGTATAAAGGTCCAAAATGTCTACACTTATGCAATTTGAGAAGGTGAGAAATTTGACACAAAGAATGGAATGTATTAGCACCATATCTAGATAGCCATACATCCTCATCTTCTAAACATGAAAAAACAAGAGTACGCGGCAGCTACAACATATTTCTTTTTCCTTCTTCTTTTTCCTTTCTTGTAGGTAATTACAATTCATTTTATGTCCTATTTCCTTTATTGTGCTAATATTTTTTATTGAAACATGTCATACATACTTTGATATTGAAATGTAACAAAATAGCCCTTGATTGTGATGGCTTTGCCTTTATTATTTTGAGAATACTCTGGGCATATTTACAATGGGTCGTCCAGCTCATGAAAATGTCTTGTTATGCATTTTTTCATTTCTCTCAATATTATTTTTTTGTATTTTAAGTATCTGTATAGAAGTTTTTCCCATCTTTGATTTATTCATAGGTACCTGGTTCTTTATGATACTATTGTAAATGGTATTATAAACATAACCAGCACTCCAGAAGACTCCTGGTACAAACTTGCAGTAATTAAACCACCAAGGTAACCACAACTGTGACTTCCAGCATCATTGATTGGCTTTATTTTTTTTTTTGGAACTCTATATAAATGGGATCAGAAAGTCCAGTATACATGCTTCCTTCTCACAATCAAATTTATAAAGCAACTCGCCTATGTTGTAGCCATGAAAATACTCTCCTATTTTGGACGGAGGTTTTAATAATTTACCTTTCTCATTTAGATCTTCAAGCCATCTGGAATCTTCAATCCATCTGGAATTAATTTTTATATGTGGTGTGAGATGTGAGAAAAAGTTTAATTCAATTTGTCTTCTATTTTGATATTCAACTGACCCAGCATCATCTACTGAAAATGTGAAGGTTCATTTTTTTTTTCCATAGAGATACCCAGTTTATCCAGTATCATATACTGAAAATATGAACCTTTCTTCATTGAATTTCAGTGGCACTTTTGTTATAAGTGGTGTGATTTTTTTTACACGCATGTATCATTCTGGATTCTTTTTGGGGTCTCTCTGGACTATTTATCCAATTATGTCAATGCCACACAGTTTTACTGTAGTTTTATAATAAAGGATAATATCTGGTAGTTTAAGTCCTCGTGTTTGTTCTTCTTCAAGCTTGTCTTTGCTATTCTTTACTCTTTGAATTTCTACATTCATTTTTAATAAACACACACACACACCTGCAGAGATTTTGATTGGTGTTATGTTATATGTACCATTTGAGGGGCATGTAGTTGATAGTCAATATCTTCACACAATGAGTCTTCCAATCCATAAACATAGTACATTATTGCCTTTACTTGTTATTTTTCCTTTATTTCAGTAATGTTTGTTTTGTAATTTTAGTGTAGAGGTTTTCCACATCTTTCTTATGATTTATTCCTATGTATTTGCTATGTTTGATGCTATTTTAAAAGATATTATTTGAGTATTTCATTTTCTATTTGTTAATTTCAAACTCATCCTAAGTTGGCCAACCAACAGAATCAAGAGCATAAGATATATATGAATTTTAGTCATGGAGTTTTGAGATGATTTTTAGTCTGCAATAACCAACTGATACAACTCCTTTATCAGTTTAATGAAATTTTCCATTATTTCCCCAGTTTTCCAATAGATTTTTTTAAAGAAGTAGACAATGATTTAATCAATATTTTTCTACATCTAATCAGATGACCCCATGTTTTCCTCCTTTATTTTATTAATGCAGTAAGTTATATTGATTGATTTACAGACATTACACCACTCGCCTTACTAGAACAAACACTACTTTATGCATTACTGCATTAATTTTGCTGATATTTCATTTCAGATTTTTGTGTCTATGTTCTTTAAATAAATTTGCTTACAAATTTCCTTACTTGAAATGTTCATGTTTTGGTATCAAATTATGTTTGCTATTAAAAAGTCTTGGGAAATATTCCCTCTATTTCTATTCCCAAAGGTTTTTGTAATAATAATGATATTGCTTCCCTACATTTTTGGAAGAATTCAAAGTCTTTTGGACTTTGAGTTTTCTTAGTGGAAGTTTAAACTGTGAATTCAATTTAATAAAAGATATAGAACAGCTTGCCTTTAATTTTCTTTCTTGTGTCACTTTCAGTAAGTTGTGGTTTTCAAGATATTTGTTCATTTAATATAATTATAAGCTTAATAAATTTCCATATCTATCAAATATAGATATAACCTTTACTTCTTTAATAAGTTGCACTATCTATTTTTAAATCACGAACAGTTTTATTAGGTTATCAATTTTAATAGTATTTTCAAACAATCAAATTTTTGTCTTTGTTTATTTTCCCTAACAATTTGTTTTCTGTTTTATTGATTTTGGCTTTTACTTTTCATTATTTCCTTGATTCTATTTTATTTAACTCATTTTTTCAGCTTCTTCACATGGAAGTTTATAGTGTTAATTTTTCAGATTTTCTTCTCTTATTATTGCATATCGACTAATTTATTTTCTAAGCACAGCATGTAGTAGCATTCAAAAGACTTTTATGTTGTATTATTATTATATTTTACTTCAAAATATTTTCTGATTTCCATGTAATTTCTTCTGTGGCACATAGATGATTTACAAATGCATTGTTTAATATGCAAAGTTTGGGGATTTAACTAGTTATCTTTCTATTTTTTTATTTGTTTTTTATTTCCAGGTTAATTGCATTTTTGTCAGAACATACTTTTTTTTTTTTTTTTTTTTTTTTTTTTTTTTTTTTTTTTTTTTTTTTTTTTTTTTTTTCTGTACGCGGGCCTCTCACTGCTGTGGCCTCTCCCGTTGCGGAGCACAGGCTCCGGACACACAGGCTCCGCGGCCATGGCTCGCGGGCCCAGCCGCTCCGCGGCATGTGGGATCTTCCGGAATAGGGGCACGAACCCGTGTCCCCTGCATCGGCAGGCGGACTCTCAACCACTGCGCCACCAGGGAAGCCCAGAACATACTTTTTATAATTTCATTTTCAAATTCTTTGAAATTTGTTAGGACTTGCTTTGTGGTCCAGCATGTGATGACCTATTTTGCTAAATGTTCTATGTACACTTGAAAAGAATGAATTTTGCAGTTGTTTGAGTGCAGCATTTGTGTGTGTGTGTGTGCACATGTGCGTGTGTGTGTGGAGAGAGAATTACATATATTACATATTATATATATTACATATAATGTATATATACAATGTCAAGTTGTTTAATGTTGTTTATGTAGTTAAAATTTTAATACCCACACTGAATTTTTGTATGCTTCACCTATTATTCACTGAATAAGTTATATATAAATATCAAATTATGACTGTGAATTTGTCTCTCTGTCCCTTTTTATCAGTTTTGAGAATATAGAATTAGTGGTGAACAAATTTAGGCTTTGTATACTTTCCATTGAATATGTCTATTAATAATCACTTCCTTAAATATTTGATATTAGTATTGTTTTACAGCTTTATGTTGGTTACTATTTGCAGTATTCACCTCTTCCTCCCTCTTTCTTTCAACTATTCTATATCCTTACATTAAAGATGTAGCTTATGTAAGCAACATTGTTGAAGGAGGTATTTGAGAGGTCATGACCTCTGGTTGATCTGTGAGCTGGACCCTGGCAATCCAAGGCTGCTCACCCTCTCCCCTGTCCTTTGAATGTACATTCCACCCACAGTTCCCACACTAGGAGGGTTCCAAGGATGTAACCTTGAGAGAACAAGATGTTGTTGAGACCATCTGGACTGTGTACACTACTGAACCCAGTCAAGGCCCCTATTTAATCTTTTAAGATTCTGGTGGGCCAGTGCAGAGATCTACTCATCTTATGGCCACCCAGGGCAAGACTCACAGTTCCCTTGTTTATTAAAGTTGCCACCTACCAATCTGGAGAGGCCTGCCTCTTTCTTCAGTTTCTCCTTGCCTCCCTGCAAGAGGACCAGTTTCAGATTTTACCCAGGAACTCCCAATGCTGCAAACCAACAAAATGTATAGTTTCATTTTTTAATCCAATTTTTATGATTAATATTGTCTATTAAACTTAGATGTATCTCTACCAGCTTACTATTTGTTTTCTAATTTGTCCCATCAGTTCATTGTTTCTTCTTTTTTTTATTTCTTGCCCTTTCTGGATAAAGTATTTTTATTTTTCCACTCCTCATCCTCTATTAACTTGCTAGTAATACATTCTATTATTATTTTTATTGTTGTTAAGGTTCTTTTTTATTGTGGTAAAATATACATGACATAAAATTCACAATTTTTAAGTGAACATCTCAGTGGCATTAATTATATTCACAATGTTGGACAACCATTACAAGCATCCATTTCCAGAATATTTTATCCTCCCAAAATGAAATTTCATACTCATTAAACAATAATTCCTCATTCCCTCTTCCACCCAGTTCCTGACAACCACCATTCAACTTTTTAGCTCTATAAATTTGACTACCTTAGGTACTTCACGTAAGTGACTGGCTTATCTCACTTAATATCAGTATAATGTCATCAAGGTTCATCCATGTTATAGTACATGTGAGAATTCCCTTCCTTTTTAAAGCTGAATAATATTTCATTGTATGTATACATCACATTTGTTTATCCATTCATCCATCAATGGACACGAGTTGCAGCCACCTTTTGACTACTGTTAATAATGCTATTATGAACATGAGTGTACAAATATCTGTAAGTCTCTGCTTTCAATTCTTTTGGATATATACCCAGATATGGAACAGATATGCTACATGACACAATTATGTTTAATTTTTAGAGGAACAACCATACCATTTTTCACAGCATCTGCACCATCTTACATTCCTACCGGCAATATACAAGATTCCAATTTCTTCACATCCTCATCAACAATTGTTAGTTCTGCTTTTTTGATAATAGCCATTCTAATGGGTATGAAGTGGTATATAATTATGGTTTTGATATACATTTCCACAATGATTAGTGATGTGCACCATCTTTTCATGTGATCACTGGTTATTTGTATGTCTTCTTTGGAGAAATATCCACTCAAGTACATTGCTCATTTTCTAATGGGTTATCATTTTTATTGTTGAATTGTATCATTATTCTTTTCAATGTTATGTTAGAAGCTATGATATGTATCCATGCTTTACTAGATTTCATATTAAATTCATACTTTACCAATTTCTAGTCAATGTAATGGCCTTATGGCATTTACTCTCCTTAATTTTTATACTATTTTACTATTATGTTTAATTCTGCATTTGTGTGGTTTAAAAAAATACAAATATTATTATTACTAATTTATTATTACATTAAGCAGTCAGTTTTAATTCAGATCTCCCTATGTATCTATCAATTCTCATGCTCTTCATTTCTGACTTATTTACTGTGTTTCCATCTAAAATAATATTAATTCTGCCCAAAAATTCCATGTAGTATTTCCTCAGTATGGGTGTAGAGATGAAAGATTTTCACTGTTTTTCTGAAAATGTCTCTACTTTCTATGTTCTTAAAGAATATTTCTTTTGTGGAATAATACTCTAGTTTGATAGTTATATTCTTTCAGCTCTTTAAAAATGGCATCAGTGGTTTCTGTCTTTCATTGTTTCTGTTGCAGAGATAGATATTAATCATATTTATGGTTATATTCTTTCAGCTCATTAAAAATGGCAACAGTATTTTTTGTCTTTCATTGTTTCTGTTGCAGAGCTAGATATCAATCATATTTATGGCCCTTTGAAAGTAATGTATTCTTTCCCTTTGGTTGCTTTTAAATTTTCTCTTTTTTATGGTTTTCAGTAATCTTACTATTATGTGAATATGTATTAGGTTTTTTTTTTAAATTGGTTTGGGGTTCATAAAAGTTTCTGAACCCATAGCTCAAGGTCTATAATGAATGTTGGAAAATTCTATACAATTATTTCTTAAAACATATATATACATTTATATATATATATTTTATATATATTTATATACATATTATATGTTATGTATATAAATATATATATTATATACATATATATATATATGTTTTCTTTTGGTGACTCCAATTGTATGTATGTTAAAACTTTTCATTTTAACCCACATTTTTGTTTTGTTCTTTTCATAGCATTTATTTTATTTGTTTTCAATTATAGAATTTCCATTTTATACTTTTTATTAGATTCAATTCTCTGATGATATTCTTCAGCTTCTACTCTAGTTTTTGAATGTATTGATAACACAACTTTTGTTGTTATTGTTATTTTTTTCATTTTTATTTTCATTTTTATTTTTTAATTTTTATTGGAGTATAGTTGATTTACAATGTTGTGTTAGTTTCAGGTGTACAACAAAGTGAATCATTTATACATATACATATATCCACTCTTTTCTTTTGGATTCTTTCCCCATATAGGCCATCACAGAGTATTGAGTAGAGTTCCCTGTGCTGCACAGCAGGTTCTTATTAGTTATCTATTTTATATACAGTAGTGTATATATGTTAATCCCAATCTCCCAATTTAGCCCTTCCTTCTTATCCCCTGGTAACCATAAGTTTGTTTCCTACATCTGTGACTCTACTTCTGCTTTGTAAATGAGTTCATTTGTACTCTTTTTTTTTTTGGATTCCACATATAAGCAATATATATGATGTGACTTTCTGTGTCTGACTTACTTCACTCAGTGTGACAATCTCTAGATCCACCACTAATTATTAGAGAAATGCAAATCAAAACTGCAATGAGGTATCAACTTACACCAATCAGAATGTCCCTCATTTAAAAGATCTAAAAGCAATAAATGCTGGAGAGGATGTGAAAAGAAAGGAATCCTCCTACACTGTTGGTGGGAATGTAAATTCATGGTGTTTGTATGGAGAACCGTATAGGGGTTCCTTACAAAACTAAAAGTAAAACTACCATAGGACCCAGCAGTCCCACTCCTGGACATATATCCAAAGAAACCATAATTCAAAAAGATACATGCACCTCAATGTTCACTGAAGTATTATTTACAATAGCCAGGACATGGAAGCAACCTAAATGTCCATCAAGAGAGGAATGGATAAAGAAGATAGAAGATGTGGTATATATATATATATACACACATATACATACACATATACATACATATACATACAATGGAATATTACTCAGCCATAAGAAGGAACAAAATAATACCATTTGCAGCAACATGGGTGGACCTAGAGATTGTCATACTGAGTGAAGTAAGTCAGACACAGTAGCATACCTTTTTAATTCCAGGTCTGATAATTCTATAGCTGTAGTTATATGATCTATGTTTATTGTCTGCTTTGATTCCCACATTTGTTTTATCTCCTTCCCCTTAAAACTCATCTATATATCTGGGAAAGGATGATACATGATATATAGTTGTAAATAATTTTTGAAAGAGAGCATGGATTTCCAAAAGACTGGCTCACAGTTAAAAAAGCAAACAAACAAAAATCCACAACAGGTATTTAAAGGAACTGGAGATAAGAGAAACTACAATATAAGATTATCAAAGTCACTAAGTTTGCAATTAATCTTATCCTCGTGAGAAATAAGTAATATTTTCAGAAGATCAGTCTAACTATCTAAAGAAATTTACTATTAGGAATTGGCTCACTTGATTACGGATGCTGAGAAGTCCAAGATCCACAGTCAATAAGCCAGAGACCGAAGAAAGTCAACAGTATAGTTCTAGTCCAAGTCTGAAGACCTGAGAACCAGAAGAGTCAGTGCTGTATGCTCTAGTCTGAGTTCATTCCAAAGACAGGAAAAGACCAACGTCTCAGCTCAAAGACAGTCTGGCAGAGAATAAGAACTATTTCTTACTCAGCCTTTTCTTCTACTCAGGACTTCAACAAATGAACACCCCCCACAGACATACCCAGAAATAATGTTTAACAAAATACCTGGGTTCCCGTGACCCAATCAAGTTGATACATAAAATTTACCATCACACCAAAAGTTGGGGTTCTTTTAAAATTTTTTTTGACTTTTTAAAAAACTGAGGTATAATTACCAGGGTTTTGTTTATTTGAGAGGAAGTGGATCTGGAAAGTACAACCCTGGGTATAAAGTTGCTTGTTTGTTTGTTTGCTTAGCCTGCCTAGAATGTGATGAGCACTGATTCATGACCCATTGTGAAGGGAAAGCAATGTATCAGCTCTGCTTTGACGTGTCATTTATAAGCTTGCATCTGGAACTAGAGCACGGTGTTTCTATGGGCTGCTAATTAGCCCATTTATAATAGAGGAGAATCTTTGGCTATGACATCATTGGCACTCTAGTTTATTAGTTTAAGAGTGATGGGGTGTCCAGATTAGACATTATATTGCTTGCTACTATTTCTGTTTTACCACAAGCCTTCAAGTCACCTCAGGGAAGTACTTGGGTTTCTCTGCAAAGCAAACTCTAACAATCTGTTTTCAAAGATCTAATTAATCAAAATATTTACCCAAATATTTCAAAAATAAAAAAATAACAAACACAAAAATAACAACCAAAAAGCAACACTATAGTAATAGTGCATCATGCTAAGATTATGTTGCCTTAGTGAAAGAGTTAAATAAATTAACTGAATTTATTTTAAATTAGGTGAAATAGTTAAATGAATTAAGTTTCATAAATTACCTGTTTTCAAAATTTAAAGTATTATATATTTTATATAAAATTTTATTATAAAATTATTATAAAATAATTTTATAGCATAGTATATTTTATAATACAATAAAATCACAAATTTTATTATAAATTTTTCATACAATATATATAATTAACTTTAGAATATTATTCTATTAAAATTAAGGAAATTTTATAATAAAATCATAAAACTTTTAAAATTATCAATATATACTATATATTTAAACTTTAGAATATTATTCTTCAATTGAAATTAAGGAAATTTCTATACTTGATAATGAGAGTTCATTATCTTATGGAAAAATATATTTCTCAAAGTTGTACTGTAAAAACATATTTGAAAGGATAAAATGTTCCATGATGAAATCACAACAAAATTTGCATATTAAAAATGACAGCTCTTATGTAAAACATTTCTTCAAGAATTTCAACTACTCTACTAAAATGTCTGACATTTCTGTAAAACCATAGTAGATATTTTTTGATATAAAATAGCATTACCTCAAGGAATTCCATAAACTGTTCCTCTTCACATCTGTTAACAAAGTTTTTGTCAAACATGGGTCATGAAATGTGTCTCTGAAAGCTCCAACTCCTTCAATCAAAACTGATGATGTAAAGTTGTCATACAATATTACAGTTGTGTCCCCACAAGGAAACTGAGAGAGTATTATTTCAATCCCTTTAAAATTCCAGGTGAATAAATTTAGAGAAGTGAAGATGTGTGTTAGGTTTATACAAATAATAGCAGAATTAGTACTGAAAAATGTTACTCATTAGTTTTAAAATCTTTCCCACAGACACACATTTAAAAGAGAAGAATGGAACTTTGGATCAAGATGGCAGAGTAGGAGGATGTGGAACTCACCTCCGCCAATGAACACATCAAAAATACATCTGAAT
Source organism: Mesoplodon bidens (assembly GCF_964165515.1). Classification (NCBI taxonomy): domain Eukaryota; kingdom Metazoa; phylum Chordata; class Mammalia; order Artiodactyla; family Ziphiidae; genus Mesoplodon; species Mesoplodon bidens. The sequence goes on from NC_138161.1 coordinate 18,590,442, forward strand.
GTGGAAAAATTCTCACTGAAAACTAACTGTAAGCTGTCAGAAACAGTACAACCAAGGCTGTAACAAAGATCCACACAGAATCAGGAAGGAAGGGAACAGAGCGATGAGGTTGGGACCATACTCCTGGGAGGGGACTCAGGAAAAGGGAGAATACACCAGTGGAGATCTGCCCTAATTAGTGAGTAGTTTGAGCCACACATTGGCTGTCCCAGTCCTGGAGTCCAACATAGGGCAGAAAAGTTCCCTTGGCTGACTGGAGGGCCACTAGAACTAACAGGAGGGCTACGGGAAGCCTGGACTCCATTTGTGAGGAGCATGAGAGTGCTGGCTTGCTCCCAAGACAGAGCAGATAAGGTGGATTGAGGACTACTCCAGTGGCTACCTGGTTTCTTGTGACTGCCCTGGCACATGCCCAAGCCTGAGTTGAGCAAATGCTTCAGCCCCACTTACTTCACCTCATAGCTCAGCACAAGGGCAAGGGCTACCAGGACAAGGGAGAGAGCTTGGCCATGGAACAGAGAGACGACTTGGACCTGGGGTGGCATCTGATGCAATGGAGATAGCCATTGCTGATGCTTACTCAGGCAGCTCACCAGAAGCAGCCATGATCTCTGACAGCAGCTGGACCACCACAGCCAAAGCCCTGATATGCTGAGAGACCAAGTGAGCCCCACCTGGAGAGAAGAGCAGCTCCACAACAGGGCAGAGGCTGAGAAGACTGGGGACATTCATTGTCTGTGAGGGACAAAGGAGACTCAGATGCAGTGGGGCTGCCATTACTGGCAATTGCACAGACACTGCATCAAACGCAGCCTGAGCCTCTGTCTGTGGTTGAACCACCACAGCCCATGCCTCATCATGAGCTGAGAGTCTGCATGGGCCCCTCTTGCTCCAGCACTGCTTCCCTCTGGGACAAGGGTGCTGGTGCTGGGAGATGAGAGGGCACACACTTAAAGGAAAGAGAATCAGCTCAGACCTGATCTTCAGAGCTTCTGCTCCATCAATTTGAGATCTGACCCCACATCTAGTAGGGTGGTAACAACCTCTGAGCACAGAGGAAGCCCCATCTCACATCTGGTTCTGGCTTAAACTCCCCTATCTCTAACTTCACCTCCTACCAAGGTGATAGCTGACAGCATACCCTGAGGAAAGATATATTCTTTTCATGTCAAATCTAGCTTTCCCACCAAATGCACTGGGCACATGCAGACCATGAACACTTCTACATAAGGATATCCCTTCAAGACTGCAATAGGCAATTGTTTCACCTAAATTCATAGAGGTGGAGAAAGTTATGCAAAATGAAAAGAGAGAGGAACTAGTCTCAATTGAAAGAGCAAGAGAAAAACCCTGAAAAAATGAATAAAGAAAGAGAAGCAAACACTTTATCAAATAAAGAATTCTAAACATTAGTAATAAGAATGCTAACTGAATTCAGGAAAAGAATAGATAAACACAGTGAGAATTTTAACAAGGAACTAGAAAATATAAAAAAGAACCAGTCAGAACTGAAAAAATACAATAACTGAAATGAAAAACACACCAAAATGAAGGAATAGCAGACTAAGCAATACAGAAGAACATGTAAGTGATCTGGAAGATAGATCCAATCAGAATAGCAAAGCTAAAAACAAATTTTCTGGGATAACATCAAGAGTACCAACATTCATATTATAGGGGTCCCAGAAGGAGAAGAGAGAAAGAAGGGGCTGAAAAAGGTATTTGATGAAGTTATGACTGAAAAAGTCTCAGACCTGAAGAAGGAAATAGATATACAGGTACAGGAAGCACAGAGTCTCAAATAACATAAACCCAAACAGACCCACACCAAGGCATCATAATTAAAATGTCAAAAGATGAAGATAAAGAGAGAATTCTAAAGGCAGAAAGATAAAAACAAAGAGTCATATACAAAAGAACCTCCATAAGGCTATCAGCTGATTTTTCTTCAGAAGCTTTGCAGGCTAGAAGGGAGCAGCATAATATATTCAAAGCACTAAAAGGGAAAATCTTGCAACCAAGGGTACTCTACTTAACAACATCATTATTTAGAATTGAAGGAGAGATAATGAACTTCTCATATAAGCAAAATCTGAAAGTTCATCAATATTAAACCCTCCCTAAAAGGACTGTTAAAGGGTCTTCTCTAGTGGATAAGAAAAGTCTATTACAAGAAGTAAGTATCTATAGGAAAAGAAAAATCCCACTAGGAAAGGCAAATATATACTAAGGGCTGAGGATCAATCAGTTAAATCAATCATTATAAAGATTAAAAGACAAAAAATTGTAAAATCAACTATAACTAAAATAAACAGTGAAGGGATAAACATGAAGATGTAAAATGTAACATCAAAAACACAAAATGTAGAGGAGGGGAGTGAAAAAATAGAACTTCTAGAATGTTTTTGAACTTAAATGACTACCAATTTAAAACAAGTAGATATAGTTACATGCCAACATATATGAGCTCCATAGTAACCACAAGTCAAAAATTTGTAATAGATACACAAAACCTAGAAAGAAAGAAACACAAGCACATTACTGAAGAAAATCATCAAACCACAAAGTAATACAAGCAAAGAGAAGAAGAAATGAACAGAAAAGAGTTACAAAAACCACCAGAAAACAAATAATAAAATGGCAATAAGTACATACACTTATCAGTAGTTACTTTAAATGTCAATTGACTAAATGCTCCAATCAAAAGACATAGGGTGGCTGATTGGATGAAAAAACAAGACCCATATAAATGCTACTTACAAGAGACTCACTTCAGAGCTAAAGGCACACAGACTTAGAGCGAGGGGATGAGAAAAGATATCTCATGGAAATGGAAATGACAAGAAAGAGTGGATAGCAATACCTGTATCATACAAAATAGACTTTTAAACAAAGTCTATAACAAAAGATAAAGGCATTATATAATGATAAGTGTATCTATACAAGAAGATGATTTGCAATTGTTTACCTACATGCATCCAATACAGGAACATCTAAATACATAAAGCAAATATTAACAGACACAAGAAGATAAATTGACAATGATGCAATAATAATAGGGAACTTTAAGCACACTACTTATATCAATGGAAAATCATCAATACAGAAAATAAATAAGGCATCAGTAGTCTTAAATAACACAGTAAACTAGTTGGACTTAATAGATATCTACAGGACATTACATCCAAAACAATACACACTCTTTTCAAGTGTGCATAGAATATTCTCCAGGATAAATCACATGCTAGGCCACAAAACAAGTTTCAACACATTTAAGAGAATAGAACATATATCAAGCATTTATTTTTTCTGACAATGGCAGTGGGAAACTAGAAATTAATTTCAGAAAGAAAAACGGGAAAAGCACAAATATGTGGAGACTACAAAACACGGTACTGAAAAAAGCAATGTGTCAATGAAGAAATCAAAGAGGAAAACAGAAAATATATTAAGACACATGAAAATGGAAACACAACTTTCCAAAATCTATGGGATGCAGCAAAAGCAGTTCTTAAGAGGGTAGTTTATAGCACACATGCTTTCCTCAAGAAATAAGAAAAATCTCAAATAAACAACCTAACCTACAATCTAAAGGAATTAGAAAAAGAAAACAAACAAAGTTCAAAGTCAACAGAAGGAAGGAAATTGGAAATAAATAAAATAGAGATTAAAAAAAAAACAATAGAAAAGATTGGTGAAACCAAGAGCTGGTTTCTTGAAAAGATAAAGAAAATTTATAAACATTTAGCCAGGCTTATCAAGAAGAAAAGAGAGAGGACCCAAATAAACAAAGCAAGAAATGAAACAGGGAAGGGAATTTCCTGGCAGTCCACTGGTTAGGACTTGGCACTTTCACTGCCAAGGCCCAGGTTTGATCCCTGGTTGGGGAACTGAGGTCCCACAATCAGTGCACTGTGGCCCCACAAAAATCTAAAATGTAAAAAAAAAGAAATGAAAGAGGGTAAAAAACAACAAATATCACAGGGATACAAAAAATTCATAAAAGAATACTCTGAACAGTTATATGTCAACAAATTAGACAACCTATAAGAAATAGACAAATTTCTGGAAACATACAAACTGCCAAGACTGAATCAGAAAGGAACAGACAATCTGAACAGACCAATCACTAGTAGTGAAATTGAAATTGTAATAAAAAAAAAAAACCTCCCAGCTTACAAAAATCCAGGACCAGATGGCTTCACATGGGAATTCCACTAAACATACACAGAAGAGTTAATGCCTATACTTCTCAAACTATTCCAAAAAATTGAAGAGGAGGAATCACTCCCGAATTCATTCTATGAAGCCAAAATTACCCTGATACTAAAACCAGACAAAGAGACTACAAAAAATGTATACTCTAATATTTTTTTTTTTTTTTTTTTTTTTTTTTTTGCGGTACGCGGGCCTCTCACTGTCGTGGCCTCTCCCGTTGCGGGGCACAGGCTCCGGATGCGCAGGCTCAGCGGCCACGGCCCACGGGCCCAGCCGCTCCGCGGCACACGGGATCCTCCCAGACCGGGGCACGAACCCGCACCCCCTGCATCGGCAGGCGGACTCTCAACCACTGCGCCACCAGGGAGGCCCTCTAATATTTTTGATATGCATATAGATTCAAAAATCCTCAATAAAATATTAGCAAACTGAATCCAACAATATATAATAAGGATCATGCACCATGATTAACTGAGGTTTACTCCAAGGATACAAAAATGGTTCAATATTGGCAAATCAATCAATGAGATACACTATAATAACAAAATTAGGGATAAAAATCACATGATCATCTCAATAGAAGCAGAAAAGGCATTTGACAAAATTCAACATTGATTCATGATTAAAAATTCTCATAAAACATTGACTAATGATAAAATCTCTCATAAAGTTGATATAGAGGAAACATATCTCATTATAAAAAAGACCATTTATGACAAACCCATAGCTAACATCATACTCAATGTTGAAAAGCTGAAAGGCTTTCCTCTAAAATGAGGAACAAAAAAGGATGCCCACTCTTACCACTTCTATTTAACATACTACTGGAGTCCTAGCCACAACAATCAGATAAGGAAAAGAAATAAGGGACTTCCCTGGTGGTACAGTGGTTAAGAATCTGCTTGCCAATGCAGGGGACACTGGTTCAAGCCCTGGTCTGGGAAGATCCCACATGCTGTGGAGCAACTAAGCCCATGAGATACAACTACTGAGCCTGCACTCTACAGCCCACAAGCCACAACTACTGAGCCCATGTGCCACAACTACTGAAGCCCATGAGCCTACAGCCCATGCTCCGCAACACGAGAAGCCACTGCAATGAGAACCCTGTGCACCACTGCTTGCTACAACAAGAGAAAGCCCGCTCACAGCAACAAAGACCCAACACAGCCAAAAATTAATTAATTAATATTTTTTAAAGGATGAGTTATTTAAAAAATAAAATAAACATATATTTTTTTTAAAAGAAAAAGAAATAAAAGGGATCAAAATTGGAAAGGAAGAATTAAAACTGTCATTATTTGCAGATGACATGATACTATCTATAGAAAGCCCTAAAGTCTCCACCAAAAAAACCTAATAAAACTCATGAATGCGTTCAGTAAAGTTGTAGGATACAAGATTCATATACAAACATCTATTGCTTTTCTATACACTAATAATTAACTATCAGAATGAAAAACCTCCCAAAATAAAATTCTATTTGAAATCACATCTCAAAGAATAAAATACCTAGAAATAAACTTAACAAAGGGAATGAAAAACCTGTTCTCTGAAAACTATAAGACATTAATGAAGGAAGCTGAATATAATATGAATAATGGGAAAACATCAAGTGTTTTTGGATTGGAAGAACCCAGGCCAAGCGGTGCTGGGAACTGGACAGCTACATGTAAATGAATGAAATTAGAACATTTCCTCACACTATATACAAAAATAAACAAAAAATGGACTAAAGACCTAAATGTAAGACCTGAAACCATAAAGCACTTAGAAGAGAACATAGGCAGAACATTCTCTGACATAAATTGTTGCAATATTTTCTTGGATCTGTCTCCTAAGGTAAAAAAGAAACAAAAGCAAACATTAACAAATGTAACCTAATTAAACTTAAAAACTTTTGCACAGAAATGGAAACCATCAACAAAACAAAAAGACAACCTAGGGAATGGAGAAAATATTTACAAATGACATGATAGATAAGGTATTATTATCCACAAAAATAAACAGCTCTACAAGTCAATATCAAAAATTTAAAAAAACCCAATAAAAATGGGTAGAAAACCTGAATAGGCATTTTTCCAAAGAAGACAAACAGATGGCCAGCAGACACATAAAAAGACACTCAACACCATTAAAATTAAAGATATGCAAATTAAAACCACAATGAGATATTACCTCATACCAATCAGAATGGCTTATCATCAAAAAGACTGCAAATAACAAATTTTGACGAAAATGTGGAAAAAAGGGAACTCATGTACTCTGTTGGTGGGAATGTAAATTGGTACAGCCACTATGGAAAACAGTATGGAGGTTCCTCCAAAAACTAAAAATAGAATTACCATATGATCCAGCAATTCCACTCCTTGGTATATATCCCAAAAAATGTAAAACACTAGTTTGAAAAGATACATGCACCCCCATGTTCACAATAGCATTATTTCCAATAGCCAAGATATGGAAACAACCCAAGTGTCCATCAACAGATGAATGGATAAAGAAGATGTGGTATATATATATATATATATATATATATATATATATATATATATATATATATACAGTAGAATATTACTCAGCCATAAAAAAATGAAATTCTGCCATTTGCAACAGTGTGAATGGACCTAGAGAGTATTATGCTTAGTGAAATAAGCCAGACAGAGAAAGACACTCTATGTTGTCACTTACATGTGGAGTCTGAAAAATAGCATGAATGCATGTATAAAACAAAATAGAAACAGACTCACCGATACAGAGAACTAGTGGTTACCAGTGGGAAAAAGGAAGGGGGAAGGGGCACAATATGGGTATGGGATTAAGTGATACAAACTGCTATATATAAAACAAATAAGTTACAAGAATATATTGTACAGCACAGGAAACTATAGCCATTATTTTGTAAAAACTTTAAATGGAGTGTAATCTATAAAGAAAGTTGAATCACTTTGCTGTCACTATGAAAATAATATAATATTTTAAATCAACTATATTTCAATAAAAGCAAATAAAATAAAACAGAAGAAACTTACACCCTGAAGGTCTAGACATGTAAATGGTAGTGATTCACAAGAAGCAGAAAGTTTCTTGGAAGTTTCTAAAGCTGTATGAATTTTTCAGCCAATGTAAACTGTACCCATATCTATTTTAATGTTAAAATAATGGTTTTTATTACATACCAAAAAAAAAAGAAAAAAATCCAGGCAGAATTAAAGAGAACTAATATAATATGGTAGACACAGAGTGCAGATTTTTTTCTATCCTTGGCAGACTGATATACTCTCCAGAGCATACATGTATCTGGGTTTTAGAAGCAAAGAATGACAATCTGTTTCCTATATCATTAATTTGATCAAGTGGGAGTGTGTCTGTGGAGTGGAGATAATTTTAAGAAGTCTAAGAGAGACTGGTTCAAGATGGAGGAGTAGAAGGACATCCATTCACTCGCTCTTGTGAGAACACCAGAATCACAACTGACTACTGAACAATCATCGACAAGGAGACACTGGAACTCACCAAAACCCACCCCATATCCAAAGACAAAGGAGAAGCTTCAATGAGATGGTAGGAGGGGAGCAACCACAATAAAATCAAATCCAATAACTGCTAAGTGGGTGACTCACAAACTGGAGAACAATTATACCACAGAAGTCCACACACTGGAGTGAAGGTTCTGAGTCCAATGTCAGGCTTCCCAACTGGGGAGTCCAGCAACAGAAGGAGGAATCCCAGAGAATCAGACTTTGAAGTCTAGCAGGATTTGACTGCAGGACTTCGACAGGACTGGGAGAAACAGAGACTCCACACTTCAAGGGCACACAAAAAGTAGTGTGTGCATCTGGACCCAGGGGGAAGGAGCAGTAAACCCATAGGAGACTGAACCAGACATACCTGCTACTGTTGGAGGGTCTCCTGCAGAACTGGGGTGTGGCTGTGGCTCACTATGAGTACAAGAACACAGGCAGCAGAACGTCTGGGAAGTACTCCTTGGTATGAACCCTCCTAGAGTCGGCCATTAACCCCACCAAAGAGCCTGTAGCCTCCAGTGCTGGATCACCTCAGGCCAAACAACCAACAGCGAGGGAACTCAGCCCCTCCCATCAGCAGACAAGTAGATTAAAGTTTTATTGAGTTCTGCCCAGCAGAGCAACACCCAGCTCTACCCACCACCATTCCCTCCCATCAGAAAGCTCGAACAAGCTTCTTAGATAGTTTTATCAACCAGAGGGCAGAGAGTAGAAGCAGGAAGAATTACAATCCTTCAGCCTGTGGAATGAAAACTACATTCACAGAAAGATAGACAAAATGAAAAGGCAGAGGACTATGTACCAGATGAAGGAACAAGATAATACCCCAGAAAAACAACCAAATGAAGTGGAGATAGACAACCTTTTACAAAAAAGAATTCAGAATAATGATAGTGAAGATGATCCAGGATCTCAGAAAAAGAATAGAGGCAAAGATCTAGAAGATGCAAGAAATGTTTAAAAAAGACCTAGAAGAATTAAAGAACAAAAAAAGAGATGAACAATACAATAACTGAAATGAAAAATACACTAAAAGGAATCAATAGCAAAATAACTGAGGCAGAAGAACGGATAAGTGACCTGGGAGACAGAATGGTGGGATTCACTGCTGCAGAACAGAATAATAATAATAATAATAAAAGAACAAAAGGAAATGAAGACAGCCTAAGAGACTTTTGGGGCAACATTAAACATACCAACATTAGCATTATAGGGTTCCCAGAAGGAGAAGGGAGAGAAAAATGACCTGAGAAAATATTTGAAGAGATTATAGTTGAAATTTTCCCTAACATGGGAAAGTAAATAGCCACCCAAGTCCAGGAAGCACAGAGAGTCCCAGGTAGGGTAAACAGAAGGAAAACATGCTAAGACACATAGTATTCAAATTGACAGAAATTAAAGACAAAGAAAAATTATTACAAGCAACAAGGGAAAAACAACAAATAACATACAACAGAACTCCCATAAATTTTAAAGCTGATTTCTCAGCAGATACTCTAAAAGCCAGAATGAAGTGGAACAATATAGTTAAAGTGATGAAAGGGAAGAACCTACAACAAAGATAACTCTACCTGGCAAGGATTTCATTCAGAAATGATGGAGAAATCAAAAGCTTTACAGACAAGCAAAAGCTAAAAGAATTCAGCACCACCAAACTAGCTTGACAACAAATGCTAAAGGAACTTCTCTAAGTGGGAAACACAAGAGAAGAAAAGGACTTACAAAAACAAACCCAAAACAATTAAGAAAATGGTAATAGGAACATACATATCAATAATTACCCTAAATGTGAATGGATTAAATGCTCTAACCAAAAGAAAAGGGCTTGCTGAATGGATACAAAAAAAAAGAGACTGATATATATGCCGCCTACAAGAAACCCACTTCAGACCTAGGGACACATACAGACTGAAAGTGAGGGGATGGAAGAAGACATTCCATGCAAATGGAAATCAAAAGAAAGCTGGAATAGCAATACTCATATCAGATAAAATAGCCTTTAAAATAAAGAATGTTACAAGAGACAAGGAAGGACACTACATAATGATCAAGGGGTCAATCCAAGAAAAAGATATAATGATTATAAATATGTATGCACTCAGCATAGGAGCACCTCAATACATAAGGCAAATACTAACACCTATAAAAGAGGAAATCATCCAGACAGAAAATTAATAAGGAAGCACAAGCTTTAAATGACACAATAGACCAGATAGAATTAATTGATATTTATAAGACATTCCATCCAGAAATAGCAGATTACACTTTCCTCTCACATGCACATGGAACATTCTTTAGGATAGATCACATCTTGGGTCACAAATCAAGCCTCAGTAAATTTAAGAAAATTGAAATCATATCAAGCGTCTATTCTGACCACAATATTATGAGATTAGAAAACAACTAAAGGGAAAAACGTAAAAAACACAAACACATTGAGGCTAAACAGAATGTTACTAAATAAATCACTGACTAGCTCACTGAAGAAATAAAAGAGGAAATCAAAAAATACCTAGAGATAAATGAGAATGAAACACGATGATCCCAAACCTATGGGATGCAGCAAAAGCAGTTCTAAGAGGGAAGTTTATAGCAATACAATCCTACCTCAAGAAACAAGAAAAATATCAGATAAACAATCTCACCTTACACTTAAAGGAACTAGAGAAAGAAGAACAAAGAAACCCAAAGTTAGTAGAAGGAAAACTCATAAAAATCAGAGCAGAAATAAATGAAATAGAAACAAAGAAAACAATAACAAAGATCAATAAAATTAAAAGCTGGTTCTTTGAGAAAATAAACAAAATTGATAAACCTTTAGCCAGACTCGTCAAGAAAAAGATAAAGAGGGCTCAATAAAATTAGAAATGAAAAAGGAAAAGTTACAACGGACACCACAGAAATACAAAACCTCATAAGAGATTACTACATGCAACTCTATGTCAATAAAATGGACAACCTGGAAGAAATGGACAAGTTCTTAGAAAGGTTTAACCTTCCAAGACGGAAGTAGAAAGAAATAGAAAATATGAACAGCCCAATCTCAAGAAATGAAATTGAACCTGTGATTAAATATCTTCCAACAAAAGTCCAGGACCAGATGACTTCACAGGCGAATTCTAGCAAACATTTAGAGAAGAGCTAACACCTATCCTTCTCAAACTCTTCCAAAAAATTGCAGAGGAAGGAACACTCCCCAACTCATTCCACAAGGCCACAATCACTCTGATACCAAAACCAGATAAAGATACTACAAAAAAGAAAATTTCAGACCAGTATCACTGATGAATATAGATTTAAAAAATCCTCAACAAAATATTAGCAAACAGAATCCAGCAAAACATTAAAAGGATCATAAACCATGATCAAGTGGGATTTATCTCAGGGATGCAAAGATTCTTCAATATATGCAAATCAATCAATGTGATACACCATATTAACAAACTGAAGAATAAAAACCATATGATCACCTCAATAGATTCAGAAAAAGCTTTTGACAAAATTCAACTCAAATTTATGATAAAAACTCTCCAGAAAGTGAGCATAGAAGGAACCTACCTCATCATTACACTGCTCATATTTGACAAACTCACAGCAAACATCATTCTCAGTGGAGAAAATCTGAAATTGTTTCCTCTAAAATCAGGAACAAGACAAGGATGTTCACTCTTGCCACTATTATTTAACATAGTTTTGGAAGTCCTAGCCACAGCAATCAGAGAAGAAAAAGAAATAAAAGGAATACAAACTGGAAAAGAAGAAAAGGTGTCACTGTTTTCAGGTGACATGATACTATATGAGAGAATCCTAAAGATGCCACCAGAAAACTACTAGAGCTAATCAATGAATTTGGTAAAGTATCAGGATACAGAATGAATGCACAGAAATGTCTTGCATTCCTATACACTAACAACGAAAGATCAGAAAGAGAAATTAAGGAAATAATCCCATTCACGCACTGCAAACAAAAGAATAAAATACCTAGGAATAAACCTACATAAGGAGGTAAAAGACCTGTACTCAGAAAACGATAAGACACTGATAAAAGAAATCAGAGATGATACAAACATATGGAGAGATATACCATATTCTTGGAGGGGAAGAATCAATATTGTGAAAATGACTATACTACCCAAAACAATCTACAGTTTCAATGCAATCCTTATCAAATTACTAATGGCATTTTTTTTTACAGAAGTAGAACAAAAAAATCTGAAAACTTGTATGGAGACACAAAAGACCCCAAATAGCCAAAGCAATCTTAAGAGGAAAAAAAAATGGAGCTGGAGGAATCAGACTCCCTGACCTCAGACTATACTACAAAGCTACAGTAATCAAGACAATATCATACTGGCACAAAAACAGAAATAAAGATCAATGCAACAGGATAGAAAGCCTAGAGATAAACCCACAAACCTATGGTCAACTAATCTATGACAAAGGAGGCAAGGATATACAATGGAGAAAAGGCAGTCTCTGCAATAATTGGTGCTGGGAAAACTGGAAGCTACATGTAAAAGAATGAAATTAGAACACTCCTTAACACCATACACAAAAATAAACTCAAAATGGTTTAAAGACCTAAATGTAAGACTGGACACTATTAAACTCTTAGAGGAAATCATAGGAAGAACACTCTTTGACATAAATCAGAGCAAGATGTTTTTTGACCCACCTCCTAGAGTAAGGGAAATAATAACAAATGCATCTTAATTAAACTTAATTTTTTTGCACAGCAAAGAAACTATAAACAAGAGGAAAAGACAACCCTCAAAATGGGATAAAATATTTGCAAATGAAACAACAGACAAAGGATTAATCTCCAACATATATAAACAGTTCATGAAGCTCAATATTAAAAAAACAAACAACCCAAACCAAAAATGGGCACAAGACCTAAATAGACATTTCTCCAAATAAGACATAGAGATGAACAAGAGGCACATGAAAAACTGCTCAACATCACTAATTATTAGAGAAATCTAAATCAAAACTACAATGAGGTATCTCCTCACACCGGTTAGAATGGGCATCATCGGAAAATCTGTAACAGCAAATGCTGGAAAGGGTGTGGAGAAAAGGGAACCCTCCTGCACTGTTGGTTGGAATGTAAATTGATTGATACAGCCACTATGGAGAACAGTATTTTTTTTTAACATCTTTATTGAAGTATAATTGCTTTACATTGTTGTGTTAGTTTCTGCTGTATAACAAAGTGAATCAGCTATAGGTATACATATATCCCCATATCCCCTTCCTCTTGTGTCTCCCTCCCACCCTCTCTTCCCACCCCTCTAGGTGGTCACAAAGCACCGAGCTGGTTTCCCTTTCTCTGCGGCTACTTCCCACTAACTATCTATTTTATATTTGGTAGTGTATATATGTCCATGCCACTCTCACACTTTGTCCCAGCTTACCATTCCCCTTCCCTGTGTCCTCACGTCCATTCCCTATGTCTGCAGCTTTATTCCTATCTTGCCCCTAGGTTCTTCAGAACCATTTTATTTTTTAGATTCCATATATATGTGTTAGTTATGGTATTTGTTTTTCTCATTCTGACTTACTTCACTCCTTATGACAGACTAAAAAATTAAACATAGAATTACCATATGACCCAGCAATCCCACTACTGGGTATATACCCAGAGAAAACCATAATTCAAAAAGGCACATGCACCCCAATGTTCACTGAAGCAGTATTTACAATAGCCAGGTCATGGAAACAACCTAAATGCCCATTGACAGACGAATGGATAAAGAAGATGTGGTACATATATACAATGGAATATTACTCAGCCATAAAAAGGAATGAAATTGGGTCATTTGTAGAGATGTGAATGGACCTAGAGACTGTCATACAGAGTGAAGTATGTCAGAAAGAGAAAAAAAATTCCTTATATTAATGTATATATGTAGAATGTAGAAAGATGGTACAGATGAACTGGTTTACAAGGCAGAAATAGAGACACAACTGGAGAGAAGAAGAAACATATGGACACCAAGTTGGGAAAGCAGGGTGGGTGGTGGTTGTGGGATGAATTGGGAGGTTGGGATTGACATATATACACTAATATGTATAAAACAGATAACTAATAAGAACATGCTGTATAAAAAAATAAAGTAAAATAAAATTCAAGAAACAAAAACAAAAACAAAAGAAGTCTAGGAAACTGTATAAATGATGCCAGACCTCAAAATAGACATTGGTGAATCTAGACAAATCTAAAATGCTATGAATTTCTATTAAATACTACTATTTCATTAATAAATCGAGTTACTTGGCACTTTTTTCTCATAATATAAGCACCAAGGTATAAGTTAGGGGAGAATGAAAGTGTAGCGATAGCTAACCCTCTAGCACCAAGTGAAATTCTTAATGCCCAACCTTACTGCTCTGTACTTTGGTACCAACCCTTTCAGGTCTAAAATCCATCATTCTACTTTTTCTTTTTAGATTTACAAGGCCCATAGACTGCAAATAGGCACCAAAGTTGTCCTTCTCCAAGTTTGCGTGGTTAGAAATAACCTTTTCTTTCTCTTCCCTTCATTAAAACTTCCTAATTTCTGCGAATTTCAAGTAGATATTAGGAGGAAAGCAATCTGAATAAATAAATTTAAATATAACATATATATACACTTAGCTCTCTCTCTCTCTCTCTCTCTCTCTCTCTCTCTCTATATATATATATATATATATATATATATATATATATACTTAGCTACATATGTGTATATATGTGTATATATATATATATATAGCTAAATAAGCGTATAAAGCTATATATAGACTGGTTAAACCTTCCAGGATTAGGTGTAATTTGAAAGGAGGGCTTATCCCTCACTTGAATGAATTTGCAGTTAGCAGAGAATCTGAAACTTTAAACACAGTAATGGATGGAGACGGGGTGCTGGGAATTATACCAGACTGTCCTCTTGTGCTCACTGCTCAGCTGTTTTGAGTTGTCATCTCCTGTACCTTTTGAGGCTACAGGAGGGTAAGGGGCAAGTGAAAGAGAAGGACTGCCTCAGTTTCAGAATTTTTTCAAAGATCTCCATGTTTCCCTGTGTGATTTGCTCCTGCACAGTTCAATGCTTGTGAATCCTGGTTGCCTGCTTCATTACCCTGTAGATATTTCTTGTGAGATTATGTTTCCCAATCTCTTTCAACTTGGTGCTGCTCATGGCCCAGAAGATGAAAAAGCCCGTGTCTTTTGGGGAAGAGAATTCTGAGCAGGCTATTTTTGTGTAGTAGTCTGGCATTGTCTTCAACTTGTCAGACAAGAGTTATCATGGTATCATGCATGGTTTCATTATTGTAGCCTTTCAACTGCTTACAAGGAACGACAACAATTCATTCTTTTAGTAAGATGGGGGCAGCCAAGAGGTTCACTTGATATAAGCTTTCTCTAAGGAGAGGTTATTAATGAAAATTGCTGATTTGAGTCCACATGTATTCCTTGAGGAGTTAAGTCATTTCACCTGCTAACTAGCCAATAGATGTGTATAATTAAAAGCAGGAAGTTCACAAAGTATTAATAGCCAGTAATTTGAAGTCTACAAGAAAGGTGTTGACCTATATTCACAATGTTTCCACCCTTTGGGTACCCTGGAGAAGTTAGGAAGAATTATTGGATGATACTGATCCTTTCTGTAAAGACAACTTTTGTGGGTTATTCTGCCAAGAACCTGTTGGTCCAAGCAATTCACAAAGAAGACCAGATTGATATGTATTCTCCCTACTTAAGTATTTGTGGTTCAAATTATTCCTTGCAACAATAAGTTCTGGCAGAAGGGTGGATTTACAGTGCACTGGTATTTAGAAGGTGGGAGTGGGAGGCTGTTTCAAATTCCAAGCTATACTGAGGAGTAATTAGGTGCAGTGGAATAGATCTTTTCAAAGATAAGATGAATTCCTCTTTAAAATGCTTTTCATCAGCAAGAATGTTTTCTTTTAAATGTAGTCCATCACCATTCTCCTTTGTGTGTGTGTGTGTGTGTGTTTTCCCATGTCTCAAATCCTAACAAAGGACATTTTGAAGGTTACATTTACAACAGATATTTCTTTACATGTGTAAAAGTACATATTATATCTGTAATTTTACATACCAGTGAACAGAAAGATTTTGCCTTACAATTTGGGAGAAAATCTTATTTTTGACTCTATATTTATACAATGGGCAATATTTTAAACTCTTTATTATTCACGTTTCTCTGCAAGAGAAATTTAGTGACCTACTAACATTCTTGCACCCTTATAGGAATCTTATTTCAAACTATTTCAGATCTTTGAATTTCAGATCCAATTCGCAGTTACTAGAAGAAAAACTTTCTTTTTTTAACATCTTTATTGGAGTATAATTGCTTTACAATGGTGTGTTAGTTTCTGCTTTATAACAAAGTGAATCAGCTATACATATATCCCCATATCTCCTCCCTCTTTCGTTTCCCTCCCACCCTCCCTACCCCACCCCTCTAGGTGGTCACAAAGCACCAAGCTGATCTCCCTGTGCTATGTGGCTTCTTCCAACTAGCTATTTATTTTACATTTGGTTGAATATATAAGTCCATGCCACTCTCTCACTTCGTCCCAGCTTACCCTTCCCTATCCCCATGTCCTCAAGTCCATTCTCTACGTCTGAGTCTTTATTCCTGTCCTGCCCCTAGGTTCTTCCGAACCATTTTATTTATTTATTTATTTTAGATTCCATATATATGTGTTAGCATGCGGTATTTATTTTTCTCTTTCTGACTTACTTCACTCTGTATGACAGTCTCTAGGTCCATCCACCTCACTACAAATAACTCAATTTTGTTTCTTTTTATGGTTGAGTTATATTCCATTGTATATATGTGCCACATCTTCTTTATCCATTCATCCTTTGATGGACACTTAGGTTGCTTCCATGTCTTGACTATTGTAAATAGAGCTGCAATGAACATTGTGGTACATGACACTTTTTGAATTATGTTTTTCTCAGGGTATATGCCCAGTAGTGCCCAGTTCTAAGAAATAAAACTATTAATTACACTTTTTTAAGGCTTGAAATTGTGATAGTATTATTTTCTTAAATTAAACTACTTATATAGATCAACCAAAAAGAATCAGGCTTTTACCATTCTTTTGGAATCTGGGTTTATAAAAACTCTAAGATGGGTTTAACTACCCTCTTTGTGTTGAAGATTTAGTCACTTTAATCTTGGCCTCCACTTCACAGAGAATTCAGGTAAAGTAAACTACCAGAAATATCGGAGCTTTAATCTGTCCATCTGAACTTATTATTGTTGCCAATTTATTTATACATAAAATAAAGATGTTTGAATTATTTATATAAGGAATGTATTTTTTTCTCCCAGTGTGTTCTGCAGACATCAAACCAACTGAAATTTTACACTTCAACATAGCTTATAATAAAAGTAAAGTTTGAAATTTGTTAAGCTTTTATTTTCTACCAATTTTAGATTTATCCATTATAATCATAATCTAATAATGCCACATAAATGATTCAGAGATGTGATGAAGTTTGATATATAGGCTGAATATATTAATCATCTTACTAATAGTCAAAATAATTTTGGTAATAATGTTTAACAATTAATGAAAATATGTTTACTATTAATCTAATTTCTACCAAGTTTTATGATAAACATTATACATACATTTATATTTAATCTACAAATAACAAAGAAAAAAATCCTGCATATTTGTCTTTACTCCTTTGGACTGATGGAGAAACAGCATCAGAGAAGTCATACATTTTTCTAAGGTTTTAAGGTTAGTAAGTAGGAGGTGAGTTTTCTGGCCATATTCCTCACCACCACACTGTCAGATTTTGTGTTCATAAAAATAATGTTCTTTATTCTCTCAATTAATAGAAAGTCATCAGTGAATTCCAGAAAACAGAATATATATACACATAAGATATGTAACTATCAATCATCTAAGTAAAAGAAATGATTATGAAAGGGGAGAGAGAATAGGTCCTATGGTTAAAAACAAGGCAGGGAATTGGGTTAAGGAGATCACTTGGGATGAGGATTTCAATTTTAAGAAGAGTAGACTAGAGCAGGCTCACAGGGAAGGTGTCCTTGTGAGTTAAGTCCCATGGCATTTGGGAGGAAGGGGAAGTTACTTGAGATACAGGAACTTCCAATGCAAAATCCCTAAGTAAGCAAATTTCTGGAGTGTTTGTGGAGCAGCAAGAAAGCCATCTTAAATGAGGAGTAGTAAACAAGAATTGGATAGTGAAAGATTAAAATCAGGAAGTGAAAAGGAGAAACAAATATTTATAAGTCCTTGTAAGTTATTATTTAAATTTGGTTTCCATTTGGAATGAAATGTGAAGCCACTGGGAAGATTCGAAGAGAGGAATTGTATGATGTAACTTATATCTTAACAATATCTCTTAACAGCTGTGCTGCAAAAAGTCTAGAAGATGTGTGTTGGAGCAGAAAAGAGCAGTGATTCAAAATTGTCCAGTTGAGAGATGTCAATGTCTTGGATCAGAGTAGATGCAGTAAATATGGAAAGATTATTCTGAAGATAAGCTGATGCTGTTTGTAAGTAGATTGTGCCTGGGATGTGACAGAAAAAGAAGAATCCCGTAGGTGACAAAGGGTGCAGTCTAGTGCACAGGTGAAGGGTTCGGTGTTCCCTTAGGGTATAAATGTTTGTGGAAGTTCTTTTCTGATTGGTTCATTTTTCTCTGTGAAATAGAAGATCACCAGCTCAGTGTGAAGATGGCTTAAGAAGATTTAGAAGTTTAAGGAGAGAAAAGATACGAAATTATCATCTGGGAGAGTGGAAGAATAAATGGGCCAGGGTAATATAGTATGATTACTTGACAGAAATAAGGGCACTTTGAAATTAAGAATCATTAATTTAATATGAGATCAGATGGCACGGTTCTCTGTTTGATTCCAGCCACATTGAGATGCAGGTACAGGTATAAAGTATTTGGAGAGTTGGATTTAACCAGGGTTGGGATTTTGCCAAAGTATTGATTATGAGAAAGAGGGACAAGGTAGTTGAAAAGTATATGCAAAGTCATGTTTTTATTTGACTATAGAATTTAGGCTGAGTAAGAAGGGAAGTGAGAACACTAAATAGAGTAACCATATATTGTATTGTCTGAACTAGAGCACGTTTAATTATTATGCTGAGATAACAGATCTGAACAAAAGTCTTCTACGCAAACCAGAACATGTAGCCATTCTGACATTAGGGTACACGAGGCAAGGAAAAGGCAGTAGAATGAATGGCTTGTTAGTCTACATAGGGTCAAAGGATTGTTGGAGTCAGGGTAATGGATGGAAGGAGCTAGAAAGGTAGGAAGTGAGGGCCAAAATGTGATGCACTTGAAACTGATAGTATTGAAAATTTACAGTTGTTGCTAACAATAAAATCATGGCTATGAGAGTCAGTGGCTGAAGTAAGTGGAGGACAAGATAACTGGAAAGGAATTCAGAAACAGAGAGACCCATCTATGGAAAGGCCTACACAGATATTGTTTTTCACAAATATTATGAGAGGACTATTTTGGAGAGAGTGACATTTACCTAGGGGCTAATATTTTCAAGGAATAAAGGGGGTTTATCCTGGGATCAGTAGATGCTTGCCCAAGGAAAAGCAAATAGTGTTCTAGTTTGAAGACTTGAAATTTAAACTGCGGGAATTTAGGAAGGAGGAAGTAAGAATTGTCTCAAAGAATCAAAAGTAGTGAAGAGCACACCTACTCCATCTCTAAGGCCATGAAACTAAGTTTGTTGGAGCCATACAGCTGCCATTTGATGCCACAAGAGGAGAAGTTATGGAATCAGCAATGAGCCAGGTTTCAGAGCAAGAAGATGAAGAAAACACTTATAAAAAGGTTGAGGACATATGAAATTTGGCTATGTCAACAAGACCATGGAAGGATAAAAGTAATGCTGAGTGAGAGAGATAGAAGTAAGGAGTGGGGGATGGAATCAGAATAGTGATAGAATAGTAGTGCACACTCCTTAGGGAGATTAGAAATGGTTGACATCTCAGAGATAAAGGTCATGATGAAACTGGCCTTTTAGTTCCAAGGCAGATAATTATGGTCATTCCTCTGCTGATTTAGGAGGAACCGGTTCAGGTAAATGAAACACATAGATAGAGATGTGAGGATGGCAGCTGGGCAGTCCTCTTCAGAAGGCCTGAAGACCCTCCCTCCCTACAAATGTATGGTCCCTCCACCACCTGAGTATTTTCATTGGTCCATGTTTTTGAACAGGAACTTCAACCTTGTATAGATTTTTGTAAATTTTACCAATTAATATATTAGGGTAAAAATGTAGTAATATCAATAGATTGAGGACTGGCATCCTTTCAGGTGACATTTTTATTTAAAGTTCAATTTTATTCAATTTAAAGTTTAAGGCCAAACATTTTCTGAAAGAACACATCTCTGAATTTATAATAATGGCTCTTGGTAAAATTATACAGAAAAGCATTATATGTTACCATATATGTAGAATTATATGTTTTTCAGTAACTGAAAGAGTTTATTTTGTTTTATTTTGTATTGTATTTTAAAGAATCTTTAAAGCTCTTATTTTTTTAATGTAAGAAAATAATGAGATTTTTTTTTACTTTTGGCAGCACTGTTATCTCAATACTTTAGTAAATGTGATACTATTGAAAAAACATTTCAATTAGTATATATTTGAATAATTATTAATTAACATATACCACTGCATGATAAATTAACATTCGTAATTAAAAAACTCTACCAGGACTTAATAGTTTGTTACTTATTTTAGCATATTGAAAGCTATTTAGACGAAAGCCCTAACTCAACAAGAACGCAAATATTTGGATGACTAATAACAGCAGAGGAAACATTCGGTTTGGATACCTCTTTTTTTAATTTATTTAGACAAACAGAATGACAGAAATAAATTTCAGTCTGTGTAAATGTATGGTTATTAACTCATTTATAGTTACTCTTCAGAATAACTGATTTATTTTTTTATCTCTGGAGGGGAAAAAACAAAAAAAAAGAATTCCAAATGTTTAAATTAACAAAGTAAAATAAAGTTCACACATTTTCATAAAAGGAGAATAAATGAATCCATACATTTGGGTGGGCAGTCTGTTCTCCAGGTCAATGACTGAAGCCAGTGATTCTGTGTTCCTGTGGTTTTTCCCTTTGACGTTGTTTACTCTCTTGATTCTACATATATCATTTTTTTCTACCTTACTCTTTTCATAGATCTTGCTAATAACTTAAGAATTGTTCTGCCAGCACATAGTTACAAAATTAAAGTGGTCATGTCATATCTGTTTCAACGAAAATGATTACAAATGTAGATTGGTCACAAATATACTTATCTTCCTGCTGCATTGTGAAGTACAAACTCCCTGCCCTAAATGGTTAAGTGGAGGGTTATTCCAAAGTATTCATGAATGATATGCTTTTATAAAAATGCATGTTCTACTACACTTTAAAGAGTAGAAGGATCTTAGATGCTGTCTTAGTACGAATGCCAACAGGAATTGCTTGTGGCTGAGGCATTCCTTCCCACACAAGCCCCAAAGGGCAGCTGTCTCCATAACAGGTTAACACATCCCTAAAAATGTTCCCTTGTCCTGAATGGCCAACAAGAAGTTTGAAAAGAGTCAGAGTAGGATGTGGGAAGGCAACAGTACCAAAAAAAAAAAAAAAAAAGTCATGTAAACAGCTTCCACTCTCTGCCTCATTTCAAACGCTGAGCTTTGCGTCACTGCTGCTTTTCCAATCTTCAGCAAAGAGAATAAAAACTGACCATCAATGGAGTTCTTTCAACGAATTGTTAAAAACTTCCCTCCTCTACCACTTCAGATTTGATATGTGCTTTATTGTTTTATGGCTTCAAAGACCCATCTGTATCAGAGGAAGTAAATTTTGTAGAAATTTGTTATAGAAACCATATTAAAATTAGTTCACCCTTTATCCTTCACTTGTTCATGGGGATGGTGTTTCTGCTGGACTAAGTCTCCTGAGAGATTAGTTCCCCGTCCTATCTTATGATTCCCTCCATGTTGAAAAGCATGAAGGTAAGAGAATATGTATTCCCAACAGTTGGCATAGCCTTTGTCTTTCAGGCAAGATTCAGCAGCTGAACGCTTTCCCATTTTTTAAGGTTATCAGACCCCTAGTCTTACATTAAGTATGAATGTCCCTGGATCCCCACTGAATTTAAAGATTCTTAATTTAAAATTAGTGCAGTGGATAAGGCACTGGTAAAACGTGTTTTGTTACCCATAACCTCATCATGTGAAACCTTTGAGTAACACCTGTTAGGTTCTGGCAACTGGTACCTCCGAAATGGAAATATTTCATGAACTCACCCAGCTTTCTTAGTTAGGAACACTTTCCCTTCCATAACCCTCCCCTACACACACACACACACACACACACACACACACACACACACCCCTTGTATCTCAGTAGTAAATATTCCAGCCATTACTTAAATTTTTCTAATTGCATATGTCAAAAGAGAGTATCTTTTTTTTTTTTTTTTTTTTTTTCTTTTTGCGGTATGCGGGCCTCTCACTGTTGTGGCCTCTCCCGTTGCGGAGCACAGGCTCCGGATGCGCAGGCCCAGCGGCCATGGCTCACGGGCCCAGCCGCTCCGCGGCATATGGGATCCTCCCAGACCGGGGCACGAACCCGTATCCCCTGCATCGGCAGGCGGACTCTCAACCACTGTGCCACCAGGGAGGCCCGAGAGTATCTTTCTTGAACTAGTTGAATCAGAGTATAAAGGGGAAATGTTGCCTGAGCTACTGAGTTTGGCTTAAGCATTTCTATCAACTTTAAAAAAAATAAGGTGACTGCGACTGACTATATTGTTTTACCAGGGCTGCTGTAACAAATACCACAAACTAGACAGCTTAAACACTAGAAATTCATTGCTACACCGTTCCAGAGGCTAGAAGTCAAAACTCAATATGTCAGCAAGATTGGTTCCTTCTGAAAGCTGTGAGGAAGAATGTACTCCATGACTCTTAGCTTCTGGTGGTTTTTAATCTTTAGCCTTCCTTGACTTGTGGCAGTACATCTCCAATCCTCTCATGGAATGCTCCCTGTGTGCCTGACTGTTCAGATTTCTCCTTTTTATAAGGTCATCAGTCATATTGGATTCGGGATTCACCCTACTCCAATAAAACCTCATTTAAAATAATTACATCTGCAACAGCCTGATTTCCAAATAAGGCAACATTCTGAAATACAGGAGGCTAGGACTTCAGCATATAAATTTGGGGAGGTGGTACAAAAGTCAACCCCAAAAAAATAGCCAATATGTCCTTGGAAATAACAACTCCTTGATTCATTATTTGATATTGTTTCTAGTCTCCCAAATTCCAGTTTCCCTGTCTATTACTTATTTACGTTCTAGAGTACACAGAGCTCCAATGAATTTTCATTTCCTTTTCGAAACCAGAACAGTAATTTATTTATTCAGTCAATGAACATATATTTATATTTTCTAGGTATAAGATATGTAGTATAAAACAAATACTAAATGTCTCCAGCTCTGATGGACTTATAGTCAAATTAGAAAGAAACAGTCAAAAGAGAATAGAAAAGTTTAGGATCTAGAAATTTTAGATATTAAAGGAAATAAACTATGCTTTTTCTAGGTACAGAACACTAAGGAAAAAGTCAATAACTTGTTTACTCTTATTTTCATGACTTCCCCGAAGCCTAATTTTTACATTTAATTATCAGCCTAGGGGACAATCAGATATTCCAAAGGAATTAGTTCCTAGCAAGAGGAAACAGACTCCACAATAGTGTATTTCAAGGGCTCACTGAGCATCTGAGGACCACCAGCCACAGACAGAATTTTTTCCTTGGACTATATCCTTAAGACTTAGAGCAAATACTGCTCAGTAATATGAATGGAGAAGATTCATGCTAGAAATAATTTTCCTTTTATGCTTTGTTCTTCACCACAAGCAATTTAAGCAAACCATTCTTTAAGAGTCACACCGAGATGAAATGAAAATGAACCACAGAGTGGATAGGAATCATACAAATTAGGAGAAAGGGGAGGAACCCATTAAGTACCAAAAACAGCAACAAGGACACAGAGAAGCTAGACAAGACTGAATTCTCTGGCTTCATGGTGACTGTGGCCCCAGATGAACACGAAGATCCAATCTTAAAGCAAGAGTAGGTAGCTTAATATCACTGCTTGTTGTGTATTATTAAGAAACATCTATATGTAAGATGTGCTTCTTTTGAATTTTTTGTTGTTGTTTACAATAAAAAATCTGACATCTTTAAGAAAGTTAACTGCAAAAGAAACAAGTTTCATTCTTTAAGATCTAGGAGGCTCCAAATATCTTGCCTTAATGGTATTGGTAGTTCCAATGCAAGGATACCTTTCTTACTTTTAAGATGGTCTAATGCAATGAATCATAGTCCAGGTCACAGAGCTGAGAGTCTATAGCAACCTAAGCTGAGAGCAGTTAAGAGATGTTTGTCTTCAGTCTGAAAGGGAGAAAAAAGTCACTAACATTGGGAAGAGAATGAAAAATTTTGCTCTGAAAAATGGGTACAGCAATCTTCACTTCCACCAGAAATACATGAAGCTTCCTTTAATTCCATGTGGCTGGGGACAGATGGATACTTCTGGCCAATGAAACATGGGTAGAAGTGCCAAGTCATTTATTTGCCATTGCAAAGCCCATTCCTCCATCCCAAATCCAGACCATCCCCACTCTCTGCCCAGAGAGCTCTCCTTTTCCCACTAGCAGGGTGATCAACAGTGTTTAATTTGTTGTGCCTTATCAGCCTAGGTTTCTGAGTGTAGTGAACAGAGGACTGCTGTTGACACTGTAATACACATGCGTCCTGAGCTATAAATAAACCTTTGTGTTTTTAGCCAACAAGATTTTGGTGTTATTCATTTTCATAGTTTTTTACTAGTTTATCCAGACAGATTCCATAACTACCCCACCATTTGATATTAGCTGGATTTGTAATTTTCCCAGTTTTAGATATATAAATGTATATTCCAATATTACTTTAATGTGCAATAGGACTTCCCTGGTGGTGCAGTGGTTAAGAATGTGCCTGCCAATGCAGGGGACACAGGTTCTATCCTTTGTCTGGGAAGATCCCACATGTCGCAGAGCAACAAAGCCCGTATGCCACAACTACTGAGTCTGTGCTCTACAGCCCATGAGCCACAACTACTGATGCTGCGTGCTGCAGCTACTGAAGCCCACACACCTAGAGCCTGCACTCTGCAACAAGAGAAGTCACCACAATGGGAAGCCCTTGCACCGCAACCAGGAGTAGCCCCCACTCGCTGCAACTAGAGAAAGCCCGCGTGCAGCAACGAACAACCATCACAGCAAAAATAATTTTTTTTAAAATTACAAAAAATAAAATAAAGTAAATGCTCCCTGAAATTCATGAACAGAATGCTGCCAGGGCCATTAAAGAAAAGCTCTAGCATCATTTGATTATATTGCAGAAACTTGTAGTTAGGCCAAAGACTTGTGTTAAAAGGAAAAAGTCATCATTTTACGGGGTAGGAACCAAATCATCTAACCCATCTAAAGCTTGTCTGTAATTTTCAGATGGTATTCCTTTATTAGCAATTAAAACTCCTCTAGTTTTTATTCGTTTTTTTTTTCCTTTTTCAACTAAAAAAAAGGTGTTCTAATAAAAATAAAATACATTACTCAAGCTAAACAATATCATTTGCATTTTTGTTTTAGATATATAAATTGGACAAGAGTAGAATTTACTGAAACCCAAGTGGGCATTAGTCTGGAGCCATGCATTATATATTATCTTTTATGTTTTGGGGTTACTTTATATTCAAGTGGTTTTGTAAATTTCTTTTTCTTATGCCAAAACTGTTGTGCTTGGAAAGAGGGCTCAAGATGGTAGTGTAGGAAGATCCTGAATTCACCTCCTCTCATGGACACCACAAATCTACATATGGAATAATTCCTTCAGAAAGATATGTGGAAACTGGATAAACAGAACCTCCACAACAAAGAGTAAAAGAACACCATCTAGACAGGGAGGAGAGTCAGAGAGCTGGGCCCCTCAAACATCTGCCTTGGAAAACCAACAGGGAATACATCCAGGAAGACTATACAACTTCAACAAACAAAAAACTCTTTCTTAAAGGGCTTGTGCATAGACTCACTCAACATGAAAACCAGTGCAAAAACACCAGAGTGAAAAGCACATGGACCACAGGTGAAGGGGACCCACTTACTAATCTTGAAGCATCTGCCAGAGATGTAGGAACCATTTGGGATGTTTCCTGGGGACTGAGTCACTGGTGGGAGCCATTTATGTGATCTGATGCTACCCTGCTAATATTTGACCTGGCGGGCAACATTTTGAAATTATCCATATAACCTATTAGCACCAGTGAGTGTGCCCAACCAAGAATGTTGGCTACCTCTGCACCTTGGCCAGGCCTCATAGCTGACCAAGCAATAGCCCTGCCCACCAGTGCCCTGTGGCAGCAGCTGGGCCTCACAGCAAGTCTTTGGTCAGCCCTACCCATCACTACCCCATGGAAGTCACAGCTTCAGGAAAGCACATGCAGCCCACATAGGGGATACCCCTTGAGCACCTTGCTCTGGTGGTCAGGTAATTTGTGTCTTTGAGCCCCTAAACAAGGTCACTCTTTCAAGATTGGGAGAGATAGCTGATATACCAAATACATAGAAACAATCATGGTGACTTAAGTAAAATGAGAGAGGGGAATATATTCCAATTGAAAGAGCAAGACAAAACCTCAGAAAAAGAACTAAAAGAAATGGAGATAAGCAGTCTACAGATTCAATGGAAACCCTATCAAAATACCAATAGCATATTTCACAGAACTAGAATAAATAATTATAAAATTTATGTGGAACTACAAAAGATCTTGAATAGCTAAAAAAAATCTTCAGAAAGAAGAATATAACTGGAGGTATCACTCTCTCTGATTTCAAACAGTATGATACTGGCACAAAAGCAGACACAGATATCAATGGAACAGAACCAAAAACCCAGAAATAAATCCAGTCATATATGGACAATTAATTTATGACAAAGGAGCAAATAACATACAATGATGAAAGAACAGTCTCTTCAATAAATAGTGTTGGGAAAACTGGACAGCCACATGTAAAAGAATGGAACTAGACCACTTTCTTAAGCCATGCACAAAAATTAACTCAAAATGGATTAAATACTTACATATAAGACCTGAAACCATAAAATTCCTTGAAGAAAACACAAGCAATAACTTCACTGACATCAGTCTTAGCAATGTTTTTGAGGATCTGACTCCAAAGACAAGGGAAACAAAGGCAAAAGTAAACAAATGGAACTACATCAAACTAAAAAGCTCCTGTGTAGTGAAGAAAACCACGATCAAACTAAAAAGGCAACCTACTGAATGTGAGAAGGTACTGGCAAGTCAGTATCCCACAAGGGGTTAAAGTCTAAAATATATAAAGAACTCATACAACCTGATATCAAAAAAACAAACAATCCAATTAAAAAATGGACAGAGGACCTAAATAGACATTTTTCCAAAGAAGACAAACAGATGGCTGACAGGCACATGAAAAGATGCTCAGCATCACGAATTATTAGGGAAATGAAAATTAAAACCACAATGAGATATCACCTCATGCTTGTTAGAATTGCATAACAAATGCTGGAGAGGATGTGGAGAAAAGGAATCCATTGTACACTGTTGGTGGGACTATAAATTGGTGCAGCCATGATAAAAAGTATGAAGAGTCCTCAGAAAGTAAGAATAGAAGTACCATTATGTCCTAGCTAATCCTCATCTAGGTATTTATCTGAAGAACATGAAAACACTAATTCAAAAGGTATATGCATAGGTATATCCTATGTTTGTTACAGCATTATTTACAATAGTCAAGATAGATATAGGAGCAACCTCAGTGTCCATCAATGGATGAATGGATAAAGAAGATGTGGTGTATAAGTACGTATACACAAAATGGAATACAACTCAGCCATAAAGAAAGAATGAAATCCTGCCATTTGTGACAGCATGGATGGACCTTGAAGGTGTTATGCTAAGTGAAATAAGTCAGACAGAAAAATAAATACCATATGATTTCAATTATAAGTGGAATCCAAAAAAAAAAAAGAAACAAATCAAATGAACAAAATAAAACAAAAACAAACTCATAGAAACAGAGAATAGATTAGTGGTTGCCAGAGGGTTGGAAGATGCGTGAAATGGATGAAGGGGGTCAACTGTATGGTGAAGGATGGCAACTAGATCTGTGGCAGTGATCACTTTGCAGTGTATACAGATGTCAAATTATAATGTTGTTCACCTGAAACTTACATAATAATAAAAATAAAATAAAAAATAGTACTTCTTTGCTTGGTTGCTTGCTACCTCTGAATCAAAGTTGGTAATATGTGATAACCTGATCATCAGTAAGATAGGGCCTATAATTTTTTAAATAAGTTGAAGTAGCCATTATTTATCTAAACAAATTAATCCAGATTTTAACCAGCAAAACTAATCATTCATCAGCTTTGGAAGAAATGAAATTTTCCTGAGTCTGACAATTCGCTGTGTATAGAAAATGTATCCTGAGCAAATAATAGTATTTGTTCTAGGAAAACCTAATTCAAAGATCACTCATGTATTTAACAAATCATGATTGATTACTAAATATGTGTTTCACATTTTAATAGGAACCATGGACAAAAAGGTAAAGTCCCAACCATTGTGGAATTTACAGCACAGGGCAGGAAACTGGTCAAATATAAAATTCATTTTCTATGATCAATAAAAATTGAGTGGGCTTCCCTGGTGGCGCAGTGGTTGGGAGTCCGCCTGCCGATGCAGGGGACACGGGTTCGTGCCCCGGTCTGGGAAGATCCCACATGCTGCAGAGCGGCTGGGCCTGTGAGCCATGGCCGCTGGGCTTGCGCGTCCGGAGCCTGTGCTCCACAACGGGGGAGGCCACAGCGGTGAGAGGCCCGCGTACAGCCAAAAAAAAAAAAAAAATTGAGTTTATGCAGTATAATTAACTTCTATAATTTAATACACTGATATAATTCATTATGATAATGAAAAGGATCTATCAAGACAAGACACAAGAATCTTCCAGTGATCAAGACTTTATCCAAGGCACAACCACTCTCTACCTCATAAACTGCTATCTCATGGCTGACTCTTGCTTTGTGTCCTCCCTGTTGAGTGAGTAGGTACTGGGTGTTAGAGTTAAGAGGTACCACTGCAGCATCATGATGGCATCTTCCATGTCCTTAGAGTTACAATCAATATCACAGTTTCAATCAATATCACTCTCAGTTGGTGAGAGTTTCTTTGAGTTGAGAAATATTAATATGCTCAACTCAAGGGGTGATACAAGTTTTTGGGGGTCTGTTGCTTATATAATTATGTGGGTCTTCTTTCAAAAAAATAAAGAATATGCTATTTTGAATACAAAATTAGGTAGAAGGATTTGGAAGATGTTAATGTATGGGAAGTTCTGAAAGTCAAGCTTCATTAGCTTCACAATAAGTTGTCCCATTAATAAATAAGAACAGAGTTCACAGTCCCTCACATAGACACACCCATATACACACACAATCAAATGTAGGACTCTCTCACCTATAAATAAATTATGAAAATCCTGTGACAAAATTAGCAGATTTAATCCAGCTGTATAGTAAAAATACATTATGAGAAACCACCAAACAATCTTCCAAAGTGACTGTACCATTTTGCATTCCCATCTGCAATGAATGAGAACTCCTGTTGCTCCACATCCTCACCAGCATTTTATATTTTTAGTATTCTGGATTTTAGCCATTCTAATAGTTCTTTTAATTTGCATATACATGATGGTGTATGATGATATATGCACATTTTCATGTGCATATTTGCCTTCTGTATATCTTCTTTGGTGAAGTGTCTGTTAAGGTTTTGTGTCCAGTTTTTTAAATTGGGTTGTCTTCTTATTATTGAGTTTTAACAGTTCTTTGTATATTTTGGACATGGTTCTTTATCAACTATGTCTTTTGGAAACATTTTCTCCCAGTCCGTGCCTTGTCTTTTCATTCTCTTGACAGTGTCTTTCACAGAGAAGAATTTTTTTTTTTTTAATTTACTTTTGGCTGCATTGAGTCTTCATTGCTGCACATGGGCTTTCTCTAGTTGCAGTGAGCAGGGGCTACTCTTCATTGCAGTGCACGGGCTTGTCACTGTGGTGGCTTCTCTTGTTGCAGAGCACAGGCTCTAGGAGTGTGGGTCTCTGTGGCTTGTCGGCTCAGTAGTTGTGGCTCGTGGGCTCTAGAGTGCAGGCTCCGTATTTGGGGGGCATGGGTTTAGTTGCTCCACGACATATGGTATCTTCCCGAACCAGGGCTCTAACCCATGTCCCCTGCATTGTCAGGCAGATTCTTAATACTGCACCACCAGGGAAGCCCTGACTTGCTTTTAATGAATAAAATAAAGCAAAGGTGATGAGATGTTACTACTGTGATTATTTTACAGTACACACAGTTCTTTGCTAGCTGACTTACTCTAGAGACTCTCCCTCTCTCCACTTCTCCCTCCTCCTTCCTTCTCCCTCTCCTCCTTCATGCTGGCTTTGAATAAGCTAGCTGCCATTAATCTAATTCTGCCAGAAAACTGAGGAAGCTGAGCTGTACATTCTTTCCCAGCAGTCCAGCCTCTGATGAGACCACAGCCCCAGCCAACACCTGGATTGCAGCCTGGTGAGTCTCTGAATCATAGAGCCCAACAAGACTGTGTGGGACTCCAGACCCACAAAACTGTGAGAAATAAACATGAGTTGTTTTAAGTGTGTAGTAATTTGTTATACAGTATAGAGAACTAATATACTTTACATTTTTACTCTACATATGTATGATTTGTGTTTTTACAAGGAAAATGTGGATAAATGTAGCAATGGAACTAACAATAAAAGCCACAGTGTCCTTATAGAATTATTCTTATCCCCATATTCTGAGAAGATTTGTCATTCCCATATGTGTTAATGAGCAACAGCAGATACATCAGAGACTCAGAGAATTCTGCTACAACTAAGAACAAGTTTCTTATCTTCATAACAGCAACCTACCACATAGTTTAGGAAAAAAATATGAAACAAACAAACAAAAACCACTACCTTTTTCAACTCAAAGGGAAAATTTAAAATAGGAAAAAAGAGAACACTTTTTCTTATAGTAGAATAACAGCTAATACATTTAGAAGGTATGGTGGAGTTTGAAAGTTACTATTTGGCAATCACAGGAATAACAAATGATTAATCCAAGAGACATCAATAGGTGCTAAAATTGTGGGCTAAAACTTAATGAAGAATGGAATATTTATAATCTCAAAGTACTCTCCTCTCCCCCCCACACAAAACATTTAATTACAAAGAAAAATGAATAACTTTATAATAAAGTAATTTTAGAGTAATCAAAGTTAACATCACCTGTAATGGGACAAATTGAGATCAAGTACCTTCTGATAGGGCAATGAGAGAACAAATTACACTTTCTGTGAAATTCTTGCCAAAAATGGAAAATCTGAGTCTAATAACAACAACAACAAAAAAGAAATCAGAAGAAAAATTGGGAGAGTAGGGGCAAAACCCCAAAATATTTTCTGTAATCTTTAAATGTTCCAAGGTCATGAAAGTCAAAGAAAGACTGGGCTACTCTTCCAGATTGGAGGGGATTAAAAAGACACAACAAGTAAATGGAATGCATGATCCTTGAATGGTCCTTCTGCTATACAGGACATTGGGCAAGTGAAGAAACCTGAATGAGATCTGAGGATTTGACAGTAGTCATATATCAGTGTTAATTTCCTGATTTTGATGACTAGGTTGTGGTTATGTAGGATAGTTTCTTTGCTGAAATTATAGGCTAAAGTATTCATAGGTGATGAAGTATCAAACAGTGATTTATGGAAAATGGTTAAGGGTAAAAAAAAAAGTCTTTGTTTTATTCTTGCAATATTTCTGAGAGTTTGAATGTATTTCAAAATAAAAATAAAAATGATTGTTATGATTTTTAACTAAATCAAGACATTTTCAAAACAGCCATATCTGTGAATGTTTTCATTACATTCTATCAATTGGGAATTCTTTCAGTCCAAAACCCAAGATCATTATTATTAAAAGAGTTCAGTTTTAAAATCTGATTCTCTTTCAAAATGTTTTGCTACTGGTGAAAGTTTCCATCATCATCCATCATGGGGTTAATAATTTACTTGAAAAGCAATTAATTGAGTCCATATATTGTGAAGGTCTACATATGAAAGAATTTGGGATTAAGGCAATTGCCTCTTTACTTTGAAATAACTATACATTTGAAGTAAAAGTATCACTTTAGCTAAAATCATCCAAATAATTGTTTCCACTCCCCTTGTATTTCATCAGTGTATCCAGAAAATCTGTAAATAAAAGCATTTCTTTTCATATTTCAAACACACACTGAAGTACACACACAAATACACATATTCATATATATACATTACCCCTACAGTTGTAACAAGACTATTCCTTTCAAAATAATCTCAGCCTTTACTGTAACTCACCAGACCACTAATGTGCTTGTGCATGAGTTAAGGATAGAACAGATTTCCAGATCCCTGTGGTTTTTACAGGCCAGTGCCATCTGTTTACCATTGAACGTTTCCTAAGGCCTACTTCCCACCACTTTAAGACACTCCATCAAAGGAAATATCCAACTGCCCTTCTAAAATGTGAATGTTACAAATCATTCCACTTTAGCAAGATATTTTTTCTTAAATTCCACGTTTTAAAAGCTGTATAGCAAAGGCAGAAACAACAACCAAAAAGGTGTAATTTCTAAGCAGCAAAAGTAACAAGTTTTCAGTATTGCTTGTTTGCCCATTCAGCATTTTTTTCTCCTACTTCGCTAGTAGCTCTAGCCAGCCATTCATCAATAATTTTTAGGATGTTAGATAATAAAGTTCACTTTAACCTTAAGTACATTTGGATTTTACTGTGAGATTCTAAATGAATTAAAATCCCCTAAGACTCACAGAAATATATATACTTTGGAGAAATTTCAAGCATCCTAATTATTTGGTGAAAGAATATTTGGAGCAGGAACCTTCCCAGAAACCACATTGAAAACATTCCCCTGCTGACTCCATCTCACTAATCTGGGGGCAGAAGGGCCACTGGAGGAAAAGCCTTGTTTTAGCATCAGAAGGAATTGGGGTATTGACTACAAGTATGGCCAAGGACAAATGATGAAATCTTTCTGATCATCACTTTAGTTAAATGCATAATGAGGATGAGAATTTTTATTTTTTAGGGACATTGTTAAGCATAGAGTTTTCCTATTTGCATCTTCATAGTAAAAAGTCAAAGTGTGATCTGAATTGTCATAATCTGGATTCTCTTAATAACTTTATGACTATGTTACCCACTCCAAGCTCATGTTGTTCACCAAGTGACAGGCCAATAAACCAAGAGATGAGATGTTAGGGCAAGGAATAGAAACTTAATTTGGAAAACCAGTGGACTGAGAAGATATTGGACTGGTATCCCAATGACTCATTTTACCGAAGTTAAAATTCGGGATTCTGCTATACTAAAAGGGGAGAGTTTGTTGCAAACTTCTTGGTGCCAGCCAGATCTTGGAGGGATGTCAAAATTCTTTGTTCTTGCAGCTGTCCACCTAGGTCTGGTCATGATGTTCTTGTAAACCTCCAACAAGACAAATGTTATCCTCTGTTCTGAAAAATTTTATCTCTATATGAACAATAAGTGTTATACCTTTAAAGGTCAAGCCTTGGAAGCAGAGCCTTGATAAGGGGCTATCTTGTATATTTCAGGCTATAGGCAACATTCTTTTACAAAAGGTGCAGAGCAAGCATGACTAAGCATAGGCCACCGAGCACAAAGGTTAGAGTTAAGGAATAAATCCAATATGGAGTCAAGTTTGTTCTTGTCTGTTAAAACTACAGTTTAATAGTCCACTCTTTAAAACCTGAGGTATTCATAAATTTGAAGTGAACTTAACTAGAAACTTGTTGCTATTGTTGCTTCAATAATGTGGAAATTTTTCTCAGTAGTAAAAACATGTTCATTGCTAAGTGCCTTCAATTTCTACTCGGTGGTGGCATTTTGGATAGAAATGGAAAGTTTCATCTGCTGCTTGTATTTGAGTAGAGATTATATGAGAATTCTACATGGTTCTAAATTCCAATTTTTTTATGTATAATCTGAGAAGAATGTGAGAGAGGGAATGAACACATATAAGATTTTATGTTGTCAGTAATTTCAACATCATAAAATTATGTCTCTATTCCATAAAATATCCATGCCCAATACCTTAACAACACTTTATTTGTAAAACTAGAAAGTCAAAAACAGGGAGAGGATGGATGGGATAAACAATTTTTTTTTTTTGGTTTTAAAATTCTTTGAAAGTACCATTGTCACACACAAAAATAAATGGTTTAGTATTTTGTGAGGGGATAAGTTCACAGAATTTTTTCATAAACCACTTATCTATAAACTATGAATATCTGACTATGATATCAGAATATGAACCAAATTTAGATAGTTATTAAGTTATACTTCCAAACTATGAAGAAACTAGTATTTATTGATATTAAAATTTGTTTTGTTTGGTTTTCCTAGTAAGTCCTACTTTGAAGATTCTGAACTTGTGAAAGTCAGGTTTATATAATTTCTATGAATAGATTTTTTGTGAGTATTCAGCAAGAATAAAATTAGTTACCATTTCAAGTTTTTTTCTGTGTGCCAGATACTGTTCTAAGCACTTCAGTTAATCCTTAGAACAACCTGTATAATAAGTATTACTATCCAAATTTTTTTTAAAGAGAAAATTGATTGTTTTTAGAGATGAAAGAACTTCATTATTTCAACATCACAAGGGTAGATCCAGGACCCAATTAATCTGATTCCAAAGCTTCCATTCTCAATTCCTTTGACAGTCATGAGTGTTTGCCCTGTAGACTCCATTCATTTTCAGATATGCTTTTAGCAGTGCTCTCACCCTCTCTGGAAGCTAATGATAGAGTCACCAGCCTCAGTCATGGTCAAAGTGTCAAAAGTTACTTGACCTTCAAACAACTCTCATAACAGCCTGCCATAGCTTCACATGTGAAAACCACCAGAAAGTTAGGAAACAAGGTAAGGGCATTATCCGAATGGAAAAATAAAGCCACATTTTAAACATTTTTAGTACACATTCCTTAATCATGTTAACTAGTTGGCATCATGAGGAGGGACTTTTTTTGTTGGCAAAATATTTCCAGCCAGGGAAAATGTAGCACCAATAAGACTTTTCATCCTGCACCTGAAGGGGCAGATCTAAGAAAGTAGAGTAGGGGGTTAGATGCTGTGGCAACAGAAACAAAAGATGATACGAGCAAAAGCTGATCTCTTTATGTTTTCATTAGGACCATCTCTACTCACAAGTGAAGTCCGGGTGAGCTGAGAGTTTGTGTGAACAATTATGTACATTTATTTTTTAAGAGAGAATTTGGCGAGAGTGTCAGTGCTTAGGAGAAATATGGTAACATATGGATGGATGTCGATTTTTTCAATAATTACATATACTTTATTTGCATAGAATTAATCTCTCCATGTATTCCTTCATAGCCATCCTGGAATGCAGATAGAAACAGAATGCCCCCTATGTAACATGACAAATATCAGACATGAAAGAATCCATTGACTTACCCAAGATACACTGCCAATTGATAATTTTAATAAAATAGGGTAGAGGTTCTCAAACTTTTAGTGTGAATAAAATAACAGGGGAATCTCTCAAAATTCAGATTTCTAGGTGTAACAGTAGAGATTCCTATTCCTGGGGTAAGGTTCTGGGATCTGCATTCTTAACAATACCTCAAATGCCTTCATGGCAAATGACCCAGAGCCTGTTTTTGAGAAACACTAGCCCAATGAGTTTCTGGGCTCACAAGTGTTAAATTGATTAAGGACAGGCTTGAGAAATCATTGTGGCCTGGAGTTTCCTGGAGTGTTGGTCTCCTTTATGGAAATGTTACTTACAGGATTTAACAAACTGTTTATAATGGCTTAAATCAAGCCATCTGCTAAGGAAATAACTATCCAGTACAAGACAGTGAGCAAAGAAAGGGGCCTCAGATACCAGTTCCCAAGGGCATCATAGGGAAGCTCTGTCCACAGAGAGAAAAGGACTAATTGATCACATAGCCAACTACCCTAGACAGACCACCCCACCTGTTTGGGCACTATCAGGTGATGGATGTACCTGGGGCCAATTTCAGATTTGTGGTCTTATCCATTCTTCTGTCTTAGGAATTGCTGCCTCTTTAATGAAAACTGTCCTATGGGAATAATTTTGGTGTTCATAAGAAACACTTGGAGGAGAATTAAACCAAAAATCTTTTTAAAAAAATTTAACATTTTCTCTATAAGCCTTTTCCTGATTCTGCCAGCTGAAAGCAATCATCTTTCTCTCATTTCCCATTGCGCTGGATGTTCACCTCCAATTGACACTGTGATTACCCTGTGAGGCATGTTTACTTACGTGCCTTTCTCTCCCTGAGCATGACTGTGGGCTCATTATGGACAAGATCCATTATGGATTCAGTGTTTTATCCCATCCCCCCATTGCATGCAGCACATAACTGACACTATTATGCTATTGTTTTCTAGGGATTTGAATCAGTGAGGTTTTCTTTTACTAGAGAGTAACTTCTTGCAGAACTGCTATTAACAACCCTAAACAGATAATTTGAGAAGCCTGCCAAGCAGGTATTATTCCAGATCCCATCTCTGACCTAAAAATGAACAGAGTGAAAATTACACATACTAGATACCTTTTTCCTCTGATCTGAGACTTGCAATAGCATAATTTGCAGAAACAGTAAATCCAAAATTAAGTCCTTGGAAAGATATTATTAGGAAGACTACAAATCTAGTGTCTTGACTCTCTTTAGGGGAAGAGTGAGCAGAGTTTCCTTGGACAGGAATTTGACAAGAAGAAATTGGTCAAAGGCCTTGGGTTACCTGCCAAACCTGAACCTGAGCCTAGTTTGAGGGGAAGGCAGTACACAGATCATTGCAAAGCTAAATGCATCCATTTAGTCTAAAGGTCTGTTGCTGGGCAAAGGTGAAACTGGTCTCTTTTGGATGTTGCCAATAATAAAGTCTTGTGTGTTAGTCTTGGTGGTCAGAACTTACTTATTCCTTTGTGCATTTATTGAAGATTCATGGAGTCTGGTGCTGCTGTTTAGCAACTAGTCAGGCCTTTGGCTTCTGCTTGTGGCCTGGTTAGCCTAAGAATGGCAAGGTGGATGTTACAAGTCGTGGTTCAGTCCAGTGGCATCTTGGTCCAAAAGTGTATCTTAGCCCAGTATGATTCATCTTGGACAATTTGGTTAGTCCCTTTAACATGCTGTTCCAGAGGCAAGAGTTGGTAGTATCTTAGCAGTGTTTGCAACCTAGAAACATTATTCCTTTGTAATTTAGTCTTGATGAAGTTTTAGCTAGCTAGTCAGAGCATGGTGGAAGCTTGTGAGGATCTAAGTGAAACTTGTTCTAGTATTCCAGATATGATACATTTAGACTATTGACTTGGGCCAATAAGTAGGATTTAGAAAAAAAGACCTCTATAATATGATTTCTTTGTGTGGGAAGGGCAGGGGGAACATTAGTATTCTGACCAATTTTTACTACAGTTTGTGTCCAATACTTAATTTATGAGCTCTCCTTCCCCATAGGAAATGCCTAGTGGGATCCTAGACCCAGAGACCAAGTCTAGTGAAGCCTCAATTCTATAACCCATACTTTATGAAACCTCAGCTTGGTAATAAGCAGAATGGTGAATTTAGAAGGTCTTCAAGTATATTGATGAAGCCCATGGAGTCATAAGAAAGGTACCAATTCCTAGAGACTTCTCAATGTCTACTACTGCCTGCACATGTGGACTTGTGTCTGGAATGTGGGAAGACATGCCAAAGACCATCACCAATTTTAAGGCTTGTGTTCCTTCAGAGACTGTGACAACATATGATTTACCATGGTGACTCCATTGTTCTCTGATCATTAGTGGTGGCTGATGGCAGAGCAATGTGGGTGTTGCATTTGGGGTCTGGTCATGGCATACCAATGTTTACGCACCCATGTTACTGTGTGGGATGAAGTAATGAGAGCTTGTAGGTTGGATGGTCTAACATATTCGTAGCTCTGGACATAGGAATCATCTTGGTGCAGTAATTGTACAATTTCATGGTGAAGACATAGCATTGGCTTTATTTTATATAGATGGTGAAGTTTTTAGGAGGAAACTGATCATGGGAAGTGATGTTTTTCCAATGAAAATATTTATCTGGGAGCTCAAATTCCAAGATCTCTGTTAAATGACATATATATTTTGGCCTCTACTAGTTACCTGCCCTTCTGAAATATATTTTTATTACTGAGTGAAATTTATCCGCTCTCCAAACTGTTTATAAGTGCTTGATGCCCTACCCAGATTCCTTTTACTGAGACACTGTATTCACCCCTCAGAAGCTGTGGTGGTTGGCAGCTAACAGCTCACACCAGCTCCCTTCTCCAGAAGATCACCATTAGAGGATGGGATCTGACTTACCTGGAGATGCTTGGGAGGTTAAATACCCCCCACACACACCTGTGGTGTTGCTTCATAGCCAATGACAAATAGAACTGGGGTCTAACAATCCATCCCCCTTGCATCTGGGTAGGACAACCTCTGTGATGTGATTCTTGTTCCAGAGTTTCCTATGGGTCAGTCTAGACCTCTCCCAAACAACATGCTTGCCTATCTTTCCCTTGATCCATCCTATTTTCCTCGTTCCCTTAAAAGATTTTCCTAAGATCACTTCATTAATAAATTACTTGCACAGGAATCCAGGAATCCAAGTCTCAGTTCTTTCTCTAAAGGAATACTATTAGGTGATTTAGGAAGGTAATGTAGACTGGATATCTTGAAGGAATATTGAGAGAAAAAGAAAAGAACAAAAAGTAGAAATGACAACAACATAAACCTAAAAGGAAGAGAAGGACATTAACCACTGAAGTTTAATAATTGAGTACAAGATCCTCTAATTTTTTTCATCATTTTATGTTCAGTGCCTAGAAAAGAGCCTGGATCAAACAAGTATTGAATGAACAAATTAATCAATGAGTGAGACAGACATTCATCCTCTCTATAGCAAAACTTGACTGCCTAAAAATGTTGGCAGAGAACCAGCATCACAAATGGGGAAACATATGAAATAAAATAGATTAGAAGATAGACAGACCTGATACATAAATGGGAAAATAGAGAATTTATTTTGGAAGAGAAGAATGTAACTATGGTCACGAAGTCTTAACCAGCCAACTTATGACGTGTGTTTGTCCTTTTCTGGTTTGTTAAACAACATAGTTCTCCAAGGACTAAGATCTATAGTTAGCAAATATTTTATTTTTTAGCAAAGGAAATTGTTTACTAAATAAAATATCACTCATACACTTACTAGAATTCATAAACTGAAAAAAGCAGTATTTATTGTATAAGTTTGTTAATTTATAGCAGTCAACCAATAAGAAAATGAAGCTGTGTTGAGTCACTGGAAAATGTTTAAGTGTGGATTGTGTTTCCATCTTACATGAACCTCAGTAAGTATTTTATCTCATTATAGTGTTTTTGAGAAAATACGAACTTACACAAATAAGTAGTTGCAATGACACCAGATTTTACAGCCTCATCTTGAAATCTCCTGACACTAAACCAATTTAAATCCTTGAAAAAAGTCATACTGAGAAATTTCTGCTTCAAAGTTGAATCACTTAAACTCTAATACTGTCATGCTTTAGCTAAAACAAGAGCTTGGAATCACTCCAAAATTGTCACAGTGAAACTTTGTGAGATTACTTGTTATTTCACAAGTTAAATTAAACTGTGATCTAATCATCTACTCTGTAGATTCCCTTGATCTTTCCTCTCATCACAAGTATAGAAGGAGTATTTTTTCTAATACTATTTTACTTTAGCAGATATGCATTAGGCTGATTTATTAAAAATTAGTGCAAAACTAAAACTTCTTAATCAATAATACATTAATTATACATTTAAATATGTATAAAGATATTACAGAAAAAAGTTTCTTCTAAGATTGACCTTTCCCTCCCACATGGAAAACATATGGAGGTTCCTCAAAAAATTAAAAATAGAGCCACCATAAGGTCCAGTAATTCCACTCCTGAGTATATATCTGAAGAAAATGAAAACACTGATTCAAAGTTATA
Organism: Mesoplodon bidens; assembly: GCF_964165515.1. Classification (NCBI taxonomy): domain Eukaryota; kingdom Metazoa; phylum Chordata; class Mammalia; order Artiodactyla; family Ziphiidae; genus Mesoplodon; species Mesoplodon bidens. The sequence continues at coordinate 18,630,497 of NC_138161.1, forward strand.
TGTAACCCAATGTTCATAGCAACATTATTTCCAATAGCCAAGATATGGAAGCATCCTAAGTGTCCATCAACAGATGAATGGATAAAGATGTGGTATATATATACACAATGGAATATTAGCAATAAAACAGAATGAAGTTTTGCCATTTGCAACAACATGGATGGACCTAGAGGGTATTATGCTTGGTGAAATAAGTCAGACAAAAACTGTACAATCTCACTTATATGTGGAATCTAAAAAATAAAGCACATGAATGAATATAACAAAACAGAAACAGACTGATAGATACAGAGAAGAAACCAGTGGTTACCAAAGGGGAGAGGTGTCAGGGAGGGACAAAATAGGTGAACGGGATTAAAAGGTACAAACTACTAGGTATAAAATAAATAAGTTACAAGCATGCACTGTACAGCACAGGGAATATAATCAATATTTTGTAATAACTTTATGTGGAATATAATCTATAAAAATATCGAATCACTATGTTGTACACCTGAAACTAATATAATATTGTAAGTACTATACTTCAATAAAAATAAATAAATAAATAAATAAATAAACTGCATGAATGTTTATAATGGGCCAGGATTGGGAAGTACTGGTAAACGGCTTTGTAGTTTTCAAAGCGTTTTACCTGTGTCATATTTTTACCTCAATAATTAAAAATAAAAGAATGTATAGACTTTGAGTAATACAAGTAAATAAATAAAAATAAAGGGGTGAATGACAAGGTAACTCTTAAAGCATTAATAAATCTTAAGAAAAGTTAAATGGCTTTTCTGGGAACCAAACCCAAATTTGCAGTTGAGTGATGTAACTTTTAATCTCATGCTCTTTCCATCAGAAGAGGTTCTCTTAAGGGTCATGAATGATCAGTGAGTGAGTGATGCCTGCAAGAATTGGACCTGAGGATTGTTGTCCAAAGAAATTTGATACAACCTAGTAGGAAATAATATACTGATATTTTTTGGAGGCTGTATCCTCAAGAAGGATCATCCTTCTCAGACTTATATTCACACTGAGAATTATGTTCCCTTTTCTCGATTAGAAACCTGAGATTACCCTGATATCATACATGTCATTATCCACAAGCAATAGGAGATGCCAACCAGCAAGACCTGAGAAATGTATCCAAAATAAAAGAGTTACATAGATGTTGAAGTTACCTAGAACAATCCAGCTCAGTAAGTTTGGTCAACACTATGTCTCCTTTGTATCTTTGCTAAACAGGAGCTTTGGATGGCCCTTTCCATTTGTTCCAGATAATTTTCTGATTATTCTCCCAAATCTATTTCCTATCCTTTTCACTCTACTTTCTCTTTGGAGAAGCTAATCTGTATGGATTATATTAATGGGCACCATTGCTCACTGCCTTCTGCTGGATTTGGTCAAAAAGGGGAGGAAGGTAAATTTTATATACTTACCTCCAAAGCAGCCTTCTTGTGGGGTTGCCTCAGGCTGGTTGCATTACTCAACCAAAGGTCGCTGCTCCTCTCCTCCAGGTGGCCCTCTTTATAGACTCTTTCTTTCCCAAGTCCTGGAAATGGATCCCACCTTTTTTCTGTCATGCATAGCAGCAGTATGGTGATGAGGTAGAGGTAAATTCAGAGGACACACACTTTGGACAGAAGTTAAGTTGAAGGGTGATAGGATAAATTAAGATGAGAGGGAGAAAAAATGTCAAAATTTAGTACAAGTGCTGGTGACTTTAGAAGTAAGGTTAGAATTCAAGTGAAAATTTTTAGTTTAGGTGAAAAACTGAAAGGAATTTCAGTGAATTCTACTTGAGGACTAGCATTGTGTTTGTTTCTGGAAAAAGTCTCTCTTAGGATAGTGGAAAAGGCGAATTCCAAAATAAATGGGGCTAGCAATTAAGGACACAATGCAGAGAACTTGTTCCCCATTGATTACTCACATGCTACTTGCATGTGTTACTTGTTAGTTACTTGAAAGGACCTAACATTTTGTTGAATTAAGCAAAAAGAGAAATGTTCATTTCTATTAAAGGTAATAAGAGAAATGAAAAATACATTTTGCCAACCTTTCAATTTTCTGGCGCATCTGATTTTCAAATTTGGTTCAAAGTGTTTAAGTTAAAATACAAAAGGGGAAACATTTCCCGATTGACCAAGGCACAGGCATGGAAAAGCATACAGATACCGTGAATATAAGATAATTATTAGAAACTATTTTATGAGTTATGTATAAATAAATAAGAAACATATGGACTGCATTTCCCTGGAAATACACTTGGGTTTGAAAATTAAAAAGAAAAAAAAAATAACCACCTTGATAAAAAGCTGACAAGACTTTGCCAAACCTCAAAAGTTGGAAAAATAGCTTGAAATATTTGAGGAACCCAAACATGGATGGGTTTGCCCTAGTTAGAAGGCCTTTTATGGTCAGATGAACATGGGTAACAGTGGGGGAGGCATGGTGGAAAAACACATCAGGAACAACACATGGTTTGGCATGTTTCCAGTCAATTTAACAGAAACTCAGATTAAGATATTCTACAGAATGTACCTGACTCTAATGTTCACACCAAACAAGATCAAGAATTCCCTGGGTAGTTGACCCAATTTGAAATTAGAAGTTTTCACAGCTTAGTGTATCCACATTGCCTGGCATCCTACCCTTCCAAACATAAATTCTAAATTTAGTGACCAGGAATTTTTTAAAAGTTCAGAAAAAATGTATAAGAATGACCACATGAATAGGAACTCTACAAGGGAGGAAATATTAAGAGAGCAGGTGATATATCAGAAGTGAAATTCTAAGTAAGTAATTAAAAATTATGCCCATGGAGAAGAAAATGCTGATATGCTTAAGGCAATTTATAAGTCTGGGCTAAGAACACTTAGGTACTTGAATATTTGCCAAGCAAAAACATAAAAGAGAGAAGTTACTAGGGATAAATTACAATTGAGAAAACTACTGAAAAAACTAAGCACAAAACTGAGGATTTTGAGAAATGATAAAAACATTTCATTCGTTCAACAACTATTTATACTCTGAGTAAGAACCAAAGAGATGAGATACATAATTGATTTGTATAATATAAGAGTTGGGATTCAAAATGTGGAACAAACTACTCATCTTATACATTATTTTCATTTTCTGTATCAAAGAGGATAATTTTCAAACTCAAGTGAAGTCATTTAGTTAAAACTGAAGCCTCGAGGAGCTGGGGGAAGATGGCGGAAGAGTAAGACGTGGAGATAACCTTCCTCCCCACAGATGCATCAGAAATTCATCTACACGTGAAACAACTCCTACAGAACACCTACTGAATGCTGACAGAAGACCTCAGACCCCCAAAAGGCAAGAAATTCCCCACGTACCTGGGTAGGGCAAAAGAAAAAAAGAATATACAGAGACAAAAGGATAGGGACGGGACCTGCACCAGTGGGAGGGAGCTGTGAAGGAGGAATGGTTTCCACACACTAGGAAGACCCTTCGTGGGCAGAGACTGCGGGTGACGGAGGGGGGAAAGCTTCGGAGTAGCAGAGGAGAGCGGAGCAACAGGGGTGCAGAGGGAAAAATGGAGAGATTCCGGCACAGAGGATCGGTGCCCTCAGGCACACACCAGCCGAGAGGCTTGTCTGCTCGGCCGCCGGGGCAGGCGGGACTGGGAGCTGAGGCTCGGGTATCGGCTTTCAGTCGGAGCGCAGGGAGAGGACTGGGGCTGGTGGCGGGAAAAGAACCTTGAAGGGGTTAGTGCACTACGGCTGACCAGGAGGGAGTCCGGGAAAAAGTCTGGAGCTGCCAAAGAGACAAGAGACTTTTTCTTCCCTCTTTGTTTCCTGGTGTGCGAGGAAAGGGGATTAAGAGTGCTGCTTAAAGGAGCTCCAGAGACGGGTGTGAACTGCGGCTAAAGGCGCGGACCTCGGAGACGGGCGTGGGACGCTGGGGCTGCTGCTGCCGCCGCCACGAGGCCTGTCTGTGAGCGCAGGTCACTGTCCACGCCACCTTTCCGGGAGCCTGTGCAGCCCGCCACTGCCGGGGTCCCGAGATCCAGGGACGGCTCCCCCAGGAGACGCATGGCATGCCTCGTGCTAGTGCAACGTAACGCCGGCCTCTGCCACCGCAGGCTCGCCCCACACTCTGTAAGCCTCCCTCCCCTCGGCCTGAGTGAGCCAGAGCCCCCGAAGCAGCTGCTCCTTTAACCCAGTCTTGTCTGAGCGAAGAACAGACGCCCTCCAGCGACCTACACACAGAGGCGGGGCCAAATCCAAAGCTGAGACCCGGGAGCTGTGAGAATAAAGAAGAGAATGGGAAATCTCTCCCAGCAGCCTCAGAAGCAGCGGATTAAAGCTCCACAATCAACCTGATGTACCCTGCAACTGTGGAATACATGAATACACAACAAATCATCCCAAATTGAGGAGGTGGACTTGGAGAACAAGATCTATGATTTTTTCCCCTTGTTCTCTTTTTGTGAAAGTGTATGAGTATGCTTCTGCGTGAGGTTGTGTCTATATAGCTTTGCTTCTACCATTTGTCCCAGGGTTCTATCCGTCGGTTTTTTTTGTTGTTGTTTGTTTTGTTTTTAATTTTTTTAATAATTACATTTTTATTTTAATAATGCTATTATATTTTATCATACTTTATCCTATTTTACTTATCTTCTCTCTTTCTCTTTTTCCTCCCGTCCCTCCTTCCTCCCTCCCTCCCTCCATCCTGTCTTTCTTTCTTTCTTTCTTTCTTTCCTTCCTTCCTCCCTCCCTACCTCCCTCCTTTCTTTCTTTCCTTCCTTCCTCCCTCCCTCCCTTCTTTCTTTCTTTCTTTCTTTCTCTCTTTCTTATACTAATTCTTTCTTTCTACTTTTTCTCCCTTTTATTCTGAGCTGATGAGTCGATGAAAGGCTCTTGGTGCTGCAGCCAGGAGTCAGTGCTGTGCCTCTGAGGTGGGAGAGCCAACTTCAGGACACTGGTCCACAAGAGACCTCCCAGCTACACATAATATCAAATGGCGAAAATCTCCCAGAGATCTCCAGCTCAACACCAGCACCCAGCTTCAGTCAACGACCAGCAAGCTACAGTGCTGGTCACCCTATGCCAAGCAACTAGCAAGGCAGGAACACAACCACACCCATTAGCAGAGAGGCTGCCTAAAAACATAATAAGGCCACAGACACCCCCAAACACACCACCAGACGTGGACCTGTCCACCAGAAAGACAAGATCAAGCCTCATCCACCAGAACACAGGCACTAGTCCCCTCCACCAGGAAGCCTACACAACCCACTGAACCAACCTTAGCCACTGGGGACAGACACCAAAAACAACAGGAACTACGAACCTGCAGCCTGCAAAAAGGAGACCCCAAACACAGTAACATAAGCAAAATGAGAAGACAGAAAAACATATAGCAGGTGAAGAAGCAAGATAAAAACCCACCAGACCTAACAGTTGAAGAGGAAATAGGCAGTCTACCAGAAAAAGAATTCAGAATAATGATAGTAAAGGTGATCCAAAATCTTAGAAACAGAATAGACAAAATGCAAGAAACAGTTAACAAGGACCTAGAAGAACTAAAGGTGAATCAAGTAACAATTAAAAACACAATAACTGAAATGAAAAATACTCTAGATGGGATCAATAGCAGAATAACTGAGGCAGAAGAACGGATAAGTGACGAGGAAGATAAAATAGTGGAAATAACTGCTGCAGAGCAGAATAAAGAAAAAAGAATGAAAAGAACTGAGGACAGTCTCACAGACCTCTGGGACAACATTAAATGCACCAACATTCAAATTAAAGGGGTTCCAGAAGAAGAAGAGAAAAAGAAAGGGACTGAGAAAATATCTGAAGAGATTATTGTTGAAAACTTCCCTAATATGGGAAAGGAAATAGTTAATCAAGTCCAGGAGGCACAGAGAGTCCCATACAGAATAAATCCAAGGAAAAATATGCCAAGACACATATTAATCAAACTGTCAAAAATTAAACACAAAAAACATATTAAAAGCAGCAAGGGAAAAACAACAAATAACACACAAGGGAATCCCCATCAGGTTAACAGCTGATCTCTCAGCAGAAACTCTACAAACCAGAAGGGAGTGGCAGGACATATTTAAAGTGATGAAGGAGAAAAACCTGCAACCAAGATTACTCAACCCAGCAAAGATCTCATTCAGATTTCATGGAGAAATTAAAACATTTACAGACAAGCAAAAGCTGAGAGTGTTCAACACCACCAAACAAGCTTTACAACAAATACTAAAGGAACTGCTCTAGGCAAGAAACACAACAGAAGAAAAATACCTACAGTAGCAAACACAAACCAATTAAGGAAATGGGAATAGGAACATACATATTGATAATTACCTTAAATGTAAATGGACTAAATGCTCCCACCAAAAGATACAGATTGGCTGAATGGATACAAAAACAAGACCCATATATATGCTGTCTACAAGAGACCCACTTCAGACCTAGAGACACATACAGATTGAAAGTAAGGGGATGGAAAAAGATATTCCATGCAATTGGAAATCAAAAGAAAGCTGGAGTAGCAATTCTTATATCAGACAAAATAGACTTTAAAATAAAGACTATTAGAAGAGACAAAGAAGGACACTACATAATGATCAAGGGATCAATCCAAGAAGAAGATATAACAATTGTAACTATTTATGCACCCAACATAGGAGCACCTCAATACATAAGGCAAATACTAACAGCCGTAAAAGGGGAAATCAACAGTAACACACTCATAGTAGGGGACTTCAACACCCCACTTTCACCAATGGACAGATCATCCAAAATGAAAATAAATAAGGAAACACAAGCTTTAAATGATACATTACACAAGATGGACTTAATTGATATTTATAGGACATTCCATCAAAAAACAACAGAATACACATTTTTCTCAAGTGCTCATGGAACATTATCCAGGATAGATCATATCTTGGGTCACAAATCAAGCCTTGGTAAATTTAAGAAAATTGAAATTGTATCAAGTATCATTTCTGACCACAATGCTATGAGACTAGACATCAATTACAGGAAAACATCTGTAAAAAATACAAACGCATGGAGGCTAAACAATACACTACTTAATAATGAAGTGATCACTGAAGAAATCAAAGAGGAAATTAAAAAATACCTAGAAACAAATGACAATGGAGACACGACGACCCAAAACCTATGGGATGCAGTAAAAGCAGTTCTAAGAGGGACGTTTATAGCAATACAATCCCACCTTAAGAAACAGGAAGCATCTCGTGTAAACAACCTGACCCTGCACCTAAAACAATTAGAGGAAGAAGTACAAAAATCCCTCAAAATTAGCAGAAGGAAAGAAATCATAAAGATCAGATCAGAAATAAATGAAAAAGAAATGAAGGAAACGATAGCAAAGATCAATAAAACTAAAAGCTGGTTCTTTGAGAAGATAAACAAAATTGATAAACCATTAGCCAGACTCATCAAGAAAAGAAGGGAGAAGACTCAAATCAATAGAATAAGAAATGAAAAAGGAGAAGTAACAACTGACACTGCAGAAATACAAAAGATCATGAGAGATTACTACAAGCAACTCTATGCCCATAAAATGGACAACCTGGAAGAGATGGACAAATTCTTAGAAATGCACAACCTGCCAAGACTGACTCAGGAAGAAATAGAAAATATGAACAGACCAATCACAAGCACTGAAATTGAAACTGTGATTAAAAATCTTCCAACAAACAAAAGCCCAGGACCAGATGGCTTCACAGGCGAATTCTATCAAACATTTAGAGAAGAGCTAACACCCATCCTTCTCAAATTCTTCCATAATATAGTAGAGGGAGGAACACTCCCAAACTCATTCTACGAGGCCACCATCACCTTGATACCAAAACCAGACAAGGATGTCACAAAGAAAGAAAACTACAGGCCAATATCACTGATGAACATAGATGCAAAAATCCTCAACAAAATACTAACAAACAGAATCCAACAGCACATTAAAAGGATCATACACCATGATCAAGTGGGGTTTATTCCAGGAATGCAAGGATTCTTCCATATGTACAAATCAGTCAACGTGATACACCATATTAACAAATTGAAGGAGAAAAACCATATGATCATCTCAATAGATGCAGAGAAAACTTTCGACAAAACACAACAGCCATTTATGATAAAAACCCTGCAGAAAGTAGGCATAGAGGGAACTTTCCTCAACATAATAAAGGCCATATATGGCAAACCCACAGCCAACATTTTCCTCCATGGTGAAAAACTGAACCATTTCCACTAAGATCAGGAACAAGACAAGGCTGCCCACTCTCACCACTCTTATTCAACATAGTTTTGGAAGTTTTAGCCACAGCAATCAGAGAAGAAATGGAAATAAAAGGAATCCAAATTGGAAAAGAAGAAGTAAAGCTGTCACTGTTTGCAGATGACATGATACTATACATAGAGAATCCTAAAGATGCTACCTGAAAACTACTAGAGCTAATCAATGAATTTGGTAAAGTAGCAGGATACAAAATTAATGCACAGAAATCTCTGACATTCCTGTACACTAATGATGAAAAATCTGAAAGTGAAATCAAGAAAACACTCCCATTTACCACTGCAACAAAAAGAATAAAATATCTAGGAATAAACCTACCTAAGGAGACAAAAGACGTGTATGCAGAAAATTTTAAGACACTGCTGAACGAAATTAAAAATGATACAGATAGATGGAGAGATATACCATGTTCCTGGATAAGAAGAATCACTATTGTGAAAATGACTCTACTACCCAAAGCAATCTACAGATTCAATGCAATCCCTATCAAACTACCACTGGCAATTTTCACAGAACTAAAACAAAAAATTTCAAAATTTGTTTGGAAGCACAAAAGACCCCAAATAGCCAAAGCAATCTTGAGAACGAAAAACGGAGCTGGAGGAATCAGGCTCCCTGGCTTCAGACTATACTACAAAGATACAGTAATCAAGACAGTGTGGTACTGGCACAAAAACAGCAAGGTAGATCAATGGAACAGGATAGAAAGCCCAGAGATAAACCCACGCATATATGGTCAACTTATCTTTGATAAAGGAGGCAGGAATGTACAGTGGAGAAAGGACAGCCTCTTCAATAAGTGGTGCTGGGCAAACTGGACAGGGACTTGTAAAAGTATGACATTGCATCACTCCCTAACACCATACACAAAAATAAGCTCAAAATGGATTAAAGACCTAAATGTAAGGCCAGAAACTATCAAACGCTAGAGGAAAACATAGGCAGAACACTCTATGACATAAATCACAGTAAGATCCTTTTAGACCCATCTCCTAGAGAAATGGAAATAAAAACAAAAATAAACAAATGGGACCTAATGAAACTTCAAAGCTTTTGCACAGCAAAGGAAACCATAAACAAGACCACAAGACAACCCTCAGAATGGGAGAAATATCTGCAAATGAAGCAACTGACAAAGGATTAATCTCCAAAATTTATAAGCAGCTCATGTAGCTCAATAAGAAAAAAACAAACAAACCAATCCATAAATGGGCAGAAGACCTAAATAGACATTTCTTCAAAGAAGATATACAGACTGCCAACAAACACATGAAAGAATGCTCAACATCATTAATCATTAGAGAAATGCAAATCAAAACTACAATGAGATATCACCTCACAACAGTTAGAATGGCCATCATCAAAAAATCTAGAAACAATAAATGCTGGAGAGGGTGTGGAGAAAAGGGAACACTCTTGCACTGCTGGTGGGAATGTGAATTGGTACAGACACTATGGAGAACAGTATGGAGATTCCTTAAAAAACTACAAATAGAACTATCATATGACCCAGCAATCCCACTACTTGGCATATACCCTGAGAAAACCATATTTCAAAAAGAGTCATGTACCAAAATGTTCATTGCAGCTCTATTCACAATAGCCCGGAGATGGAAACAACCTAAGTGTCCATCAATGGATGAATGGATAAAGAAGATGTGGCACATATATACAATGGAATATTACTCAGCCATAAAAAGAAACGAAACTGAGCTATTTGTAATGAGGTGGCTAGACCTAGAGTCTGTCATACAGAGTGAAGTAAGTCAGAAAGAGAAAGACAAATACCATATGCTAACACATATATATGGAATTTAAGAATAAAAATGTCATGAAGAACCTAGGGGTAAAACAGGAATAAAGAACTTAAGAAAAAAATATGTCATGAAGAACCTAAGGGTAAAACAGGAATAAAGACACAGACCTACTTGAGAATGGACTTGAGGATATGGGGAGGGGGACAGGTAAGCTGTGACAAAGCGAGAGAGAGGCATGGACATATATACACTACCAAACGTAAGATAGATATGTAGTGGGAATCAGCCGCATAACACAGGGAGTACAGCTCAGTGCTTTGTGACAGCCTGGAGGTGTGTGATAGGGATGGTTGGAGGGAGGGAGATGCAAGAAGGAAGGGATATGGGAACAGATGTATATGTATGACTGATTCACGTTGTTATAAAGCAGAAACTAATAAAAAAAAGGATCTATAGATAAATGGCAGCCATTAAATAATAGACTTTCCTTTTAAACTTGAATTGTGAAGACTAATTCTTTTCTTGTAATCACCTGTTTAGTTTGTGACCTAGATAAATGTTATTTGCATTAATGCTTTTAAGAAAAAATAATTATTGATTCAATTAAATATTTGCTTTTTCCTTGAATACTTGCACAGAATAATATAGTTTGTAACAACAGTAGAATATCAGATGTATATCATCACTGAATCATTGTATCTTGATTAATATAAGTATATGTGAATTTGCAAATGCTAACAGCAGTGATGGTTAACCCAATAGTTTTTAGTAGCTCATTTAATTTTGACCCATTTTGTATTATGAATTGAAATTGTTGTAATAATAGAAATTGCCTTTGGAAAAGAAAAAATAACTGAAGCCTCAAATTAGTAAAAAAATAGCAAAGACCATTAGCTTTTCAGTGTGTTACAATTTCTAGGCCTGGTGAATTGGTTTACAGGGACTTGAACAAACTTGCAGAAGAGAAACCAAGTCTCCATTGGTAATTTTTGGTAATTTATGAGAAGTAGGAGAACTAAAAGAGAATAATACATTATTTTTATTTTGAAAGTAATTTCGAAGAGTGCAGAGTGGGGATTTCAACTTTGAGGGAGTGGTAAACTTAGGTGGAGTACTTGCAATATTTTAGAATACTAACTTAAGAATAGTTCATATCTTGAGGAATTTAAGGATATAACTTCAGTTTGATTTATTGGAAATTTTCTAGGAGAACCTGGAAAACTGTGTGTAGGAAGTGGCAATCACTAGCTAACTTCTCAGATTCATGATTTTGGGAGGAAGTTAAGATGTGGAAAAGATGTGGAATAGTAATTAATAGGAGAAATAGATTAATTTCAAATAAACTGAGATGGGATTATTCAAATAAACTTATTTTTGATGAGCAAAAATAAAATGAATCTGTTTGAAATTTTCATGCCTTTCTATCTATTAAGTACTTGGGACTCACTGTTGTCACTTTCCTATCTTAACTAGATTTTCTGTATCAGTGTGCAAGGCATCATGACTGTAAACCAAGATTAGAAACAAGAGAATTGTGCAGTGGGGTTGATCCAAGACTGGGAAATTGCATGGTCATAGAGACTGAAATATATTGGTGATGACATGAAGAAACTAACCATAGAATCCAAGCTCTACAGAAAGTCATGTAGAGCAGAGGTATAGCTCATAGAGTGAGGCAGCATTTGTTTGTTTATTCAGCATAAGTAAAATGAGAGCCTGCTACATGTTAGAAGTTGTCCTGACTCTACAGTACTGTGATGGTCAGTTTTATGTGTAAACTTGACTAGACTATAGTCCCAGTTATTCAATCAAACAATGATCTAGGTGTTACTGTGAAGGTTTTTTTGTAACCTCCTTTAGTAACTGATTATTAAAGTTTATAATCAGTTGACTCTAAGCAAAGGCAATTATCCTTGATAATCTAGGTGGGCCTGATTCAATCAGTTGAAGAAGTAAACAAGAGTAAACAAGAGGCATTCCTGAAGAATAAATTCTTCCTGGGGACTGCAGCTTCAGACTGTGCTTGAGAGTTTCATCCTGCCCTTCCTGAACGCCTGCCTTATGGATTCTGGATTGACATAGCCAGCTCCCATAATTGCATAAAATAGTTCCTTACAGTAAATATCTTACTGTATATATAGCTTGTTATTCTGTTTCTCTGGTGGAAGCTTAACTGATGCAGATTTTGATACCAAGAAGTGTAGTGACGCAGTAACAAATAAAGTAAATAGGTGGAAGTGGCTTGGGAGTTGGGTAGTGGGTAGGAGGTCAAAAAATTTTGAGACATGATAGAAAAACCTAGATTGATTTAAACAAATTGCTGGGAGAAATATAGATGTTTAAAGGCACTGCTGGTAAACCTCAGAAGGGAATGAGAAAAATGTTACTGAAAACTGGAGAAAAGGCATTTCTTGTTATATAACAATAATAAATGTAACTGAATTATGGCCTATAGTTGTGTGGAAAGCAGAACTTGTAAACGATGAACTTGTATATTTAGTTGACGAGATTTCAAGCAAAATTTTGAAGATGCAACTTGTTTTCTTCTTTTTGCTTGTCGTAAAATATGAGTGGAAAGAGGTAAATTGAGAAAATAACTATTAAACAAAAAAGGAACCAGTATTTGATAACTGGGAATATTCTCAGCTCAGCCAGATTGCAAAAGATGCTAAAATTAGGAGATTCACTGTTAGGTAAGTGTGTTCTGGAGAGAAGGACTAAAGTGTGGCTGGACAACTTTTTGCTCGTGGTGAAGAGATTATGCATGTGACTCATGTATCTCCTTTGCCATCTCAGCAGAAGGTGGAATAGAAATGGGATTACACAGGAAATGTATTTGGAGAACACTTTTGCCTAATGGAGTGAATCCTCATGACATACACCAGAGAGCCACAACAGTTTTAAAGAAAGTTATACCAGCAAAAAACTGTCAGCTTGCATTGACAGTGAAACAGACAGGACAAAATGAAAGAGGGTTGTCAGACTCCCAAAATCCTAGAAGCAGGAAAGAGGATTAAAAAATTACTCAAATGCAAACATGTGTCACCACTCAAGAAAAGGAAGTGTAACTCCAAAACTAGAGCCTTGATTCTAGAGACCAGAGCCATGTGTGTAGAGGCTAGAGCAATGGACACAGAGACTGGAACCATATGCCCAAAGGGTGGAGCCATAGACACAGAAGCCAGAGCCTCTAATCCTCAAAGGACTATTCTCAGGCCTTGAAACCTAATCTCATTTGTCCTGCCGGATTTCAAAACTGGGTGAAACCAATGACTCATTTCTTCCTTCCATTTTCTCCCTTTTGGGATGGAAATTTCTATAACTATTAGATTATGTCTACCACACCCTTACATTTTGGGAACAGATAACTTGTTTTCTAGTTTCCCAGGTCCAGAGATGGAGAAGGATTTTGCCTCAAGATAGATCTTACTTAGAGTCTTATATATTCCTGATTTAGATAATTTAGGGGATGAGATTTGAGTTGATGTTATATGGGTTGAGACTTTTGGAAATGTTGGGATGGTGTGAGTGTGTTTTGTGTGTGGGATGGACATGAAACTTTGGGGGTCATAATAGACTGTAGTGAATTGAATAGTGGTTTCCAAAAGCCACTGTTTTTTTTTTTTTTAAGTTATTGGCAGGTGTGATTAAGTTAAGAATTTTGAGATGAAGAGATTATCCTGGATTGGACCCTAAGCCCCATCACATGTATCCTTATAAGAGGGTGACAGAGATTTGGCACAAACAGAATAGGAGAAGATAAGGTGACAAGAGATTGCAGTGAAGTGGCTACAAGGCAAGAAATATTGACAACCATCAGAGGCTGGAAGAGGCAAGAAACATACATATTCTTCCCTTAAGCCTCCAGAGGAAGTGCAGCCCTACCAACACTGATTTTGATCTAGTGATACTCATTTTGGACTTCTGGCCTTCAGAACTATGAGAAAACAACTTTCTGTTGCTTTAAGCCACCAAGTTTTTGATCATTTGTTAAAGCAGCCACAGGCAACTAACACAAGTACAAGAAGAGTAGGATGTGGATTCTTCCACAGAGATGAACAGTATCATGGGGGCCAGAGGAATGTCAAGAGTAACTACAACCCCTTGAAATAACTGTGGGTGCACAGAAGAGGAAAGACTTGTTTCTCCTTGAGCCAAGCACATATCGCAAAATTTTTCAGCTGTAATTGCAGGTTAAATGCATCTTATCTAGATAAATAAGAGAAAGACATTTATTAAACTGGCAGGAACTGGAAGTAAAAAGGTGCAGCGTCAGTGAAAGAGTAAGGGGCGTTTAAAAAAGAGGGGAATCCTGTTTGACTGCAATATGGGATGAATGAAAGAAGAGCTAGTAGTGAAGTGAAGAGATAATCTGGGGCCTTGTTGTGATGGATTTTTATGTGGTACTGAAAATTTCGGACTTATTCATATAAGAAAGGGGAAACTCTCAAGATATTTAATGCAATAAGTCAATAGGGATTCATGAACTATGGTTTTTAATATATGCTTTAATGTTTTCACCCTAGAAGATATGTAGAAAAGAAACTAGGATGGGGTCAGACAAAGGTGAGAGCAGTCTCACCCTAACATCCCAGGTGAGATAATATAACAAAAGTGACAGAAAAGAGTAGATGAATTTAGAGTTATTTTTGAGATCAAATTGCCAGGACTTGCTGACCAAATAAATGTCAGGAATGAAGATGAATCATTGTGTTTTGTTGTTGTTGTTGTTGTTGTTGTTTTTGTTTTCTGCAACAGATGAATGGATGCCAATGCTATTAACTGAAAACAGAATAATAGGGGGAATTTGTGGGGCTGTTGACACAATTCATTCATTCACTTAATAAATATTTACTGTCCACATACTTTGTCCAAGCTCTGGGTTAATGATGTTCAGTTTGGGGTGATTCCAGGACCTTAAGAAGGTCATGCAGTACAAAAAGGGTGAGGAAGGAAACAAGTCATTCTGGGAGTGTTTAATGTTTTATATTTGTTTGTTTTATTTTGTTTGCTTTTTTGTGTGGGTTGACAGGGTGGAAAGGAGAGATAGTAGGTGAAGAGGTTGTAGTTTAGACAGAGGATGTAGTAAATGTGGAAGGGAAGTATATGAAGAGTTGTTAAAACGAGGGATAAATCAGCTGTCAAGAAGAAAGTCCATCTCCTGGAGCACAAATAAACTGGATAACATTTTAATGATTGATTGACGTTGAAATGTTTTGGCTTTAAATATAAATGACATACCATAAGCAATTCCTCCCCTAGATGCGTTTTTTGGAGACTTTATCACTGTATAACAACAATAAATAAATAAATAAACAATGGTTTATTGACATGTGCAGTCCAATATGTTTACAAGATAATGAGGCACACTCAGTATCTGTTGCACTTCATTAAAATTCCAGGCTCAAACTTAACCTTGAAGTTTAACGAAACTGCATTTCTAATTTAGTAATTTTTATACAGGACAAACCTTGATATCTTTATGTACAGTGAGATACTTATTACATTTATATGCTGTCCAAACACATTTTTTTTTTAATTTATTTTATTTTACTTATTTTTGGCTGTGTTGGATCTTCGCTGCTGCGCGTGGGTTTTCTCTAGTTGCGAAGAAGAGCAGGAGCTACTCTTCGTTGCGGTGCATGGGTTTCTTATTGTGGTGGCTTCTCTTGTTGTGGAACATGGGCTCTAGGGCACGTGGGCTTCAGTAGTTGTGGCTTGTGGGCTCTAGAGGGCAGGCTTAGTAGTTGTGGCACACGGGCTTAGTTGCTCCGCAACATGTGGGAGCTTCCCGGACAAGGGCTCAAACCCGTGTCCCCTGCATTGGCAGGCGGATTCTTAACCACTGAACCACCAGGGAGGCCTCCACATTTTTTAAAAATCAGCTGCATAGCACAGGGAGATCAGCTCAGTGTTTTGTGACCACCTAGAGGGGTAGGATAGGGAGGGTAGGAGGGAGATGCAAGAGGGAGGGCATATGGGGATATATGTATACGTAGAGCTGATTCACTTTGTTATACAGCAGAAACTAACACAACAATGTAAAGAAATTATACTCCAATAAAGATGTTAAAATATATATATCAGTTTAGGAAATAAGGCAGAATATTTCTCTTTCTATCCCCACCCGTGATGTAATTGTACAGGATTACAAAAAAGAAGTATACTATAAAAAATGAATGTTTTTCTTTTTTTGATTTTTGGTTTTTTTTTTTTTTTTTTTTTTTTTTTTTTGCTTTACACGGGTCTCTCACTGTTGTGGCCTCTCCCGTTGCAGAGCACAGGCTCCAGACACACAGGCTCAGCAGCCATGGCTCACGGGCCCAGCCACTCCGCAGCATGTGGGATCTTCCCGGACCGGGGCATGAACCCGTGTTCCCTGCATTGGCAGGCGGACTCTCAACCACTGCACCACCAGGGAAGCCCGAATATTTTCCTTTTTTGCATGAAAGCCGTCATCATTTTTAGTCCATGGGCATGGTGATTCTTTTATATCAATTATCTATAAATGTCCAGTGCATCACAGATCAATGAAAGAAATGACCACATGCAAACACCTCATATGTGTGATGACTTGGTTCAAAAGAAGATAAACTGAAATAATGAATAAGCTTTCTGTAGCAAGAATTACGTACATGGTATTTGGCATCCTTCTTGCTCTGTGAGTGGTTTATATTCATGGATGTAAAAATGGTCCTATCCTGACCCTGAGCAGAGTTTAAATTTCAGCATATCCTCCAGGGGGATATTCCATAGAATGTATATTCTGTAATTCTGAGGCAGAGCAATTTCTAATTATTAAAGTCCTCCGAAGTACCTGGTACTATATAAAAATGACTTCTACTACACTCAACATTGCTAAAAGGGAACTGTTATTGTAATAGATATGGAAACTGGTAATTTTCTTATTTTAATAGATGAGAAAAAATATTATTTTGGACATTTTAACAGATGAGGAAATTTACCTGGCAGAGTTGAGATTCAAACGAAACACGTGATTCTTCAACCCCAAGGCCAAGCTATTCCTAGCACAGCAAGCTACCTCATAAACAGGCTACTTCAAATCCCTAAATAATCAAAACACTTATATTTTTGGTGGGTTTCACCCAAACCTAGTCCTTTAGGAAAAATATCAATACAATTATTCTATTATAATCAAACTTTAGCATACTTAGTCTGCCTTTAGTTAATTTAAATGATAAGTAAAGGTGAACATGCTCACTTCAACTAGAAATGCCACAACTTTGGAATTCATAATGCATTTATTTATTTTTAGCCAAGATATGCAATTTACCATAAAATTTAAGCTAAACAAAAATTCATTTTCTGATACATTTTTAAATCATTTAAAAATGATTTTTGTTGTTCTTTAAGCATGCAAGATAGGCCACATGTACTTACATTCTATCCTATACCTTCACAAGAACACACTAAAATGAAATGATTAACCAACTTATTCTCCTACTCTCTTAGGCCATACTGTCTCATATTCTCCACACTCCTAAAATCTCCCACATCTCCCTCCCTTTCTTCACTCTCAGCCAACAACCTTGCTTCCTATGTACTGAGAAAATAGGACTTTCACAAACTACTGAGTTCACCTAAGATTTTGTTTAACTCTGTTGGTTGCATGTAGGGAGAAGAAATGGATGGGAGGGCTATGTAGGAGATCAGTCTCTAGACACTGTAAGAAGTTATTGGATGATGAGTCAAACCATAATGGAAAAGAATATGAAAAAGAATGCACACACACACACACACACACATAAACATATATATGTATGTATATGTGTAGCTGAATCACTTTGAGATACACCTGAAACTAACACAACATGGTAAAACAACACTACTTCAATTTAAAAATAATTAAGAAGAACATTATTAACATACCACCTAGAAATATGGAAGTAAATATCAAAATAAACAGGTAAACATTTTGAAATAGTTGCTTCTGGGGAGTAGAACTACTGGGTCTGGAGGCATAAGAATATTATTTTTTTAACTCTAAGCTTTTTAGCATTTAAAAAAATCTATATGATAAAAAGACAATTGATAAAATTACAAAATTAAAGGCTGGAATAAAATACACAAAATTATAAACGCCTTACAATTAAGATGTTCTGGGTACTAATTTTATCATGTATTTCTCAACATTTTTAAATGTTACATAATTCATATAGTTTACTAATAAATCTTCATGAAGAATAATTGTTTGTATTTTATTCTATTTTAGAAAACTTTTTAAGTGTTCTATAAAATAAATAAGTAGTATGGAGAAGGGGGAGTGCATACATTTCTATGTTTGTACATA
Organism: Mesoplodon bidens; assembly: GCF_964165515.1. Classification (NCBI taxonomy): domain Eukaryota; kingdom Metazoa; phylum Chordata; class Mammalia; order Artiodactyla; family Ziphiidae; genus Mesoplodon; species Mesoplodon bidens. Next base: position 18,648,863 of record NC_138161.1, read on the forward strand.
TTAAAACTTACTACTGTAGACAGTACGAGATGACTCTCTGCTGGGCCCGTTATTAGACTCAACACATGATGAGAGGGATTGAAATGTTTTCCAGGACTAGAGGAGCCACTGGTTTTATCAGTAAATTTAAAATGCCAAGAAAAGTATTATACATCTCAAGGAGGATTGTCAGCCCGGAAAAGTGGGTGAGCTAGGGACATGAAAGACCCAGTTTCTTATCTGCAAATTTAATGATCCAATTTTAGACCATGAAAATTCACCAAGGCTTGTTTTCTCTGAGGCTCTTTTGGTAGACGGCAAGCTGATCTCAGAAGACAGTCCATTCACGCCTCTGAATAATAAACCATCAGAATCACCAACAAGAGCTATCCTTGATAAGGACAACCACAAGGTACAAGGAAATGGCTAGATTTCTGAATCTCTGATCTTAGGTTAACTTCACACTATCTATATCCAAGAATCAAAAATGAAGATGAGGGCTTCCCTGGTGGCGCAGTTGTTGAGAGTCCGCCTGCCGATGCAGGGGACATGGGTTAGTGCCCTGGTCTGGGAAGATCCCACATGCCATGGAGCAGCTGGGCCCATGAGCCATGGCCGCTGAGGTTGAGCATCTGGAGCCTGTGCTCCGCAACAGGAGAGGCCACAACAGTGAGAGGCCTGCATACCGGAAAAAAAAAAAAAAAAAAAAAAGATGAAATTTCTCTTTCAAAAACTTTGTCTTCTACTGTGTTTTTTTCCTAGACCAATATAAGACAGTCCTTTAATTTATAGGTCATCACTTGGGCTATAAATTAAATGATTCCATTTAACTTTGGTTTTCCTTCAGATACAATGTTAATAAGGGGATATTTCTTAATCAACAAACTGAGGCTCAATTTTTTTAAAATTATCCATTTCTCTATTAAAAGTAATTACTTGTCATTAAATCATAAAAGTATGCAGTGAACAGTATAGTATTAACAGTGTATAGAGTCAGTATATATGAACAATACAGTAACTAGACTCACAAAAATACTTAGTCTCTACTAAGTATATAACTGGTAGAAATATTTTAAGGGTAAAAGTGAACAACTAAGGTCCTCCTGAGGAGGGAAAATATATGTAAAATAAGTAAATAAGATTTAGAGTCAGGAAACTTGGATTTGTTCTAGCTCTGCCATGTACCAGCTCTGGCTTTGTCCAAGTTACACATCATTTTTAAACCTTAATACACCTATAAGCAAATACAATTTATAGTGTCCTTGTCATAGATTTCTTGATTAATTACACTCATCTAGCCAAAGTGACTACTATAGTGACTGTCCTGTAGTAAGTGCTCAGTAAATATTTGGTATTGGTATCAACTGATACCAAATGAAGGAACCTGTACTCGAAGGTAGAGAGAAAAGTTTTACATATTGGATCCTACCTTATTGTCACTGATTACTGACAGAGTGTTTGAGACCAAGAGCCAAAGAGAACGCAGGCAGAGGGAGCTGTAGAGGTTATCAGGAGGCCATCTGAGGTCAAGGACCCAGGCCATAGGGCCTTACATATTGATGCAGGTCAGAAAGCAGACAGTGCCAATGATGTAGCTGTGTGTAGCCTTCTGCCAGGGCTCTGAGTAACTGGCAGAGTGCTGAGCATGTGACTCATTATAAGTCAAATTGCTGTAAGTGAGAAACCACCTGTAGTTAAGACAAGTGCTTCATTGAAAGTATTAGAGCAAGAGAAAACTTAGGGAAAGAGTGATCTCTTTGATGCAAAATAGCCCTCAGCTCTGCCCTGTAGTACTTTCTAGGAATTCTCTCACCACACCCCTATCTGGTCAAAGCATCTCTTCTAAGCTTCTTCTTTAGAGGAAACTGGATTCTGGGACCTGGGGCTCCCTATGGTGACTCTATACCTAGGCTCTTCTTCTTTACAACATTGTGGATTACTCTAAAAAATTAAAAATGGAGTTATTTCCCCTTAGCTCCATGTATGAACCATACTAGAAATCCCTGTCCTACCTACTTAGTCTGAGTTCTGTCCCATGGATAGGCACTCAAACTTTAATTCGGTTTCCTCAATAAAAACACTATTACCATTCACAAAATCTGTTCATTTTGTCTTTCCACTCAGCTTGGCCAGGGCAATTTTCTTTTCTTAACATTAAAGTTAAATCCTGTTTGGATATTGCCACACATTTCTTGAGCATTTTCTGTCTCCTATTGCTTCACTGTTAAAGCTTTACAAGCTCACTAGTTCTACCTGTCCCTCTAATTGAGCCTGAATCAGGCTTCTTCTTCTTCTTCTTCTTTTTTTCTATATTTACATTTATGTTTCACTAAAAAGCCTTTCTAGGCTTTTTTACAATTCCCCTTTCTTTCTTTTCCTTTCTATGCTCTTAGCAACATTAGTCCCTCCACTTTCTCAATGTGTTTTTCTAATGGTTACACTGAGGTTATAGGTTTTTGGAAGAAAGACTATAGGGATGAAAGACGAAGTATCATTCTCATCACATCATATCAAGGATACTTACTATCAACAATACTTATCACTGAGATTATTGACTTGGATCACCTGGCACAGTAGAGTTTGTAGGTGTTCTGTAGGTGTTCTCTCCCCTTTCCATATTCTACTCATTGGACACAAATCACTAAGTGTAACCAATACTCAAGGGTCTGGAGAGCTAAGCTCCATCTACGTAAGGGGCACTGTATTGACATATCATGTAGGAAATTTGTCTCTATTCTTTTTACTTTTTCAATAGTATATTTGTATCCACATGATTTCATGGATATTTGTTATATACTTTGGGTTATAATCCAATAATACTTCATTTATTTTGTTGCTGAAATTGTCCCATCTTTAGTCACTTGAGAGTTCTTTCAGTTTGGCTTCTTTATTAAAGTTTGTAATAAACTCAACCATTTTTATTATTTTAGATAAATGCTTTAAGAAAAATCATACAAAATGTGCTGTTTTTGCCATTATGTCAAAATTCAGTATATTAATCAACATATTATGTCAATTTTGCATTTATCATTTTATCTTGTATTCTATGCTTCTCCTCTGTGCTGACCTTTCTTCTTGCTAATTTTTATACTTTAACCATTCCTATATAGGGGCCTATTGGATGATGGCAAAATTTCATAGTCTTGGAAAAAATTTTCTGATCTCTATTTTGCCCTCATTCTTAGAAAATAATATGGCTGGGTATAAAATTCTAGACTTAAAATGTTTTCCCTTCAGTCTTTTTAAGATCTTAACCCACTGATTTCTGTTACCTATTTTTTGCTCACCAAAAGTCTGCTAAATATTTATCTCGGTTTCCCCTCACTCTGGTAACCTTTACTATATAATCCTTTATGTTAGGAAGATTCAGAGTAATAAGTCAAATAGAAATTATTTTTATTAATTCATTTTGATACTCAGAGTAAACTCTTGATCTAATGAATTCTGGAAACATCAAGTATTTTCCTCTTATATACTTCTCAACCATCCTCTCTGTTCACTGAGTCTGTTGGATCCTCCCTGATTAATACCCACATCTTTTGCCTGCTCTTTTGTCTCTGTATGAGGTTACTATGGTCTGAATGAATGTGTCCTCCCAAAATTCACATATTGAAGTCTAATGCCCAATGTGATGGCATTAGGAGGTGGGGCCTTTGGGAGTGGTTTAGGTCATTAAGGTGAAACCCTAATGAATGGGTTTAGAGCTCTTATAAAAGACCCCACAGAGCTCGCTTGCACCTTGTGTGAATACAATAAGAAGTCTGTGGCCCATCTGACCACAGACTGAGCAGCAAAAAGAAAAAAAAAAGTCAATGAATATTTTTGAATATATCATTAAAATTTAACGTTTAGAAAGGTATTTATTTAACAAGCTTCTATCTAGAACTTAGGAAGGAACAGGTTTTTTTTTTTTAAACTAAGCCACTTCATATGGTAGAGTATAGTATAATGGTTAGAACTACAAAATTTGGAATAAAATAAACTCAGTTCAAAAAAACTCTGCCCCTTTATTAGCTATGTGTGACCTTCAGAATGTTATTTAATGTGACTGAGTCTTTCTTGGGCTCACTTGACCATGGCGGACCCTGATTTTAAACACACAGCCACCAGAATTGTGAGAAATGAATGATTGTTGTTTATAAGCCACCAGTTTTTAGTATTCTATAAAGCCAGCTGAACAAACTAAGACAGATGCACCTTGATGAATTCAATACCTTCTTCCAAATTGCTATCTTCAACTGTATGCAGAGTTTATGGATGTATTTTTTGTATATACATATATATATATATATATATTTTTCTGTATATGATGATGTTTTGACATCTTAAACAAACCTTTCTGACTGGGGAGAGACTACACCTCCCAGGGCAAGCAGATTCTTAGAGGTAGAAGGTGATTCAGGGATTCAGCTGGGTAGCATACCGTTGATATGCAAACCAACCAACGCAAAGCCACACCTCCTCTATCATGTGGCCTTCACACAACAGAAGATCCTCTATCTGGTCTTTGTACTACAGCTGACAATTCCCTCTGCCTTAATCATCCCTGGAGACTAAAGCCAGGCAACTGAAGCCCACACCTATAGCTCAAAGCTCACTGAAATTAAGCAAACTAGATATTCCTAAACTGTTGACCCTGCACTGCCTTGCCTCCTTCTTGTAAAAACCCCGAGAAAGGTCATAGCCTAGGCCCTCCCCAGCTCCTGTTTCTGCTTCCTGACTAAAACCTGGTGTTCCTCCAGTGGTCCTGTGATGCAAGTTGTGCCTGTCATTTCTAAGGAACTATGAGTAAATTAAACTTTTTTTTTCCAATGACATTGCCCTTCTGTGTTGTCATTCTGTCACATGTATAAATGAAGACCTAAACCCAGAACAATGAAAGTAATTAAAATAGTTTTATACTTTAAAAATACATTTTTTATTTTCAAGATTTCTAATTTCTAAAAAATATATTACCTACGTTAGCATGTAATAAGTTTATTATTATTACAAATGAATCAACAAATATTTATTTTTTTCAATTCTCTTTTCTATTATGGTAACTATCAGTAGATATAATCATATACTGAGAACCCTACATAAATCAAAGTTTGAGGGTCATCAATCATTTTTAAAGGGACAAAGGGACCCCAAAATTTTTGAGATTCACTGCTTTCTAGAGGTTGGAAATTTTTTCCCCTTTTTTCAACAAAAACATGAAGAAAAAGAAAGTATAGACAAAGTATTCTACTCTATAGATATGCCAAGAAAACATTGAGAAGCCACGCATTTTAAAATCCCATCTTAGCACAAAGTACTTGTGGACATTTTTGAAAGAAAAAAATAAAAGAATTTGACCATGCTTTATACTGTTTTTAATGGAATGTCAATAAACATTAAGGCAGTTCTTATTCAAGTCCCTTAATGTTGGGAAATGACAGAACAGGAAAACAAGTGAGTCTTAATCCCAAAATATGCTACTTTGCCACAAAAGTAGGTGAGTCAGTTTATCCTTGGCCTCCTTAAATCCTTGTGTTTTCCTATCCATCTCATGGATGAATGAATATTTAAGAAGAAATTTCCTTTATTGAACATGCTATTTCTCCACTATGAGTTTCTCCACTTCAAGAGAACACTTCTGGGGCAATGAGTCAGATAATGCATTTGTTGATTTCACAAGTGTCAAAAAATAAAATGCTTCAGGAAGTTTCAAACCAACATTTACTCTAGGCATGCCTAGTCCAATTGCCACTGTCTTGCCTTCACCATTTGTAGCTCTGTTTGTGCTTTTGACTTTCTTTTCAACCTTATTTTAATGGAGACCCACAGCTGTGTGCTTTTTGTACCTAATACATTTCGCCATCTTGCAGATTTTTCCAAATATTTATCTCACTGGTGAGTAAACTGCATTGCTTAAACCACTTGGAGTCACTGTCCCAACTATTTCCTTTTCTTATACCTCTGGGCAACATAAGTGAATTTTTTTTTTCATAGTAGATCTGAGCCTTTACTGAATTCCCTTTTCAAATCTATCCATTTTATTTTCTGTCTTAAAGCACACTTTGTGTTCTCTTCACTTCTACCATAATACTAGTGACCTCCTTTGAAGAAACGTCTGTTTTAAATAACAGACAATAAATGTCTGTTTTCAGTTTTTTAATTACTTTATTTTGGGGTCAAAACATTTGGCTCAGAAATTAATTTTCTCACATCCTGAAGGATAGAAGTCCAAAATTAGCGTCAGCTGGGTCACATGCTCTCTAAAAGCACTAGGGTAGAGTCCTTTCTTGTCTCTTCCTAGCTTCTGGTAGTTGTCCACAATCCCTGGCTTTCCTTGGTTTATAGCTGCTGAATCAGTCCAATCTCTGCTCAATCTCCTCCATCTTCATATGACCATCTTCCCCCTGTGTGTTGGTTCTTTTCGTATCTGTGTCTTATAAGGACACCAGTCAGTGAATTTAGGACCCACCCTAACGCTGTATGACCTCATCTTAACTAAATCTGCAACAGCCTGAATTCCAAATAAGGTCACATTCTGTGGATTTGGATGGCTTCTTTTAAAGAAACAAAAAGTTGTGGTTTTCATTTTTTGTTTAATCTCTTTAGCTTAGCTTTTTGTTGTGTGATAAGGACTTTTCAGAACAGAATAAACAAACAAAGCCCAGAACCAGAAATACCAGGCAACTACCTAGGCTGACCACATTCCAAATTATGAATTGCTGTGTACTATGTACCTAAGTTCTTCCAGGAACCACCAAGAAACTGGAAATGTGAATATTATGTCCACTAACCCTAAAGGTCCCATATATTATATCATGTGATGGGAAAGATAAGTGTCATGGAGTCTTCCTTCAAGTACCAACAACCTGTACCGTATTGTCACCATTTATATTCTCTTCTGGAGATGGGATTCTAGAAGTTTCTACTAGACTGAGTTATAGATGGTCATGATTGCTTTCATAAACTACAATTATTTCTCTTTACCTTGAACTCAGATCAAGATTATAGAAAAGGAACAGAAACTAAATAGTTTGTGCTTTATTTCTCCTTAAACCCTGTGGGATTAAAGGAGATTAACTTAATTGAAATAAATTAAAGCAAATGTTTGTCGAGAGACTATAAGGTCTGATGTGCTAGGCTCTGGCGGTATGTGTAAATGGGGGTGATGGTCCCTATACTCTACGATGGCAGTCTAGCACGTGGCAGAGGGACAAAAAAACAAGCACACAAATGACTTCAACACCATCAGGGAATATAAACACAAGAAGACATGAATGGAAAAAATAAAGTTTTTTTTTTTAATTCCTCTTTACCGTTCACTCAGATATCTGAAGTAATAATGACCATTAGAAGATACTTCTCTCTAAACCCTTTTGGAATTTCCACTTTGCATCAGGCTTTTCTCCAAATTTAGCACCTGGAATGTTTTAAATATCTTTATTCTTCACAACCTTGTGATGTTCTTTCAAAACCTCCTTTCAGGACAGTCAGAGACACATTCTGAGCCAAAATATAAATGGACATGAGAGAGTTAAAACTAAATCCGCAACTGCTTCAGTGAGATGATAATAATAATAATAATAATAATAATAATAATAGTAATATATTATTTATTTACTGTGCACCAGGCACTTCATACATATTTAAACTCTTAATCTTTATAAGAACCCAGGAAGGTAAGTGTTAAATCGTCAGTCTTTGGCACATGAAAAACAGGTGCAACAAAGGTCTAAGTGACTTCTAAATTACAAAGGGTCACAGAGAGTGCCTGGGCTGAGATAGAAAATTGGGCATTTTGTCTTCTTGCTGTTGTTTTGCAGGGGTGTGCTCAACCATAGAGCAAGTTGGCAAAAAGTAAATCTTCTGCTACTCCCGTGTCTCATGGTTTGGTAGAAGAATTTTCTTATGATGTTTGGCTCTGGTGGTTTCCTCCAATTACCAAAGCCCCATGATGTCTATCTGTCCATACTGCAGGGTCAGCACAGAGAGCGGGCAGGGAGCCAAACATCTCTTCAGAGCACACATCAGAGGGCTGTTAGGTGTCCTTATGTTACAGAATTTCACTGACATTTGCAGTGTTTAATAGGATTAAGCAGATTTAGAATCAAAGAAGTACAACTGAAGTCTCAGTTTTAACTAATCATAAATGTGAAAATTTCTGCAATAAGTGAATCAACCCAGATAAAAAGTGTTGAAAATTTTGATACAGGTCATCATGAGACACATCAGCGACATGAAACAGAATAACAGGAAATATAATGATAGACTGTGTGATGCATTTATTAGTATAAATTTGACAGCTAACATCAGACAAATATACTAATATTGAGTGTTCACTCCTATAATCTGTGATTCAAAAAATATTTAGACTGTCTACCATATGCAAAACATTGTGTTTAGGCCTACATATAGCGTAGCAAGCAAAACAGGGGTGTATTCATTCAGATTTTTTCTATTTTAGGTGACAGAATTTCTAATTAAACTAGCATAAACAAAAATAAAGATTTAATTGGCATTGTGAATTCAAGGTTTCTAATGTTACTGTCTTCTTTTTTTTTTCCTCCCCCTTCTATTTTCTCTCTCTTGTTCTCTTTCTCACTCCTGCTTGGCTTCATTCTTAATCTTTTTCAATTGGTGGCATCTCTAAGACAAATGGCAATCATCAGAGACTGACTAAATGTTGTTTTCACCCCCTTTCTTCTTGGATTCACGCCTGCCTCCCTCTGTCTTACATCTGGGTCGCTCCCTATGGCTAATTATGCCAATGGACTGTTAACAGAAATGAAGTATGCCACTGTTGAAACAGGCAAATAAGAGAGAATGCCTTATCTACCCTCTCTTTCTTCCCTTTCTAAGTCAGCCTCAGAGGCAACAGGTGAAGAATGGGGTAGGATCACAGGATGAAACAAGGTTGAATTTTTGAGTGATTGCATGGAGTGGCCTCCCACCTGCCGTCAACCCACAAAGAACTGTGATATCGAAGGAGAAAATACGATTACATAAAAACACTGAGAATTTGAGGGTGTTTATTATACCACTTAGAATAAACTTCAATTGTGTGAGATCACTGAGAATTTGTGGGTGTTTTACAGCAGTTAGATTTCTGTTTTTAGTACATGGTCCTTATATCTTTTTTTTTTTTTTCAGTACACGGGCCTCTCACTGTTGTGGCCTTTCCCGTTGCGGAGCACAGGCTCCAGACGTGCAGGCTCAGAGGCCATGGCTCACGGGCCTAGCCACTCCACAGCATGTGGGATCTTCCCGGACTAGGGCACGAACCCGTGTCCCCTGCATTAGCAGGCAGACTCTCAACCACTGCGCCACCAGGGAAGCCTGGTCCTTATATCTTTTGATCATGGAAAGAAAAGTACATGTGCCTAATGACCTGGGCAAATGTCCCAAGTGAGAATACAATGGGCAGAGCTCTTTCTGGGACCAATTTCTATGGCCAGGTCTATGGGGAGCTCTGAGCTGCCAGGTTTGGTGTCAAGTGCCCAGACCTGTGGGAAGGGACAGAAATAGGATCAGCTTTACTCAAACATGTGGATTAGGGTTCCCTGAAAAGGTGTGGTTTTATTATTAGAGAAAGAATGGTTAAGAAAGGTGAGAGACAGGGCTACCCTGGTGGAGCAGTGGTTGAGAGCCCGCCTGCCGATGCAGGGGACACGGTTCGTGCCCCGGTCCGGGAAGATCCCACATGCCGTGGAGCGGCTGGGCCCGTGATCCATGGCCGCTGAGCCTGCGCGTCCGGAGGCTGTGCTCTGCAACGGGAGAGGCCACAACAGTGAGAGGCCCAAGCACCACAAAAAAAAAAAAAAAGAAAGGTGACAGACAAATATCAAAAAACACATGCACAAATACTTTTAAAAAATAGTTAACATAGATGTTTTGCATAGTTACCATATATCTATTCATGCCTCCCATTTGCAAGTTACCAAGCTAGAAACTGGAGTTACAAGGTGATAAAGATAAGCATAGGTCCTGTTTTCATGGCGCATGCATTCTAGTGGAAAAGACAGACATAAAGAAAGGGAGAGGGAGGGAGGGAAAAAGAGAAAGAAGGAAGAGAAAGAGGCCAAGAATAATTCTGATACATGGAGTTATCTTCGGCATGCAAAAAGTTTACTTGTGTAGGAGGAACCCAACCATTAAACTTGTCAATGATCAAAGGCAAAAACAAGGTTTACGATAGAGAGAGCAGAGGGAGGGAAACAAAAACACCTTATAGTCTCGACATTGTTTTGCATTTTTTGGAGAATAAATTGTTTGGCTGAAAGCTAGCAGAGAGTCCAGTTGGGATAGTTTACCCTTTAATCCTATACTAATTTTTTTAAAATTATTTTTAGATTTTCTGAAAATTCTGTAGAATTTACCTGTGGAACATATGTGAGAGGCTTTCTTTATGTCATACTTGATAGTTTCCTGCTGTGAATGCCTCTGCCTTATTTAGTTTCAACCTGCACCATTTTCCTCAACCACTTTTCTAAAATAAATCTCATGAGCAAGTAGGTGAATAAAATACTGACTGATTTGATTACTGCTTTGGCAGAAATAAATGAAGATCTGAGATGGAGAAAAACAGGCTAGAGATTATATAGTTCATTGTAAATATGTGTTTAGTAATTCACAACCAACTACTGGTAATTAATTCTAAAGTCATGAGTCAAAAGAGCTCTTTCAGGTATAATTCAACAGTCACTTAAAACATTTGGGCCCAAACTGACATAGACCTTCAAGGTCTGATAATGACTGTGGGCAGATCTGGTGAGGACTCCTTTGAGTAGATGATTTTGAATGTAGGTCTGAGTTTCATGAGTGACAGCACCACAACTTCATTCTTTCCTACCCAGCTCTGTTCTCAATAGAATGTGACGCCCCAAACACCTGAAGGACAAGGGGAATCTTGCTTCATCAGGTATATAGACTGGAAAAGGTGTAGATGGCTTGAAAGAGGTTCCCGAAATTAGAAAAATGAAGGAGCAAAACTAAGAGTCTGGCTTTGGGGACAAATACAGAAAAATGTGGACAAAGATTAGTTCCCTCAACTATAACTCAATCAAATTATATTTCCTCTTCTCTTCCTGCTGCCTCAAGCCCATCTACTCATATTCTTTTTTCTTTTTTTTTTTTGCGGTACGGGGGCCTCTCACTGTTGTGGCCTCTCCCGTTGCGGAGCACAGGCTCCGGACGCGCAGGCTCAGCAGCCATGGCTCATGGGCCCAGCCGCTCCACGGCATGTGGGATCCTCCCGGACCGGGGCACGAACCCGTGTCCCCCGCATCGGCAGGCAGACTCTCAACCACTGCGCCACCAGGGAAGCTCTACTCATATTCTTAAAGATGAGAGATAACAACCTCGTTGGGACCCTGGGTCACGTCAGTAGAGGTGAAAGGGGAGTTTCCAGCAGGTTCAGGATGGGCTAACTGGAAGAAGAAAAGAGGGAGAGTTGATGGTGATTGTCATGAATGGGCTCCTTCCTGGAACTGAGAATAAAATCTTTATTCAGTAAGTCAGTCAGTAAGAGCGGCACTGCTACTTCCTGTTTCCGCCATGATTCGGGGCTTGGGAAGAGGGGTATAGGAAGAGGGACACCTGTGAAGTAAAATAAAGAAACACCACAAGCTTTTTACCTGCACCCCCATCCTCATGTAGGATCATAACCAGGATAACTGCTCCTTCCACCTGCCAGGACCTGTCTAAGAAAAGTATGTGTTGGACAGGTATGTATTAGTCCATGGACAGTCATGAAAAATGATACTCTGTATTTCTTTCTTAAACCATCTAAGCAACCAGCAGCATGAGTGGAAGGTAAGCTTATTGATTAGGTAGCCACTGTCTTCATTTCCTTACTAGCCAGGGATGAGTGAGGCAGGAACCAATTGATGTTTATCAGCTTTGTTTGGACTAACTTCCGCTTCTTACTTTACTGACCAGAATAAGGCAAATACTTTTAATAAGGAGAGATTCACTGGTTTCCAAGGAGACTGTGATATTGCAGAGGTTGAACAAAGTGTTGCTACCATGTAAAGTTTACTTGAAAAAACAAAACAAAACAAAAAACTAGTTGTAGGGCTATGGAACAACAATTCGTACCTGATACAATTACAATGGCAAGAACTACTCATTACGCAATTTGAAATCTTTACTAAAATTTGCCATCATGAAGGAAAAAACAAAAACCTCAAATGTTTCAAATTACTCTAGGGTGGAAATTCCTGATTTTCCATGTGTTTCCAGTAACGTTGATTTTGAGATGATTTTTGGAAAATAAAGGAAAAAAAAAGAAGTTGAGTAACTCATAAAAGAAAGTAATATGTGCATATTTGTGTGAGAAAAGCTAAAACAATGTTTCACAGCTGGTCAGCATAAAAACACTCATCAATTTTACTTTACAGATAGCACCTGTATGTCTTAAATGATGCCATGTACATTACTCACTTGAAGACTTTTATACTGTATAAAATTTCTGCATATAAAAAAATGAAAATCTAGCTTTGCCCAAAGTTTATTCTTTATAAAATTAAATAACACTGATTCTGAAGCATATATTATCTGTCACAAGAGAGAGACCATTCTGTAATATGTCCTAAGCAGAGACCAGAAAAAAATGGTTTTGAGTTTTATCAGAAATGTGGTATACTTCCCTAAAAAAAAAAAAAAAAAAAAAAAAAAAAATCTCTACAGTGAAGGTCTCAAGAAATTTTTCTCTGCAAGGGGAAAGGAAGAGCTGGCATAATACCCTCTCCTATTTTCTCAGGACGTTCTATCCCCTTGTCACATCAGTACAGCCTAGATGGGAAACCGAGTTAGGGCGAAGTGTGTGCACAGGTGCACATATGCTGCTGTGTGTTGTGTGTCTAATATGTGCGAGATCGTGCATGTACACTGATGTGTACACCATTGTAGATTATAGGAGGAGATGGAGAGGGAGGTCAAGGGTTAGGAAAAAAGAGAAGGATAGTTTAGGTAATAGTTTTACCCTCTAAAAATTTAGGAGTCATATCAAAGGTAGCATACACTCCTTTCCCTATTCCCCAAGTGTAACCTTTGGTTTTCATTTTGGTTTTGTGTTAAGAATATTTAACATGAAATCCACCCTCACTAAATTTTTAAGCGTACAGTACAGTATTGTTAACTATAGGCACGATGTTTTACAGCAGATCTCTAGATTTCATTCATCTCGCATAACTGAAACTTTATACCCTTGAAGAGCAACGCTCCATTTCCCCCTCCCCCTAGACCCTGGCAGCCAGCATTCTACACTCTGCTTTTATGAGTTTGACTATTTTATGTGGACAGCATGGATGAACCTGAAGGACATTATGTGAAATGAAATCGACCAGTCACAGCATAACAAATCCTGCATGATTACACTTATATGAGGTATCTAAAATAACCTTTGGTTTTGAAGCAAGTCTTCTGAGAACTGGAATTTGCAGAGCTGAGTGGCACTTGAGGAAAAGGCTGACCTAGAATCTTTAGAATATTCATATAGGCCTCAAGCAGCAGTGGAGCTGCTTCACTCCCAGCATCCAGCATCCTGCCACTCAGGGACATGATACTCAGGGACTTCAAAATACAGCAAGACCTAGGGTAGGGATCCTGATGTGGGAAAGGAAAACTATTACAGAGTTGACAGGCTGTCATTCTCCTACTTGAGAGGTAAGGAGCAGGTGTTTGACTGGAGAGGAATATTTTATTATCAGTTATTTCCTCACTTTTTAGCATTAAAATCATAGATGGGGGAAGGGGACAAAATGACACTTTAGCAAATGGAAATTTGAGAAAATACTATTTATAAGGATATACACATCTTATGAAGTGAAGCTGTACTGGAAATACACAGCTCAAAGCACCTGCAGAAGTTGTTCTCTTGCTTTTTTCCCCTCTCTATTTGCATTTTCAAGTTTGCATTCCAAGTATCTCTTGGTACAGTTGGCTCCATCTCTGAACTGTCAGCATCTTTGAACATTAATCATGCCTTATTCATTTTTATATGTCTCCAGAGAACCTCCAGAGCACTTTGCAGTGGGCCCTCGACAGATATTTGTTACACTGGGTGGATTTTAAGAGAGGTTGTGGATTGCCCATCAAATCAGGGGGAAGGAATTTAGGTTGCAGGAGAGCTGGCCACTAGTGGACTTTTGACTCCCAGGCAACTCACTTTGGTTTCAACTCTTAGATAATCTCTAAGATAATTTCCAACTTGTAACATTCTGGAGTAGAAAGTCTCTCTTCCTTTGGGGAAATGTAAAATTACACATCAGGTGTGGTCATATACTCTAGAAATGCAGTGGAAAATTCTCAGTAAATATGCACAAGTAATACTGTCACTTGGAATAATGAAATAACGAAGTAGCAAATTGTCCCCCTAAACATGATTCCTCATATATGTTCTTTTTCTTCTTTAAAAAGAAAATAAAAACATGGGCTACTTTTAGCCAGTGCAAAGTATATTATTGGACTGACAGACCTTAAATTTTTGGGAACATTTGTGGAATATTCATCCTAATCCACAAGGGTAATATTTTTAAAATGTTACCAAATGAACTTCCTAAAGTGCCCAAGTTACTTTCACAGAAAAAGAAAAATGTTATATCCAATTAGAGATGTTCTGAATATGTAAGAATTTACTCATTAAATTTATAAGCTGTATTAGTTCCTGTCCTTGTGCCTATGTGGTTATATTTATATTTAGTACTTGATATTCACGTTTGGAGCTTTATCTGTGTCTATTTTGTTCTTCAACATATTTCTAAAAATTTGAATAATCTACCTGAGTACAAATATCATTATGTAATTAAAATTGAAGGCATAAAATTCAGAGGCATGATTCATGTAAGTAATGCAGTGTTTCTGAGAGAGGAGAAAGATGTTCATTCACTAAGAAGAAGATTCATTTGGAATTTCTTTAAATGCTAACTATGAAATCTGTGAATTCAAATAATTATAATTAATTAATTTACACCACTGCCATCTGCTTCTCTATCAAAATGATCCTTTGAGATTAACAATGAAGAAAGGGTTAAAATTAATGAATCCAAGTTGTTTTAGAGATGGTATTTAGTGATGAATATTGGGCTACTTTTTACTGAAATTGGTAATAATAACAATAACAAATCCTATCTAAAGGCACAGGCAATGACCACTGAAGAGAGAATGGCCAGCACAAACTTGAAGGCTACTGGGGGAACAGGAAGACTTCAGGAACTAGGTTCACCTTTATTTCCTGATTCTGAATGTTTCTGGTTCCTCAAAATATTCAACTGGCAGTATTGGCCTTGGACAGCTGACCACTGAGAGACTGAGGGGTCGTGGAATTAAAAGGCAATGACCTTCAGCAATAGAACTTCCTCCCAGATCTTGAGGTATTTCAGAATACACTAGAAGTTATTGGGTGGTCCGGGAACCCCAATGATCAGTTCATTTATAAGTGAGAACTAACTCTCAAAACACGCTTCACCCCTCCTTTGAGAGGGTGCTCCAGTCACAGGGCAATGGGCATCATTGCTGGGCAGCTCTGGGATTCCCGGGCTCATCGCTGCTACTCGGAGGACTTCAAGCCAGTTCAGGACCCTCCCGATTCCCTGAAACAGTCATCAGATCTCTTAACAAAGATACAAAAAAATCACCAGCAGCTTGGAGTGCACAGAGGTGCCCCTGCTATCCTTGGCATGCATCTCTGTGAATTAAACAAAAGTAGAAAGACAGAAATGTGCTAACTATATAGCAGATTCATTTTTCACTGGTGTATTCATTAATTCGTCTTGAATAATGGGGAAGGAAGGTGCTCTTGTCCCCACAGTAGACCTTCTAACCATTATCAGTAGTGGTTAAAAAGTCGGATTTTCCTTCTTTTCTACTAGAGTTGATAATGTGAGGAAAGAAAGAGGAGAGAGAAACCAAGTAGCAGTAACAATACCACTCAGATACTAATAAACACCAACCTGCGCCCTTCCTCCCCCCAAAAGTCTTCTTTTTCACCTAAAAGGAATTTCTGAGAATGATAGTAGGTCAGGGCCAAGGGTGGTGGTGGTTGTTTTAGGAGAAATAAATACATATATGGGTATTTATCATTTAAATATCATTTTAGACTAAGGAATAAGAGAAAAGTGTGGGCACATATTTTTTTCCTAATATTATGGGGAGAAAAAAAAAATGAGCGCAATTCCCTTCAAGAGTTAACTCTCCCCCCCTCCCGTCCTTGCCTTCTTAAAGCAAAGCAAAGCAAAGGAAGTTCCAGTCATCCGGGATTAAGTGACAGATCGTGGGCGCGGATGAAAGGCGCGCTTGAGAAAGGGGGGAGCCCGCGGCTCGCACACAAAGGCGCGGAGTTCCCAGGCCTTCCGCGGCCCTGTCCCGGGGACACGCAGCCCTCGGGGCGCAGCGACGCGCCAGGAAGAGCCCGCGGCTCTCCGCCTGCGTGGCCACTCTGCTGGTGGCTGGGAAAAGTTAGTCACCCGAAGCCCGAACCTAGCGTGCGTCCAAGAACGAGAACGAAGAGTCCGAGGGATGCGAAGGGAGGAAACCGGTACCGGGAGAGCGGGGCGAGGGGGCGCACGGGAAGCTGAAAGCCCTTGGCTGATGGATGCGGTTGCAAGGTCTACGAGGCCAGAGCGCACCGGCGTGCACAGGGCAAAAACGTGCGTCAGGAACTTCCTACCGAGGGAAAGAAAAGCAGGAGAAAAGGGGGCAGAGAGAGACTTGAAACGTCTCAGTAACTTTAAAAACATACCAAAACACCCCGTCAGGAGATGAGGTAAGCCGAGGTTAGCCAACCCCGATGGGTTGTGAAATATCAGACAAACCCCAGCCGCTGTGGCTTTAAATGAGGCCAAAGAAATCTTCTGTTTTTCTTACTCAAATACTTTTCTCCCCCTCGCCCTTGCTCCCTCCCTCCCCCCTCCTTCCACCTCACCGGGTCCCTTCCTCCTCCGCGGTCGCCCTTTCCTCGATCACCCCCCAGGCCCGCCCTCCCCCATCTGATTAGGCGCGGATCAGGAAGGGTGGGAGTGGTGGGGGAAGCTCTCCCTTTAAGAGGCAGCTTGCAGTGACGAATTGTTGAAATTGCCATTGCAGGATGGCATGCCGCTATAAATTCATTGTTCCACCTCCTCGCATCTTCACAGCGCTCGCGCTGCTCTCCGCGCTCGCAGCGGCCGACTGGGGATGACGGCGGGCAGGAAGACACTGCATCCGAAGGGACACGGACGCGCAGCTTCGCTGGCTCGCCGCAGGCCGCCCCTTGCATTTCTGTTTCAATTTTTATGGCTTTTTTTCTTCTCTTTCTTCCCTTCCTCCGGGTTCCAGTAGAGTCAAGGAAACCCACAAAATAAGAAAGGAAGAGGGCTCCGGAGCTTGGAACCCCTGCTGCCGGCGGGTCCCGAGCAGCAAGGGGGCTGGAGGCAGCACGCACCAGTTGCCCGCCTGGTGCGCGGCACCTTCCTTACTTTTCTCGGTGCCCCAATCTTGGCTGGGGTTGGATTGGGGTTTTTCCCCTTTTCTCCATAACCCGGCTTTTTTTTTTTCTTTCTTTCTTTTTCTTTCTTTTTTTTTTTATTCGTTTTTTTTTTTTTTCCTCCTCTTTCGGGAGCACGAATCCAAACATTTTGCAAACCAACAAAGAAAAGTTCGCACGCTGGCATTGCGGCCGGGACAGGCTGGCGCTGCTGCCGGGTCCCCCTCCCTCCGACACTTGACTCAACCTTGCAAGCAAGTGTATGTGTGTCCCCACCTCCCGCCCCGGTAACTTCCAGAGCGAATAACAAATCCCCATAACGTCCCCGTCGCGCAGCCCCTCCCCGCGGGCAGCGCACTATGCTGCTCGGGTGGGCGTCCCTGCTGCTGTGCGCGCTCCGCCTGCCCCCGGTCGCGGCCGGCCCCGCCAAGGCACCTGCCCAGGATAAAGCCGGGCAGCCTCGGGCTGCTGCGGCGGCCGCCCAGCCCAGCCGGCGGCAGGGGGAGGTGGCGCAGGAGCCGGCCGAGCCTCCCGGCCACCCTCACCCGCTGGCGCCGCAGCGCAGGAGCCACGGGCTTGTGCAGAACATCGACCAGCTCTACTCGGGCGGCGGCAAGGTGGGCTACCTGATCTACGCGGGCGGCCGGAGGTTCCTCCTGGACCTAGAGCGGGATGGTTCGGTGGGCGCCGCTGGCTTTGTGCCCGCAGGAGGCGGACCGAACGCGACCCGGCGCCACCGGGGCCACTGCTTCTACCGGGGCACGGTGGACGGCAGCCCTCGCTCGCTGGCTGTCTTTGACCTCTGCGGTGGTCTCGACGGCTTCTTCGCGGTCAAGCACGCGCGCTACACCCTGAAGCCGCTGCTGCGCGCGCCCTGGGCGGAGGCGGAGGCCGGGCGCGTGTACGGGGACGGGTCCGCGCGGATCCTGCACGTCTATACCCGCGAGGGCTTCAGCTTTGAGGCCCTGCCGCCTCGCACCAGCTGCGAGACCCCCACGTCCCCGCCAGGGCCCCGTGAGCGCCCCCCGGCGCACAGCAGCCCGGACCGACGCTGGGCGCTGTCCCCGCAGCTCCCGGACCAGTCAGCTCCCTCGTCCGATGGGAGTCAGAGACCACAGACGTGGCGGCGGCAGCGGCGGCGCCGCTCCATCTCCCGGGCCCGCCAGGTGGAGCTGCTCCTGGTGGCCGACGCGTCCATGGCGCGGATGTACGGCCAGGGCCTGCAGCATTACCTCCTGACCCTGGCCTCCATCGCCAACAAGCTGTACAGTCACGCCAGCATCGAGAACCACATCCGTCTGGTCGTGGTGAAGGTGGTGGTGCTGGGAGACAAAGACAAGAGCCTGGAAGTGAGCAAGAACGCGGCCGCGACGCTCAAGAACTTTTGCAAATGGCAGCACCAGCACAACCAGCTGGAGGATGACCACGAGGAACACTACGACGCGGCCATCCTGTTTACTCGGGAGGTAGGTCCCGCCTGGGGGAGTGGTTCAAGCCCCGGAGTAAGCAGGTAGGTCAACGGGACAGCCTTGTTGACAGCCTTGTTTCTCCCACAAACCGCCTGCCCCCATGGGTTTGCTTCCCTGCTTCTCGCAGGAAACCCAGCCAGCCTCCAACTCTGCTCCTGTATTCGGGATAGAGCCGGAGCAATTCAAGCCTTAAATGACCAAGACCTGCTTACACAATCAGTCAAACAGGCAGGATGTCTCCAGTCTGAGATACGCAGTCATAGATGCATAAATATGGTAAAATGGAGCTAGAATGCTTGGGAAAATGTGCGTCGTTAAATGAGAAAAGGAGGAAAGCAAGTTTGTCTTTGGAATCAGGGATCATCTACTTTCCAATGAACCCAAAGATATAACTTTGTCTAACCTAATGGAAAGGGCTGATGATTCATTCACTGTAGTCACTTTTATCCACCATCTTCCTTTGTAAATGTCCATACCTTCTTACTTGGACCCCTTTCAAGACATAAGTCAAGGGAAGACATTCCAAAGGAAGGACTTGTTTTCCAGTCTGGCTTCCTAATGGAGTTCTTACATATACAGCTTGGTGGAATCTTGCTTCCTTGGATGGAAGGGATTGGGGATGGCCAGGAGGATATAGAAACCCAATCTTGTGAGATTCCTTAGCAACTCCTTTGCCTAGTCCTCCAATGCACGGCAAGAACTTCTCCATCCTCCACAGCTGCCAGTCAAGGGTCACATCCAGCTTGCATGTTTGGGTTTTGGATGAATGTTTCTGAAGCCCCAGTGTGGAAAGATCTGGGCAAAAAGTCAAGACATGAAGGAATGTTTTCCCAGGATTTCCCTCTTTTAAGGAAGGGGGTTACAGGAAGGGAAAAAATGTGGATCTTTATAGGCCCAGAGGTTCTGGGAGGAACACAATACCTATGTAGACCGCCACAAAAGTGTGACATTCAGATACAGAGTCTGGACTGGTTTTGAGCTTGTTTTGCTCAGAGCTTTGAGCCTCAGTTTTCACAGCTCTACTCTGATTGGCGGTTTTGAGTCATGCTTTCAGATGCCTGGTAAGAATGGACTTTGAAAGCTCATTCTTGAAGTGTTTGAGATCCATCCAGGATAGAGAGAAGGATTAGAAGCTTTGAAATATTATTCAAAATCATGGTACAAAGGGAACAACCAGAACTAGGACAGGAAATTCAATGATGGCTTGCAGGAGGTTTCAGAATCACATAGCTCCACCACCTAATTCTCCTATTTTTACTAAGGCACCTCTGGTGTG
This sequence comes from Mesoplodon bidens, assembly GCF_964165515.1. Taxonomy (NCBI): domain Eukaryota; kingdom Metazoa; phylum Chordata; class Mammalia; order Artiodactyla; family Ziphiidae; genus Mesoplodon; species Mesoplodon bidens. The sequence continues at coordinate 18,669,024 of NC_138161.1, forward strand.
AAGGAAAAGTGTTGATAAATTTGGAGTGGAGAAACACTTGTGGTTCACGGGGTGGACACAGATGTAAACCACATGTAAATAAAGATGCCTGAGGGCAGCAGTTTAGGGAGAAGTGGGCAACGCACAGTGCTTTGCACAATGGAAAACCTTTCTCTTCATGAAGTGATCTCCTGGAAACCATCCTTTAATTTTTCCGCACAACATTAATCTTTAAAACGGAAGAACATTCATTTTTGTAGCCTTCCATATGAAGTGAAGTTCTCCTGTAAAACTATCCCTTTCTTATTTGGTTTCCAAGTCTCTTTTTTTTTTTTTTTGGTTCGCAACTTTCCGTGTCTGGATTTCTTGCTTTGCTACATCACTAGGGGCTGCCAAGAAGGAGGCTTCAGAGAGTTTATGGAAGGAAGTTCTCTAAAGACTGAAGAAAAAATACTTTTGTAGATATACTACTGCAAAGTGTTCACTTTGAACATTTTCATGGTTCACTTTCATTTTTGAATAAAAATGCACATTCCATAAACTTTAATAGAAGACCCCAATACTCCCTATTTCCTGCCCCATAATTTTCCTAATTGCTTCTTAGAAAAAATGGGAAACTAGTCAGGGATTCTAAATGATCTGTCTGTTGCTTTTTCTGGATTTGTTTTTTGTTTGGGTAGTTAACAATTCCTATTTTCCAAGCTTTGAAATATATGAGTTCCTTTAAATAGATAAAGCAAGGGGGAAATAAGTTAATATCTATCTCAATTTTAATAAGTATTATAAGAACATTCATTTTTCAAACTAGTCTACACATGGAAAATATTTTACATGGGCCCTCCCTGGCCTCCTTGCCAAGCAGAAGCATACTTTTAGTAAAGTAAATCTCATTTAGTTTGTGGTTGGCCCTCTGGTATATACATCTAACTTGATGAGAACCAAATATTTGAAGAGCATATTATTATGAATGTATGCACCTAATTTTAAAAGTGCAATTAATTAGGGGGCTGAGAAAAATATTACAAGACTCATGAGGCATTCATTTGAGAGTACTTTAAAATATAATGTTAATCTCTGCCTAATACTTCAGAATGTGGAAACCAAGAGGGCTAGAGGAGAAATGATCTGAGATCTTCAGTTTCATGGAAATCAGATATCTAGGACCTAAAGAAAAACTTCCATGGCTATTTTTTTTTCAATGAGAAATACCCGGAGTTGGCACCAGGATATACTTTTACATCTCTGTTTTGAATGTAAGAGGTATGTTGCTTAGCAGCCAGATGCCAAGCCATGAACTCCATGTTTTGATGGGCTCTGAGCACTGTTCAAACTCTGTATCCAGATGTCTTCTCCTAAATTGCTTGTTTCTCAGGCATGAAGCAAATGTGTGAGGATATGTTTTCCACCCCTGTTGACTAGCCGAGGGCACCTTGAGCGTTATGTCTAGGAATCAGCAGAATAGTGCTAGTAATTCATTTATCAAACTAACAGGCTTCACTGTCAGGACTGTACCCCAGCACAAGGCACTGTCCTAATTAGGGAAATATAGCACCAGTCACTTTTTTGCAAGAGGAGCCCTTTTCATTCCAGAGTGGCACTTACGCTGGAATTCATACCACTTCTACCATCAAACAGTAGAAATCTGATCTCCCCAGGATTTATGTTTGCTTTCCAGAATCCTTTTCTGGTTCCTGGCTTCCTCTTTTCTTTTAAGATAGTTTCCTTAAAGGCACACTCCTAAATCCATTTTGGAGATGATGCACTCTCCTTTAAAAACAAAACACCTACCTGCTTGAGAAAAAAAGTGGGAAATTGTTTAACATTCCCTGTCTATGACCATACCACCCTGAACATGCCCGACCTCGTCTGTTTAATATTCCCTCACCCCTGCACAACATTAATGAAAGCTTTACTTTTTCATGGCTTGGAAGCATTGGATTGAAACTGAACCAGCTACGAGACTATATAATAGAAAATATTCATTCATCTTCATTAATCATCAGTGTGCCAGTTAACAGGCAATTGTGTGTCAGCTAACACCTCACTTCTATATTCTGCCTTATTTGTTTTTAATTTTTATTTTATATTGGAGTATAGTTGATTAACAGTGTTGTGTTAGTTTCAGGTGTATAGCAAAGTGATTCAGTGATTCAGTTATACATATACATGCATCTATTGTTTTTCAACTTATTTTCCCATTTAGGCCATTACAGAGTACTGAACAGAGTTCCCTGTGCTATACAGTAGGTCCCTATTGGTTATGTATTTTAAATACAGCAGTGTGTACATGTCAGTCCCAAACTCCCAATCTGCATTCTGCCTTATAATGCTGTGGTGGGAACTCCACCCAGAATTAACAGCTGGCTCCTTGCAAGGTTATGACAGAGGAAGACTGGAAGCTTGGAAGAAGGAAATGGATGTGCTTTTTCTTATTTGCTTGTAGACTGGATCGACTAATTCAATCACATATTTGAGCTCAAATCCCCTTTGAGTTCAAATCCCATTTAAATTCAAAAGCAAACCCTTATCAAGGAATCATAGCCGATAGGTCAATTCTAACCAATAGAAGGCTAAATGTCTAAGAAATAGGAAGACTGGGAGCAGATTCAGCAGCTCAAGTTGACATTCTAAAAATAAATTGTGAATTGAAAATTGCTGAGAGTAGGTCTTAAAAGTTTGCATCACCAGAAAAATAAATTGTAACTATGTGTGTGATGGATGTTAACTAGACTTACTGTGGTGATCAGGTTGCAATATATACATATATTGAATCATTATGTTGTACACCTGAAACTAATATAATGTTGTAAGTAAATTATATCTAAATTAATTATGAAGAATATTACATAAAATCTGAAGTCTATTAGATGAGAGACAGTAAACCACAGCACACAGGACATATTTCACTGTTGTCTTCCTCACTTTCAGCACATGCCTCTGGGCATCTCCTAAGTGTGAGACACTCATTTAGGGAGCTGAAAGCAGCGAGATGGAAAATACCTGGTCCCTGCCCAGCCCAGCTTATCACAAGGGGAGAGGAAGCAGATATATGCATAAATCAGTCTAATGTTAGGAAAACTCTAATAAATGCTGTAACTAAGCTATAAAAAAAGGCTTAGAAAGGAAAGAGGAAGGAAGAATAAATTCTGCCTCTGTATCTTTGTACAGGCTTCATTGTAAATGTAGAATTGAATTGGTCCTCAAAGGAGGGACAGACTTGATTTGGATTCAACCAACTTTTATTGAGCATTTCATAAGATGCTATCCATAGTCATAAACCATTTTATAATTAATCCTTTCAATGGTCTACAACCATAGTGACATTATCATAAGTTGACAGATAAAGACATTCATACAAAGAGAAACAGAGATAAACTTCTCAGAGTAACAGCTGACAGATGGTTGAAAGGGAAGTTCATCCTGTCTAGTGATCTCTAAAGTAAAAATATTACAGCAAATTTATTCAAACATTCAATATGTTGCTAATAGTCAAAGAGGGATGAAGAGGTTTGAAAAGTAGCCCCTTTCCAAAGAACCTATTCTAGGAAACAGACAAGGAAATGAATAATTGTTATACAGTGTGATGACTTTTGTAATAAATGTGGTCATTGAATGTCATGGAAATACATTAGAAGGTAGCCTAACCCATCTGAGTTCAATTTGGAAGAAAGAGGAGAATTAACCAGATCTATAAGGAGGAAATAGGCATTGCAGACACACCAAACTAATAGTGCAGTGGTCCAGAGGCAGCATGGTAATTCTGGGAAATATAGGGGTTTAGGTATGATAGGACAGACAGTATGAGAGTGGATAGATTAGTCTAGAGAAGATGATAACAATCAGCTTATAGAAGAAATTCTATGACATGTGTATTAGTCTTCTTGGGCTACCATCGCAAAACTCCATAGTCAACAGAAACTTACTTTCTCAATTCTGGAGGCTGGGAAGTTCAAGATCTAGGTTTCAGCCTATTTGCTTTCTGGTGAGAACTCTCTTCCTGGCGTGTAGACTGTTACCTTCTCACTCTGTGTTTACATGGTGTGTTTGAGGGGGCAGGGGTAAGAGAGAGTTTTCTGGCATCTCTTCTTAAAAGGACACTGATCCTATTAGATCAGGGCCCCATCCTTATGATTTAATTTAACCTTAATTACCTCCTGATAGACCCAATCTCCAAATATAATCACATTGGGGATTAAGGCTTCAATACATGAATTTAGACAGTGGCAGGGAACATGATTCAGTTGGTAGCATAAAGAGTTTAAATTGTAAATTAAATTCAGTGGGAGTCTATGGAAAGAGCATCAGAAGGAAAAGAGCAATGATCAGAGGTGTGTTCTTGAATGAGCCTTCTGGCCTAAGTAGTTGAGCTAGAGCCTGTGGGAGCCTTTACAGACTATTTCCATAATCTTCAAGGAGAGACTCAAGATGGTCTAAACTAACACAGTGACATTAGAAATAGAGAGGCAGGGGTCGAGTCAATAAGTGTTAAAAAGAAGTGGATGTGAGTAAATTAATCCCTTCTAGCAGGAGGAATATTTGGGCTAAAATTTGGGCCTAAAAAGTTGGGGAGATATGCAGGAAATAGTGGACAAAATGGATCCTGAAGGTGCAGTTAAAGCAAACAAGGAAGCCTGGGTAGCATTGTGCAAGGTTTTAAATGCCAGGCTGAGGTTGGCATGCCTTTTAAGTTTTGCAGAAATGGAGGCATCCTATAAGGTCTGGGCTCTAAAAGGTAATTGACTGCAGCATATAGGTAGGGAAGTCACAGGAGACAAAAGCAACATTTAGAAGCCTTAGGTGATAGTCCAGGCAGGAAGGAACAAGAAAGAGAGGACACCTACATGAGACATTTGGTAGATGGAGTCAGTGACTTACAGTGACTGATCTGATGCGGCAGGTGAGAGACAGGCAAGTTAATGATGTCACCAGGTTTCTTATACATCTCTTCCAGTTTCTTGCTTTCTGGAATCTCTTTCTCAGTGCATTTTGTATTTTACTGTGCCTCTAGATTATTGAGTTTCACCAGATATACTACAGAGAGAAAGACTGTGTTATTTGTTACAACAAAGGAATTTTCTTGCCCAAGTAGAAATTATGAATGTAACAGATAAGAGTAATGTCGGGGGAAACACAGGTGATGATTTAACAGCACTTTGGTGAAGTAAGTTCAGGAATTGGAGTGTTTAGATATAGGTTTGAATTGCAGCTCCACCAGTCTCAAGCTTCTGATTTTGGACACTAATGACCCCTGAGCTTTAATTTCTCCATCTATAAATTGAAGTGTTTTCCCTTAATCTCAACATGTGTGTAGCTGGAACAAATCCATAAACCACCTGGTCCAAATTCCTAATGCTATTGATGAAGGAAAGTAATCTCAAAGCATATAAATAATACATGCAATGATTCTAATTAATAGAGTTGAATTTAAAGCATCACTATCTCTAATCAGCTTCCATCTCCATTCTTCAGAACGACGACTCTTCTGAGCATCTATTCCCCTCAATCTCCAATGTGCTCCATCTTTCCTTTCTCTTCTTCTTATCTCATATTTACCAGGATAAGTTCCCTATCTTGGAACTCTGGGCCAAGGCTACCTTTCCAGCTTCCCCTGTTCATCCTCCACCGGGTCTATCCTGTACTCCAGCCACAAGAAACAGGTTGTCATTTCCAAAACAGACCCTGCTTTTTCCCACCCCTGATATATTCATGAGTCTTTCCTTTTTTGAATACCCTTCCTCTAACACTCTCAGACTCCTTTTCATCCCTCAAGATCCAGTGAGCTCCTTTGAAACACCTTTATTGATTCCCCCAAGAAGAGCTTGGCAATTCCTCTTCTGAACTCCCTCAGCAATCTGTTCAATCTGTTTCCTTCTCGATATGTTTTGTTTTGCTCAGTAGATCATGATGTTTCTTAAGGGTCAGGATCAGATCTTATTGTATTTATTCACCACACTGTCAGCACTTCACACAGTGTCTGGCAGGTTGTGGACACACAATAATTGTTTTAGGAATAAGTGTACCTGGATCCCTTGGTCCCTAATCCAGCAGAGCTCCATGTTTTTTGTGTTACCTAGTTGTATCCAGAAGCATGGACAGAGACTGCAGAACATGTGTCATTGTCACGGTTGGCCTAACAGACCCTATTAATGTAGTTTCTGCTGAGGTCCAAATCAAGACCTCTCCTATTGGGGGCTGCTATTTAGGTAGCCAGAAAGGCAAATGACATCTCAAGAATCAGATCCACTGGACAAATATGAATTATGATGAATAAGTATATGTCTGTAATACTGATGGCTAAAATACATACCACACCCAATTCTCCTGTCACTAATCCCTCTTCACTAGGAATCTGGTAGACAGATAGGTAGATACCTGAGGCTAGTTAAACCTTCTTCTCTGCCCTTCCCTTGAGCTCTGGGCTTGTCCTTACCAGGGGGTAATATCTGTAGAAATAGAAGATGCTGCTATTTAACTCTAGATTCCCCCATACAAGGTACCCCGCCTTCATTTTGGCTGCCGTTACTGCAGCTGTGATGATATCTGCCCTTATCAGCCTTCACATTTCCTTCCTTCCTTCAGCGCATTTATGCTGCCTGAGGGACCAATCTCCCATCAAGACTAGAAATCCTGCGTCTCCTGTTATGCCTTCCACTTTGCACAGTTACATCGGCTTAGTTCATTTTCCCCACCCAGTACCGACCACTGGGATTTTCCAAATTGTATTAGCTTCTGGACACCTGCTTCTCAAGGTAGCAGACTTTGCTGGCTCCCTCCCCGACCCCACTCCATCACAAGAATAGGTCTGAGGTACTGTGAGTCCTTCTAAGCTTCACGATAGGTTACAGATACTGCCATATTCATGATCCTTTAAATGACCACCCTTAGTCACCATGTCAGTGACCTCCCTGTCAAGTTTTTGTTGGGCTTGCTGACTATCTCCGCTCTATTTTAGATACAGTGTCCCAGTCCTGGCTTCTGGCCAGGATGACACCACAAACCCACCAGTTAAATCTCTGCATGCTCTTGCAACCCTTACATTTTATTAAATCTTCCATTGCATTGTTGTCTACACGATATCAATATCATGATAAGATATCAATCCTGTATAAAAAGAACCATCTTTAACATAGCAGAGATATAACTTCCCTTCAGATTTACACTGACAAAGCAGAAAAATTCTTGACAGCACTTTTATTTATTTTTTTTTTTTTATTTTTTTTTTTGCGGTACGCGGGCCTGTCACTGTTGTGGCCTCTCCCATTGCAGAGCACAGGCTCCGGACGCACAGGCTCAGCGGCCATGGCTCACGGGCCCAGCCGCTCCGCGGCATGTGGGATCTTCCTGGACCGGGGCACGAACCCGTGTCCCCTGCATCGGCAGGCGGACTCTCAACCACTGCGCCACCAGGGAAGCCCAGGACTTTTATTTTGTTTGCCTCTTATGTGGCTACTGTATGTGTTCTACATTCTTTTAGTATCCCCTGCTTCCAGATTTGGAAGCTAGATGGATTGGTGGACAGATGGAGAGACAGACAGACAGACAGTTAGATAGATGCTATTACCCCAATGGTGTCCTTACTCTTTCTCTGAATTAAAAAAATAAAATTTCTATAAACTTCAAATAAGGTTTTCACCTGTAAATGTTGTTATAAATCACCATCAGAAAATAGACATTGGGCTTCCCTGGTGGCGCAGTGGTTGAGTCTGCCTGCCGATGCAGGGGACGCGGGTTCGTGCCCCGGTCCGGGAAGATCCCACATGCTGTGGAGTGGCTGGGCCCGTGAGCCATGGCCGCTGAGCCTGCACTTCCGGAGCCTGTGCTCCGCAACGGGAGAGGCCACAACAGTGAGAGGCCCGCGTACCGCAAAAAAAAAAAAAAAAAAAAAAAAAGAAAATAGACATGAATGTGATGTGCTGTATTCTTAATAATTTGATGCACAAATTGAGTTTTAATGCAATGGAGTGAACATGGCCTCTCAAAGAAATACAGGCATTTGTTGTATATCTTGAGGAAGAAACCATAACTGAGCTGCCACGGTTTGAAATTGCATGAGTGAAGTGAAAAGGTTGCCAGTTTACATAATTACAGGTACAGAAATATAGTCTGTGGCTATGCAGTCAAGAGTTTAATCAGTGTGATTAAAAAAATAACTGCTTCTGTTCATTATTTTGTCACATGTACAAATTTCCGTGGCAAAAGGCCAAATGCATTTAATGCAATTCAAGGATGACAAGGAGGTTTGATGGGCTCTAATGAGCAACTGATTAGCCATAAACAGAGAGAGATTAAGAATCCACATTAAACTCTATTCAGAACAAGAGGACCATTTCCATTAGCTGTGGCTGTTCATCCGAGCTTATTAATGAAGTAAGGAGTAAGAAGGGGAAACAATTCTTCGGTTTTGTTATTTGAACCTCAAATTGTGAAGATAAACATAAAACTCGGTTTAAAAAAATATGCATGTGCAGAAATAACCCACAGTGTCCAGCAGTTCACTTACACCATGACCTGGGCCTTTGGTCTTAAAGCTACTAAAATGAATGGGGGAAAATGGATTAAAACATGTATTGTACTATATAATTATCTCAAAGACTGTTTGTTATGCAAAAGTGTGTTCCAATTTCAATTTTAAAAACTACTAATTTGTTCTCAACAGCTGTAATTTGAGATCCCATGGGATGACATATGAGGATACCCAGGAGACATTGGGAAGCTATTGTTGGTTTGGTGACTGGATTCACCAAGGCTACTTGGCTGAGATTTCTACTGTCTGCAGCTATAATAATATGGCGGCCACAGTGCAATTCATCACAGCTGGGATCTCATAATATGCGGAACACAATAAGCACCTGAAAATGTACTAGGGAAATCGTAGGGTATAGCTTTTAAATATTATTCACCTTAACTGGACTTTTATGCAGCTTTTTATGCAGAGAAAAGTTATAAGAGTATGTTGACATTGACTAGGCGGCATTAGTTATGTAGTAGTAATATCTCATGCTGGCTTCCTGCAGTCTGTTGAGGTCTTGCTAGCATACAGCATATTAAAGGTATGTGACAATGTTCAGTAAGGCAAAAATCTGTATAGGATAACCATCTTTTCTCTTTGTCCTGGGAGAATAAAAATATTAGCTCCATGTCATCAAAAACAAAATAAGTAAAAAAAAAAAAAGTAAAATTATGCGAGGTCTACATTGCATCTGACTATATGTCAGAATTCACCTCAATTAAGCAAATGTTTGTTGAGTTCCTATTATAAGTCAGGCATTGTGGTAGTTGGAGATACAAAGATAATAACTGCCACAGAGAGAATACTTATTTCAGCTAGTAAATAGTCATCTTTCACAGTAATTAATATTTTTAAAAACTTCGTCTGCAGTTATTCACTTATGGCTTTTGCTTTGGATAGAAATATATATACTGTCAGTTAATTGTCATTGAAAACAGGAGTCAAAATACAAGAAAGTCTAATGTCCATTAATACTCAAATAGAATTTAATGGAAAGTTTATCATTACAAATCTATCATGTCAAAAAATTGGGGTTATATTTTCTCTATATGCTTCGTAATTTAAAATTGTCTTGTTAATGTCTCTTTCATCTAATTTGATCATATTAACCATTAGCGAGGTGTGATCATGTTCCTCTTTGAGAATCTCTTAAAAGCTATGCAATTTCTCTCCAGAAGAACACGTATGCTCATTTATATAAATACAGTATATTACATATATTTTCTGAGAATTGATCAGGTTGAAAAACACTACATTAAACACTGTGGGAAAGAGTGTATACATTTCTGAAGACACAACCTATGAAATTACAACTCGGTTTGAAAATTAAGAGATGATCTTTTGAGGAATTACCCTTATAGATTAAAACTTAGTTTCTTACCCAAATTACTGAGAAATTTATATTCTGCCATAAATAGGTGATTGCAATTTGCCCCTGTGATGGAAAACAAATTATTAGGCTTGGCTTCTGATAAATTTAGCAGGAATTTAGGTCAGAATATTAAGGCTTTCCTAAGCATGACTGTATGTGAAAGTGATCCATGGCATATGTGCCTGCATATACACAGTACAGCTTTGTTAAGGCTGCGACTGCTATTGTAATGGACAAGCCACAATCTTATGACATCTTTTAAAATGTAATTGAGTCCCTTCTGTGCTTCTGGGACCCAGAGAATCTTAGAAGAATCAATGCTATTAGTTTGTCTTTGGAAGGTTTCCAGAGCTGAGCAGGTGATACCATAAACATATCCCAGTGTTGACATTTGGAGTGAGCAAGTGGCTCTACAAGGTGGCTCCTTCTGGATGTAAATTGATTTTAGTGATTTCTTTCTTTCTCCTGGGCAGGATTTATGTGGGCATCATTCATGTGACACCCTGGGAATGGCAGACGTTGGAACCATATGTTCTCCCGAACGCAGCTGTGCTGTGATTGAAGATGATGGTCTCCATGCAGCCTTCACCGTGGCTCACGAAATTGGTATGCAGTGTCTTTTCTCTTCCCTGGCCAAATCAAACACTTGTAACAGCTGCAACAGGAACCAAAATACTTGGAAATTAATTCCAGATTTCTCCTGGTTCAGATGCAGCATTGGGGATTATATTTGTTTATATTTGTACTTTTAGGCTTAACTAATAAGAGGGAAGGAAAACAAAGTCAGGCATACACAGAAGATATTTCCTTTCTGTCAGTGCCATTTAAAAGTTTAAGAGAAATTCTCTAGTGCTACTGTCTTTTGAAGCATCCATAAAGGACTCAGACAAAATTTGTCACTGTTGACAACGGAATGCAGAGATGTTTGCCTTAGAAGTTACTCTATTGATTCATCCAGGGCTAATCAGTTTACACAGAAATTCATCAGGTTTTACTCCACTGTGAGTGATAACAGTCAGCTCCTGGAAAAGGTAATCAATAGCTTATGGACAACATTCCTGTCTTGTTTTTAATAACAAAGCAAATGAAACAAAACCTAACAGTTACCAGGGTTGGTTTTAAAATGTCACTTACCTGGTGACAGTAAGAAACTCATCTAAATCCTAAAACTAGAAATTTAAGACTGAGTTAAATATGAAAAATATCCCACCAATTAGGAATATGTGTTTCCTAATAATTGACCTAGCTACTAGGTACATAAGAAATTAATTTAGTACTTAGAATTAAATGTTAGAATTATATGCATCTGGGCTCAGTTCTTGCTAAAGTACTTTCTACCTGTGTCACGCTGGTCTGATTATTTAAACTCTCTAAGCTTCAGTTTTCATATCTGAAATATAGGCATAATAATACCTATTTCACTGAATTATTTCAGGGACCAAGTTGGGTAAGTTACAGATACCAGCAGTTATTTATATCCATATACACTTCTATTTATCTTTTTAATTAACTAGTTCATTTACTTTTTAATGTGTCACCTTTTAGCATTATCTTTTTGGAGGCAAAGTATGGCTTGATAATTATTGTACTTTTTTGCTGTATTTTATTAAGCAGATTGTTTTCTTAAGCTGAAAACATAATTTTAAAATAGAAATTAAAACATTTTTCCCATAATTTTAGTAGGCAAAGAACATTTCACAATGTGTTGATTTTTGCATGCTATGTTTTCTTTTGGGACTTAAAATAACTTCATATCAAAAGTGTAACTGTATAAGTCAGTATATCGGAGCAGTAAAATAGAAATCAGTACTTAAATTCCAGTACGTATGTATTAATCATGATCTTAATTCTCTTAACTGACACTCTTCTTACCATCTAAGTAAAAAAAACACAAAAATAAAATCTTAATGTAAATAACTGTCCAATAGCATCACTGATAACAATTCAATTTAATATTTTATTAATTGAACATCTTTAGCTTCAAGATGGAATCCTAGCTCTGTTTCCATGTTCTCTTTTATCTCACGAAAGAGATTCAGACAATGAATCTCCTTTCTTCCCTAGTAAGTGAACTAATAATAATGAATGAGGCATGGCTCTCTGGTGGCTGCACTAGAAGACCTGGTATGTCTGAAAGTGTTTTTAAAACACAAATGCCATTTGAGCTTTGGGGCTGGGATTATGTCTTCACCTATCTCTCATTCATGCCTATTAAACTCACTGATAAGAAATATAGCTTAACATTGATCCTTCATTGATATTTATTACATATCTCTGTATGTGCACGAATAAGTGGGAGAAACACAAGAGCCACCCAAGGCAATATTCTGATTTTGCAGCAAATCTAAGAATTAGTTCAAATACTCAAGAGCATTGTAGTGACACAGAGACGATTTAAAAAGTACACCAGTAATTAATCACCATTATTCAGAGTGAGAGAAGTTCCATAAGAAAAGTTCTAAGCCCTGGGTAGGTAGAGGCTTGTTCATCTCACACTAAGTAGAGGAATGATGAGAAATAAGCAACAGTGCTGCAGTGAATATTGGGGTACATGTGTCCTTTTGAGTTATAGTTTTCTCAGGGTATATGCCCAGTAGTGGGATTGCTGGGTCATATGGTAGTTCTATTTTTAGTTTTTTAAGGAACCTCCATACTATTCTCCATAGTGGCTGTATCAATTTACATTCCCACCAACGGTACAAAAGGGTTTCTTTTTCTCCACACCCTCTCCAGCATTTGCTGTTCGTAGATTTTCTGGTGATGACCATTCTGACCTGTGTGAGGTGATACCTCATTGTAGTTTTGATTTGCATTTCTCTAACGATTAGTGATGTTGAGCATCTTCTCATGTGCCTCTTGGCCATCTGTATGTCTTCTTTGGGGAAATGTCTACTTAGGTCTTCTGCTCATTTTTTAATTGGGTTGTTTGTTTTTTTGATATTGAGCTCCATGAACTGTTTGTATATTTTGGAGATTAATCCTTTGTCCGTTGATTCATTTGCAAATTTTTCTCCCATTCTGAGGGTTGTCTTTTTGTCTTGTTTATGGTTTCCTTTGCTGTGCAAAAGCTTTTAAGTTTAATTAAGTCCCATTTGTTTATTTTTGTTTTTATTTTCATTACTCTAGGAGGTGGGTCAAAAAGGATAAATGTACCCCAATGTTCATTGCAGCATTACTTATAATAGCCAGGACATGGAAACAACCTAAGCATCCAACGATAGATGAATGCATAAAGAAGATGTGGTACATATATACAATGGACTATTACTCAGCCATAAAAAGAAACAAAATTGGGTCATTTGTAGAGATGTGGATGGACCTAGAGTCTGTCATATAGAGTGAAGTAAGCCAGAAAGAGAAAAACAAATATCGTATATTAACGCATATATATAGAATCTAGAAAAATGGTACAGATGAACCTATTTGCAGGGCAGGAATAGAGACGTAGACGTAGAGAACAGACATGTGGACACAGGTGGGGAAGGGGAGTGTTGGATGAATTGGGAGATTAGGTTTGACATAAATACACTACCACGTGTAAAATAGCTAGCTCGTGGGAACCTGCTGTATGGCACAGGGAGTTCAGCTCGGTGCTCCATGATGACCTAGATGGGGGGCAGGGAATTTGGGAGGAGGGAGGTCCAAGAGGGAGGGAATATAGGTATACATAGAGCTGATTCACTTCATTGTACGGCAGAAACTAACACAACATCGTAAAGCAATTTTACTCCAATTAAAAAAAAAGGGGGGGGAGGGGCTTCCCTGGTGGCGCAGTGGTTGAGAGTCTGCCTGCCGATGCAGGGGACACGGGTTCGTGCCCCGGTCCGGGAAGATCCCACATGCCGCGGAGCGGCTGGGCCCGTGAGCCATGGCCGCTGAGCCTGCGCGTCCGGATCCTGTGCTACGCAATGGGAGAGGCCACAACAGTGAGAGGCCAGCGTACCGCAAAAAAAAAAAAAAAAAAGAAGAAGAAGAAGAAGAAAGAAAGAAGCAACAGAGTGGAATTGTGGCATCAACCACCCATAAGATCATGAGCCCTAAATCCTGACCTTGTAAAAAAGAGATAACAGATTCCACGAAGGAAGGGCTGTTTCTTCCTTCAATCCTCTAGTGATCCATTTTTACACATTAACAGCCTCTGGTTTCTTTGTAAAGGAACCACTGTGGCAGTAAATGCAGCTTCTTTGAGGCTGCATTGATCCCCAAGGCAACTGGACTGGAATGAAGAACCTTCCAGCATCATCTTTCCCAGCCCTCCTGAGTTCCTAAGCCAAGAGGTTATGAAGGCAGGCAGCAGTCAGAGAGGTAGGAAGCCAGTGCTAATGAGAACATTTTATTAAAACTGTATATGTACAATAAGAACTTTTCTTAATAATACAAGAATAGTGGACATAGTTTTATAAGAGAACAACGTGGGAGAAATGTGGGTTTCTTTGCAAAAATAATCATACCTAACTCTTTGATGTCTGACTATGCTCTGTGGTCCCTTTAATTTATTGTTTGGATCATTTCTATTTACTTCTTTAGAATTCTCTGTAATTCATTCTCCAATCAAACAGTGCCTACTTAATTTCCCTTTTTGCATTACATGTGCCCTAATCTGAGAAATTTAAGGTCTAGGAAAAGGGGGATATGGATTTAATTTCCCTTTTATAAAGGGATCTGGCTTTCATTCACTTTGTTTTCTAATTGCTTTATTTTTCTTTAATTTCACTTTTCGCCTAAATATTGCGAACACGTGTCATAAAGTATAAGCCTTAAAAATTGTAAAGAAGATAACCTTACAAAATATTTCCTAATCATCTGTATACAATTACGGAGCTTTGCCTCTGCAGCCAGTGTGATCTTGGGTAGTGCAGCTTGCTATTCTGTTTCTAGCACTTTATTTTTAGATTGTTGCTTGAAGCCATCAGCTTGAATTAACCATGCTCTGGATTCTAATTCTACTCTGTTCTTCTTATGTAATTTCCTCCTTTCCCTTCTATTAGACATTTACTACTTTCCAAATTTGGAGGTTATATATCCAGGCTACATATGGTGATTAAATGACGCTGTGAAACCTCGTTTTTGCCAGACTGTTTTGAATTCGCTTCAGTCGTTTCCAAAATGAGCAATTTGCTTCATGCATACGGTGTAAATACGTTCCTGTGCTCAAAACGTAAGCTGTGGAGAAAATTTCCAGGCTGTTCCCATGATCTTTCTACTTTATTTCTTCTATAAGAAGTGAACTTATATATATATATATATATATATATATATATATATATATATATATATATATATATAGTTGTTGTTTGTTTGTTTGTTTTGTTTTGTTTCGGTATGCGGGCCCCTCACTGTTATGGCCTCTCTCGTTGCGGAGCACAGGCTCCAGATGCACAGACTCAGTGGCCATGGCTCACGGGCCCAGCCGCTCCGCGGCATGTGGGATCTTCCCGGACTGGGGCACGAACCCGTGTCCCCTACATCAGTAGGCGGACTCTCATGCACTGCGCCACCGGGAAGCTCTGAAATGATATATTTGATTAGTACTTTTTTTTTTTTTTTTGCGGTACGTGGGCCTGTCACTGCTGTGGCCTCTCCTGTTGTGGAGCACAGGCTCCGGAAGCGCTGGCTCAGCGGCCATGGCTCCCTGGCCTAGTCGCTCCGCGGCATGTGGGATCTTCCTGGACCGGGGCGCAAACCCGTGTCCCCTGCATCGGCAGGCGGACTCTCAACCACTGTGCCACCAGGGAAGCCCCTGATTAATACTTTTATTAACCAATTTAAATTGCATTTCACATGGAATGTCCCACTCACTGCTTCCTCTTTCTGTACATAGTGGTTTAAATTAAAATACAAAGTCATTATAGTTGAATAAAAAGTTTTTTTGTTCTTTTACTCCCTTCATCAAAAAATGCCCCTACATTGAGAATTATGTAAAATGTCAATAAACAGAGGCAAGCCTGAAGTCCTTATCTTGTACCTTTTCTGTCCATGATGTTAAAGTCATAATGAAGTGACTTAAATGAACAGATCTGAAAAGTGACTCTTCATGTGCCACGTGTAAATGGGAACACTTCTCTTTTCCTGCTAGTTCTTTCCAAAAAAAGAGCTAGATTCTGGAGATGCCTAGTCAACTGATGTCAATACAGGCTTCTCTAAAATAGAGTTTGATGCGTCTAACCTCTGCCTAGACAGTAACAAATTGCCTGCCATCTTGCTATGTGAGGGGCATGTCAACACTGAGTAAATTGTTAGGACGTTTAAGAAAGTTGTTTTAAACTATCAAGAACTCAGTTCCCATTCCTGGACCTTGGGTGGAGGTAAGAATTTTTACAATCCAAATGTGAACTGTAGCAAGTTTCATGTGAATGGAAGTTTACATTTGGAGTTTATATTTTTAACTTGTCAAACTTTTATTATCAGCTTTCAATAATAAAGATTTCACCTGCTGCACACATGGTTCTCCAACATAATAATTTTACTGATGTTAGCCCAGCTTCTAATGGGCTAGGGGGAGCAATCTGATTTTATTTAGACTAATGAAATCCATAATTTGCAAACAGGCCGAAGCTTAACCTTAGAGTAGTTAATTATAAAATGTGCTAAGTGAATCTCTCCACCATGAAAGTCTCCAAAATGCTTCCTAAGCTAAAATCAGGCAAAGTATCAGGGCAAAATATTCAGCTGGAGGCTGAGGAAGTGGTCGAGACACAACAGTATGGCCGCATATGTTTTGCTGCAGTTGGAGTGATTCTCTGCGGTTCTCTGGTTATGTTGATACGCATGTGACTCTGTTCCCACCGATGATTAGATTAAAAGAGGCCATGTTTTGAAAAGCTGCAGAGGCCCTGGAAACACCATACACCAAAGCCAAGTGCACAGAATCAGATGTCAGGACTGGCTGTGAGATGTGAGGTAAAAGGAAGCTAGGTTTAAACTTGGTATTTACCCTCAAACCCATAGCTTTAATCAACATTAACTAAGCGTTTTTTTTCTGTCCGGTTTGGAGCAATGCCACACTGTGTCTTTCTTGGACCCCAGATGAAAGGTGGGAATAGGTCTTTGCTCCATGTCCGGAGGCAGCATTGAAAGATTTAGGATTTAGTATCAGTTGGTTTGTTTTTAGATCAAATCCCAATTCGTATTTCTCTAGGGGAGGCCTGTAGATTGTCTGTCATGTGTGTGGAAAGCCAACAAGTTGAAGGTGTCATAAAATAAATATATCGCACACTTAATGAGTGATTTTTCCTCTTATGAATAGAAAATTTTGCCGTCTTTCACAAATCAGGAGGGTCTAGTAATATCAAAATTTATCAAAAACTACCAAAGAGGGCTTCCCTGGTGGCGCAGTGGTTCGGAGTCTGCCTGCCAATGCAGGGGACACGGGTTCGAGCCCTGGTCTGGGAAGATCCCACATGCCGCGGAGCAACTAAGCCCGTGTGCCACAACTACTGAGCCTGTGCGTCTGGAGCCTGTGCTCCGCAACAGGAGAGGCCGTGACAGTGAGAGGCCCGCACACCGCGATGAAGAGTGGCCCCCGCTCGCCGCAACTGGAGAAAGCCCTCGCACAGAAACGAAGACTCAACACAGCCAAAAATAAATAAATAAATTTAAAAAAAAAAAAAAAAAAAAAAAAAAAAACTACCAAAGACTAGAATATCCATAAGTAAAGTTATAACAAAACTAAGATATTAGTGAGAACAATGAAGTTAACTAACAATCACTGGGTATTTATATTTTTCAAGCACGTATTCTAAGCACTTTGCATCTTTCATATCCTTTAAGCCTCACAAAATCCCATGAGGTACGTACTATTAATGAGTCACCCAAGAGGGGACGCTGATACACAGAGAAGTTTCTAAACCAATCTAAGGCCAACAACTAGTATACTTACTGCTCGAGGAAAATTTGAACCCAGTTCATCTGGCTCTAGAGCCCAAGATTTGGACACTATCCTATAATGGCTTGCTAGTGTTCCTTTCGAAGGAGATAATCCTGAATTTGATTCAAAAGGTTATTGGCACAGCTATTTATAAGGTGAAAAAAAAATTGTTTTCTTCCTTCTAAATTACATCATTGATATAACATTTAGCGTTTATGTTTAATGTTTTGAAATGGAAGTTTTAAGAGTTTTATCACCGCTACATAAGGATTTGCATTTGAATAGACATGTAGGATCCAATTATTGGAGCTCCTGGTTTCCTTCACCAAGGAGTCTAGATTCTGATCTCATGTGAGCTTTTGACTCTCTTTTCAACCCCTGGCAAGACCTTACTGCACCTCAATAATCTTAGCTGGAAAATTAAGTAAAAATAAAAACATCACATCATTAAGAAACAGATGCTTCATCTGAGAAGTGCTTTCTTAAGTAAACACATGACAGAGTTTCTTATGACATTTTTTAAAGATGTGGTGCTGTGTCCCCTTGTCTATTGGTCAGTTTGGGGTCAGGAGACAAGAGCTTGAAATTCTGTTTAATTTACAGAGCAAAGTTTAGAAAAACAACCCAATTTCCCTCCTGAGGTTAATGTTATAAGTCATCCCTAGTTGTACAGTAATAACTGAGTTGAATAAGAAGCTGAACCAACATTTTCCTTTAAAGTAATGTGTCTTTACCCGGGTGTCCGTTATGTCAGATTTTAGAACACCAGATTCACTTGTGAATTTAAGGAGACAAGATGCTTTTTAAATCTGCATTGTGAATGTCCAAGATGAAATTTATTTAATGAAATATCACCCATTTACCAATTTTAAAAGACTATTACTGTCCTAGAAAAATTATCAGGTGACTAATTGTTTGCCATTTCTGAACTAACACTATAACTCAGACTCTTACCTTACAGACTTTGTTTTAATATAATTTACCATGAAACTCATTTCCTTAGCATAATTCAAATAAACTCCTTCCTGAGGTTATTTTGTGTGATGGGCACTCAGCAGGACTGTTATATTTATGACATGATTTAATATCTATTAATATATGTGTATATGTATAGCTGATTCACTTTGTTATAAAGCAGAAACTAACACACCATTGTAAAACAATTATACTCCAATAAAGATGTTAAAAAAAAAAAAGAAGAATAGGTCAGTATTTTATACAGAAGCCCATTTAATTTACACCTTGAGTTTTACTAATGATTTCAAACAGCAAGACACAGTTCTGGAGGCTGCATCTCTTGGAAAAATACTGAATTGGACCTCTGCATTACTCTGTAAATTTTATTCTGACTTCTGTAATACTTTTAAAAAAAATTTAGTGTGTGAATGCAAATGCCATTAACAAACTCACGCACTATATAACTGTGTTTGGTCCTTAACTCTGTCGGGATTTTAGGTGGAAAGTGGCTTCCAATAACAGGAGTCAAGAATTAAAGATTCACTAAGAAAGATAGTATTGTAAATAAGATTGCCTAACTTCATTAAGGCCAACAAACCGCTCTTCAATCTTTTGCATTACAATCTTTTGATTACAAATCGTTCCAAATGCAAATGCTAATGCTTCCTTGCAGCGAGTCTTTGGGTCCAATGCTTTAAACCCAGACCTTGACTTGTGGTCCTTAATCCATATCAGCCCTGTCCTCTCACTAGGATTTTTCACACCCTATTTTACTAAGGTAGCTTGGTTCAACTTCCTCAGATCTCTTCCTTTACCCTTCCAAATTGCCTTGAATCCTCCTCACTCTTTTCCTATACCTGGACTAGAGAAAGAAGTATCTCCTCTGTCTTTCAAGGGAAAGAATCACCTTTCTCTGTGGCTTTCTGGAACCCACCACCCTGACTCCTCCAAGACCTCACCCCTCAACTAACTCTGGTCTGCATTGCTCTAAAAACTCATCATAAAATACATTTTGATTAAAAAACAATATGTTATTTTAGGAGTTGTCAATATTTTCTCCAACATTGTTTTATTCTCTGGGGTGCATGGGTTTAAATCTCAGCTGCGCTAATCCTGCCCAAGGCTGCTTGTGGGAGAAATCCTTAATCTCTAATCTTTAAACATTTCTGTGGTCAACCACTGGCAAGACCTTCCTGCACCTCAATAATCTTAGCTGGAAAATTAAGTAAAAATAAAAACATCACGTCATTAAGAAACAGATGCTTAGGAACAGTCTCTCACTGGAAAAGTCACTCCTAGGCAATCAGTGACATCGTGATAAATTCTGATTAAGCTCTTCACAGCATTTCCTTAAAATGTGTTGTTGTCAGCTGTGACATTACATTTGAAATTTCCTAGATTCCAGATTTTTCTCTGTTAATAAGCTTTGAATATCATAGTTTGTGATCTCTAATGTAAGTGTCCCTTGAAAATAGCATATGCTTTTATACGTATCTTGTCATTTCAGGGTTCAGAGATATTGGCAGATTTCAGACTGACATTAGGTGTCCTAGCTTAATGATTGGGGGAATCACATTTGAAAATGCCATTTCTTTGGCCACTCACAGCCTTTAGTATGCCTGTCACGTCTCTCCAGAAGAGCTTCCAGACATCCCTCACATTGTTCTTCCATTTCAATTCCTCTTCAGCTTCTGAAGGGAAATCACATGGGTCTCTCTTGCTGTGCCTTGGTTCCAGCTCCTGTGGCACTGGCTGCCTGTTTCTTTGGGTGCCTAAACATTCTTCACATTGCCCATGACTCTCATTGTCCTTGGGAGAGCATGCCTCTCCCAGCCAGCTGACAAGCTTTCTTCACGGAAAACAGAACATTCATCCTCCCTCCAAGGAGTCTGTCTCTCTCAACTGACCCTCAAGCAGTCCCTTTCTGACTGACTCTTGGAGATCTAACAAAATTCACATCTCGTTTCAGGTCTTGCTAAAGTGGAACTGAGATGTGTTCATGCCCAGAATGGCGATCTTTTCTGATGGCCGTCTAAGCATTTCTTATATGTATCTTCAGCAACAAGTAAATTACATTGATAAATTAGCAATTTAGGGGCCAGAGAGCATGCCAAAAGATTCATTAAAAGAGACCAGAATATCTTAAAATAAATTGCTTTGCTTAGATGATTGATATTTAACTTTATAGGCTTCACCATTCTGTATAAAAGAAAAAATGGAGGTACTCTCCCAGGTCCCTCAAAGCGAATTTGGTGTTTACCACCTGGCTTGTATTTAAATCAGAAATCTAAAATTTAGCCTCCAAATGAAGGGACTCTCTCTTGATGCAGTAATACAAAGGCATATAAAAAGTGCTATTTATTTAGATACATTTGGAGGAAAAGACTATTACTCCATTAAATAAATATAAATATCTTATGAAATCGAGTGCAAAGATCACAGTTTTTAAAGTACAGAACCTGGATTCATATTATAGAGGTTTCCTTAGGCCACTTTCCCTTTCTCTTCTATGCCAGGGGAGAAAAAGACTCAAGTATGAATCTTCCACACTAATGCCACAGTGTTAGCTGATAAGCATTCTACATTCTCAACAGTGTTTGATGTACTAAGTAACTTCTAGCAGTTTTGAATAGGACATGAATGAAAGGTTCTATTCTTCTGTGAGTGCAGTGAAAAACTCAACATACCACCCAAAAATTGGACCAGCTGCTTGCAGACTTCTTTTGCATGTTACTTGGAAGATACTTTACAGACTATGATGTGCGTTTATGTTGCTGACCAAATAGAAAGTGAGTGGTGGTGAAAGGGTTTCCCGCAGAGAACTGACTAGCCTAGTAAATGCTACTGAAGTAGATAACTGCATAAATAGCATCAAAATGTGGAGCCTTAGAAGGTTACCGAACCCTGGCCACTTAACTTCAACCACAACATCAACCAGCTGCTCAGTGGACAATTTTGTAATGAGGTGTTAGTGATTTAACAAGTTGGCCAACAGTAGTTGGAATTTGGCATAAAAAATTTCATCTCTGTTGGGTTTTACTGTTGCTCACTGGACTTTTTCTTGGCGGAATGGACAAAGTTCCTGCCATTGGCATTCAGGAACCCAAGGAGAATGCAGTAATCACTTTTCTGTGGTATTTTCCACATTCTTTTTTGGTGGTTTGTGTATTATTCTATAAAGCTTTGCAGAAAACACTACTAGGATGACTTGTCTACCTTTTTAGAGTCTCTCCAAACTGTTGTCCTGGATTTTTTTCAATAATATTTTAAATTTATTGGAGAATGCATTATACCTTTGTGACTATGTGAAAATTAATCTTATGTAATCAAAAAAATTTAGTCAGATTATAAGAATGGGGTATGTACTCTGTGAAATAATACCTAGCTTGATAGAATGGGAACAGCAGTGTGCGATTGCACAGAGCGTGTTTGGGAGATGTAAGCACAAACACCACCTGAGTAGCTTTGGACAATCACTTACCTTCTCGTATTTGTTTTCTCTCCAAGCGCTAACACCCTGTAATGGGCATCTTGGTGCTTTAGACATTTCTTAAGTGTAAGTGGGTATATCTTCAAAATATACCACTTACTTGTGGGACTAGTATACATTCACAACTCACTAAATAACTAAAAGAAATGGAAGTGAAACAAGCTTAAATATGCATGGAAACACAAATTTACTTGAAATCTTTTTTTTTTTTCTCCTCTAGTCATCTCTTTTATGGCTACCTATTTACTTGACCAAGAACATAGAAGTCACTGGCATTCAAATACCATCTATTAAGTGTTTGTAACTTGCAGAACATTGAGTTAAATACAGAATATTTTTCAAAAGTGGATGTCAAGGGTAGGCCGGGAGATGCTCTCTGATCTCCTGTGGCTTATGGTTCATCAGAGAAGATGGAAAATTAGACAGGCATTCAAAATAATATGTAGTGAGGGCTATGACATAATCCCACAGTTGCCTTGCAATTCTAGATTCTAAATAAGCCCTGTTTCTACATATCCTTGAGCATGTGTGATCCAGATGGATTATAGGAACATCTACTCTAATGTAATTTTTCAGTTTTCCTCTAAATATTCACCAGAAGTGACCATTCTGACTACATGCAGCTTTAATTTACCTGGGGGTCCAGTCTCTGTGTGAAAAGGCAGTTAAAATAAACTCACATATAATTGGGAGGAAAAAAGTCAAGTGCTAGTATAATTGCCATGGAAAAGTAGAAATGCAAAAATCACTCATTATTTGCACTTCATTTGTTCTGTCCCTTAGGACATCTACTTGGCCTCTCCCATGACGATTCCAAATTCTGTGAAGAAAATTTCGGTTCCACAGAAGATAAGCGCTTAATGTCTTCCATCCTAACCAGCATTGATGCATCCAAGCCCTGGTCCAAATGCACCTCAGCCACCATCACAGAATTCCTGGATGATGGCCATGGTATGTATAGTTACATAGGCTCAGAAACAAAACTTGGAATTATTGTAAGTTGTACTTCATTATATCCTCGTGATGTTCACCTTACCCTCTAAGACAGTGGTTGCTTAGAAAGTGTCAGAAAAAGGAACAAGGGGACTGTCTGTTGGTGTGTAATGCCAACGTCCTTCGGTGGCATTATAGCTACGGTATTTTTGCTTTTGAATTGCAAAGTTCAAAGAGAAGCAATGTGGGAGACCACACAGAATGCCTAGCCAGTGCCCTGAAAGCCTGGTTTTTATTCCTTCTTTCACCACTAGCTTACTGTGAGAACACTGGCAGATAATCTTGTTTCCCTGCTATTAATATGACTCTCAGAATTATTTGTTACATTCTTATTATAGGAGTGTGGTTAAAATGTAGGTGACAGTTCTGTCAGATTCTCTTTATGGTGACATAAAACCAAGAATGGAAACTCTTTAGATTTGCATTCACTAAAAATTTGGTTTCATCCTGGCAGCCTGTTTTCCTGAAAGTAGAGTGAGAACTGCAGAACAGGAATAGAAAAATCAATCTGAATGGTGAGAAAACAGTTTAAGAACTTCAAAAGAAAATCCTTGGCTTTATCCCCTAAGTACAGTTCAAGAGCACAGCACATTTTATTAAGTTCTGTAAATCTAGGATTAGTGCTGTAAATTATATAAAAATACTAAGGAAGTCACAGTTTTAGAAATAATAAATTCTGACCCTTAAGTAATCTTTGAAACAAGCTGTTGCTAATTTCCTAGCATTCCTTGTTACCTTAAAATGTTAGAAACACAGGAGAAGAGATGAGGTAGAGCTGGAAGAGATCTTCAGAGGCCACAGAGTTCAAGTTTCTCATATTACAGAAGTGGACATCTTCTCATTCCTTTTTTTTTTTTTTCTCTCTCTCTCTTAAAACACGTCTCTTTCTAAAACTGGTGGTTGAAGTGAATGTGACAGAAATTCTTGATCATGATAATTGTTCACAAATTTATCTCATGATGTATGGTTCAAAGTTAGATAAACAGAATCTGTAATAACTGTTTTTCCTTGTTCCACAAAGTTTATGGCTTGAAATTTTTGTAATTTGTTAGTGAGTTGGCCATCTTGAGCTTTGGCTACATGATTAAGCAACAATTAATAAATTCAGTTCTTTTCAGACAAAAAGAAATTCCACTACACAGTTCTTTGCTATCTTGTAGCCAAAATGTTCATAACCTCATTTTTGTTATGTTAATGGTGAACTGGTAATGCTTTAGCTACTCTCAGCTACTTACATTTCCTATTCCTGAAAACAATCCACACCCATCTTGCTTTAAAATTTCCCTTAATACAAAATAAATGTTCTTTGTTAGTTGAAAACATGGCCTAATATCTTGACGATTCAGAAACAATATCAAGAATCAATGTATTAGGTATTTCCTAGACTAATAATAAAGTGGTAATTTTCTGTTTAGTTAGCCCAGTTTAAAATGCTGATTAAATGCTGATAGAGTCCTGGAGTGAAAGCTTACCTAATTATCTTCCTACCTACATTGATCAAGTCCATATCTAATAACGTTCCTCTTGGGTGGAATCTTAGTTTCCACTCTTTCCACTCTTAATATTACTTTTACTGTTTTTCTTTCAAGTTTCCTAAAAATGGAATAACATTAATATTTCATTTCAAAATCACACATTACTCATTCCAAAAGGTTGAGCTAAACTTTGAATCACTAAATGAACAGATTTAGTTGCTAAGGCAGCAAATACTTATGGCTAAAATGGGACCAACTTTTTTTTTCCCTGTGTAAGTATTAGGTCAGCTAATTACAATGCTGTGCAGAATTTTGTTCCTATTGCCATATTTCTGGAATGATTCATTTATTTCATGTTTGTGGAATTCATGATTTTACTTTCCATGCAGTAAAGATGCTCCCAGTATTGTTTTCATTTTTTAAACATTAATTCTGTATTTAAAAGAATCTACACTCAGATTTTTTTAAATTTTACAACAAATTTTAAACATCTTTCTGTGTCTTCTCCAAAGGATCTCATGGTAGATAACAACCAAAACCATACTTTTGCTAGAAATAGATCTTATTCATTTGCACTGAGGAAATCACATCTGAATTCCCCATTTATATGTTAAATAAATAACTAAATTCAGTTACCAACATTTGTTGGACAGGAACTTGTCATAATATATTCATTCATTCATTCATTTCATCACGCCTAGGCTCTCTGACTTTTGAATGTGTTGATTAAGCAGTCTTGTGTTTTAACTGCCCCATCCCACCAAAAACTTCAATATTATCAGTAGCCTAAAGTGAGTAAAGTAATTTCAGAATGATGAGAATCTAAGAAAAGCACTGTAGCTGTGACACAGTGGCAAAGTTCAATTATATTCATTTCAAAACAGATGCAGAACTGAAGCTGCAATACTCTCTGTACAATACTCTCTGACTCTCTGTCATTTACACTTGAATTTAAATAATTTAATAACGTTTAGATTGCAACCAAAAACTGACTTAAGTCAGTTAAAGCCAAAGTATGACAATAGGAACTAATCAACAGGATTTTCAGATGGTGGCAGTTCTGACATTTCAACTCCAGAGCTTAGGAGAGAACCAAGGGGACAGTCAAAGCCCAAGACGATGGAAAAACAAACAAAAAAGCAAACAAACATACATCTTTGTTAGAAGACTAAGCTGATATCATATCATCAAACCTTTTCAATTTACTCGTAGGAAGCTACTCACATTTGCAAGCAGAGCCCATTCATTCATATGTAGTAGAAATAGTTCTACTATATCTCTGTTCTAATTTTCTAGGCCAATAACTATTTAGAGCAAAAAAAATAAAATAGTCATTTGGGTGCATAGGGCATGCAAGACAGGTAAGCTGAGAGAAAGAAGTAAAATCATTTGACAATAAGAGAGAAACCAGAAGAGCTGTAAAATGTAGCCCTGAAACAGTAAAAGCACAGTGGTCTGGCACCATGTTCCAGAAGGTCAGAAACCCTCTTACCCCATTATTGTATCCTGCTGAAATCCCTCAAGATTTCATCAGGAAACAATAATTGATACCCAGAAAAGAAGTGATTTTCTGTTATTTAGGAAGGTTAAATTAGGACGCTCATATAAAAGGCAGCAAAGCTATTGATGTTTTTAGGTAGATAGTCTCACAAAATTGATACAATTTTTAGGTGGTGTCTAAAGACTACTTTACCTAGAGAACCCATTTATGTAATAGCTTATCTGTCTTGTTCCCACCTCCAGCAATGCTGGAGAAATGATATCTTAGAGTACAATTAAATTTGAATCATTTCATTTGTTTTTAAAATTATTAGCCATAAGTAGCCAGACGTGTAGCACTCTACCACTGCCAAATTCAAATTTCCTAATATTGAGTGTTTCCCGATTTAGTTCCAAAAAGAAATATGCAGCAATTAGGTTATGGTTGAAAAGTCAGTGTGCATACTCTAAAATAACTGGGCCTGCAGATTTGTGATTCAGAAAGGAAGAAGCCATGTCTTATGGAGACTACCTCCTCCAACCCAGCCTGGCCAAGATACTTGTAGACTTCCTGCAGTGTTTATACAAGTTAGCTCTAGGCAAGCTGGCTAGGAATATGATCCTCAAAAATAAAGGTAAGCACTGGCAGAGAAACTGTTCAGCAAAAACAGGTTATTAAATTTCTTTTCTCAAATGCTTAATAATCATGAAGCCAAAAACAATAGCCCTGTCTGCTGGATCCCTCAGTTCACAGTGCCAGGTGATAAGAAGGACCACTGCCTAAGCAGACACAGCTCAAGAACACCCAAGACACAGGTTGCTAAGGAAAATCTATAGACAGCTTTGAAAAATTCATATTTAAAGAGCTAAGTTTACAGCCACTTACTGAACACAGAACTTTGGAGAGACAATGGTATTAGAAAACCAATCCTCTGAATCCTTTGTTAAGTGTAGACAGTGAAGCTAGTAATAAGATCTTAACATTCAGTTTTTAAGGCCCTACTCATAAAATTCGAGGCCCATGATGGTAGTCTCTTTATTTTCACAATAAATATGTTCTTTAACATGGTCTGTGAGTAAAACATGTACTTTAAGTCCACAGTGACCCATATGTTTAAAAAGCTATGCTTCAACACAGAGAATTTTTAATCGAATTTCCTTGGCATGATATCTGCTAAACAGTGTACCACAAACAGATCCCTTGAATTACTTTGGTCAGCAACCACTGTCTGTGCCTTTGTCATTGCCCAAGTTAGTTTATTCATCACTGAACCCATAATGCATCAGTGACTCTTTTAAACATGCAAATAAAGACCTCAGAAAAGAGTTGCAAGACCAGGGAGATAATGATAAAAGTAGAAACTTTGCAATGTTGTGAGCTTTCTTTGAATGAGTTTCATTAAGAATATTAAGATTTTTCCTAGGCCAAGGATATTTGGACCAGTTCTTTTTCTTTCCTTTTTTTTTTTTTTTGCCATACCATGCAGCTTGCGGGATCTTAGTTCCCTGACCAGGGATCGAACCCGGCCCCCGGCAGTGGAATCGCAGAATCCTAACCACTGGACCACCAGGGGATTCCCTGTTTGGGCCAGTTCTTATTTTCAATGTGTGTGTATTAAAAAGGAAGAGAAGACAGAAATAACTACAGTGCTAGAAATGGGGTGGGGAGGGGGAATGAGAAGAATAAAGAACAACCAACCTTCATCTGATAAGTTTCATTAATCATTAATATGAAAGACAAACAGTGCTAGAAGTCAGATATAAAAAACCAAAGATTTTTCTGCTCCATTTCCTGGAGGCATGGCATACCTTCCATCACCCCAAGTGTACTTTGTGACCATGGAGAGATTACCACTTTCTTTCCTTTACTTGTCTATCTCACATCACTGGCTCTTACTTTTAAAATTTGCTACTTTACTTATAACCTAACAGTTAACTTAACATTTAACTTAACATGGATGGTGAAACCAAACATGTGATGTGCACACATTTCCATTGTCTTTCTTCATCTATATATGCAGAATGTTAAAACAAAAGGAAGGAAGGAAGGAAAGGAGGGAGGGAGAGAAAAAGGAGGAGAGAAAAGGAAAAATAACTCGGCAATTTTGTGGAACAGAATAAACAGACAAAATGTCAGCAGCAAAGCCCAGCTAGGATTTCAGGCTAAGATAAATTTTAAAATATGTGAAGATATGGTTGAGAATAAAAGTAAAACAGATTAGGAAAAGTCAACAATAGATTGGACACTTTTAGAGGTCAATATAAAAGATACTAAAAGACTGATCAATTTCCTCTCTCACCCCTCCCCCAAATTGTACATATTTTTTAGATGAAAAGTGTATATCTGATCCGCTATTATTCAAATCTTAAATATTTCATATCGTGAGATTCGAAATCAGGCTTTATATTGATTTTTTTATGGTTGTCCCTTGGCACAAGTCTGCCCTTTGGTAGCACTGTCTGTACCTATTTTATTGCCAAAGGACATAATTCAACATATAGATGAAATGGATAGACTGTAGATTTCACTGTTAACAGAAACTAATGCAGCAACAAATCCTAATGTTGAGAGCATTAAAGTAATAAATGAATAACAAAGCTGAATAAATCATTTTATTTTAAGCAAGAAAAGTTCATCTCCAAATGACCTCTAAGGGAAAACCATAGAGCTAAGATATCTCTTTTTTTTTTAATAGCCAAGTAAATATGTTATACATTTTTAAAACTTATACTTTGGTATTGAGCTTCATAAAAAGAGGCCACATCTTGGAGCCTCCTTTGTCATAAGCTGATTCCAAATTGCATTGTACGTTTCTTTTCACACATCATACATCATCAGGGAGGTAGAGAAGATATCAGTGACCGCATATCCATGGAGAGGTGCTGAGTTATTTCAGCTTGGGAGAAACGAGGTCGACCCATGCCACATGCACCCACACATGTTAAAGACTTCCCAGCTAATATTTAGTTTCCCAGTCTTACAGTCTGTGCTTTTCAGTAAAAAAAAAAAAAAAAAAGTTTCTTCAAACAGCACTTTTGGAGAACTGGAAAGCATTCTTGCTGCTTCAGAGATCTGTTGACAGTCTTCTACCATCAGCAATCTGCTAAGCATTCCCTGGTTTACACAGGCTCTTTTTTATGTAGCAAGGAAGATAATGCTTTTCCCGGAGTTCCAAAGAGCCTCATCTCACTTTATCTTCTAAACAAAGCTTAGTGAGGTTTTACTATCATTCCTTCCTATTGACTTGCTGTTGATGTTTTTCTTTTAACTTAATGTTTTTCTCCCCAAGTTCTCTTTGGCTGGATACTGATTTTTAATGCTTTTTCTGGCTTGCCTTAAGAAGCTTTACCTCTTCAAACGTTCTGGCTCAGAAGTTAAGTAGGAACTTTGCTCTTTATTCATTTTCACATAATGCCTCCAACACAGATTAACAAATTTCAAGGTATTCGCTTTGAAGAAACTTGAGTATAGTTGTAAAAACATTTGCAGTATACTTAAAATGTGCTGGATATTCCATTTCTCAGCGGAAAGTAGGATTTAAACATGGTTTTCTTTTGTTGAATAAAAAGAATGACTTGAATACATCTGAAATGTTGTTAAATATGTTGGGGATAGTAACAATATGATTGTTTTATATTTTTCTGGTCCCCCCTTATAGCTCTGTGAGCTAATTTTACCCTTCCAGTGTCACAGGGAGGAGAGAAACATTTCACAGATCTTAAAAATAAATTAGGGAGCGGTTAACTAATTTGGCCAAGAACACTCAGCCATTTAGTGTTTTGCCAGAATTAAACTTTAGACCAACTGTTTCTACCATTAGCTACCATTTAAAGCATCCCTACACATGCCTGCCCTTTAGCAATAAAATAAACAATCTATCCACATGCTCAGCAGAGGCAGGATGGACCTCTGAGCATAAAACCCTAACAGCTATGGGACCTTGGGTAACTGATCCATCTTTATATTCCTCAGTTTCCTTATCTGCAAAATAAAACAATGAAAGAATCTGCTTCACAGAGTTCTCGTAAAGATTGAATAAGCTAATACATTAAAAGAACTGATAAGTGTTAAGTGTGTAACAAATATTAATTATTTTTAGTATTGTTAATAATCAGTGTGTAAATCTTAAAATCAAGTAAACAGAAAAATACCAGAACTGATGGGCAATATGTAAGCTCCTGTATGAAGAGAGGAATTGAAGGAGTTAACTCACTGGAAAGGGATTTCTTAGGGAAACTTTTTGGGGAAGGTGAGGCACAGTTCATCTTCTGAATTTGCACTGTCTATGTCAGCTTCTACTGATGAAGCCCCCCACCCCAATCCCTTTATAATCCCCACATCACTATGTACAGAGAGCACCAACTGGTTTGTGACAAACACACTCCAAAGACCCAACAAATACCAACTGCGTTCAATAACTGATACAAAGGGGAGAAAAAGGATGCAAAGAGTAAAAACATGGGCCTAGTCCCAAGTTATCAAAGATGTTTTAGTTTCTTCTCCCACTGCTCCAGATATGTGATGCTTGAAAACTCTTTTTTTTTAATTCTTTCAGTCTAAGAGAAAGACTTTATTTCCTTCAGTTTATTGGGAGACATTTAGGGGCAGATCTGGGTCATTTTTCTGTATTCCTAATATCTAGTATGTTTGCTAGAACACTGTAGGTGCTAAGCAGATGCTGGTTGAGTGAGTGCAGGAATGAATGAGGCATCCACTTGTTTATTACTTATGGAATTAATGGAAAGGTGACATGGTTGGGGGATGGGTGCATGAAGAAGAAGCAAGAATGGACTAGTTGGAAGTGGAGAAAGGGATATAGAAAGGGTGCAAGGACAAACTCTGTTTCTCAAAGTTGTATACACCTATTTATTATTGTTGGTGTTGTTGGTGTTTGCGGTACACGGGCCTCTCACTGTTGTGGCTTCTCCCGTTGCGGAGCACAGGCTCCGGGCACGCAGGCTCAGCAGCCATGGCTCACGGGCCCAGCCACTCCGCGGCATGTGGGATCTTCCTGGACCGGGACACGAACCCGTGTCCCCTGCATTAGCAGGCGGACTCTCAACCACTGCACCACCAGGGAAGCCCTGTTGTTGTCATTGTTATTATACCCACTATCTTATTTCCTCTGGGTCCATCCCAGTTTCTGTTAGTCCCTCAGCACAATGACTATTTTCACAGCTAATTATTATGAAATAATTTTATTTAATCAAACCACTGCACATCATTATGTATACCCCAGAGCACATCATCCATGGGAAATCCTAGTGGGTGCTGGTGAGCTCACAGAGGCACGCAGCCTTGTCCACAGGGAGTCCCCTCCCCAGGGCATCACACTACAGATCTGTAGACGCATCGTGTTTCAGCACCAGCTGGAGTCTTGCATTTTCAGATCCATAATTTTCAAGGTTTGAAACAGAAACATAGAACAGTGGTCAATCTTGGTTATTCTTTTAGGTAACTGTTTGCTAGACCTGCCACGCAAACAGATCCTGGGCCCCGAGGAACTCCCGGGACAGACCTACGATGCCAGCCAGCAGTGCAACCTGACCTTCGGGCCCGAGTACTCGGTGTGTCCCGGGATGGATGTGTGTGCCCGCCTCTGGTGCGCCGTGGTGCGCCAGGGCCAGATGGTGTGTCTGACCAAGAAGCTGCCAGCTGTGGAAGGGACACCATGTGGAAAAGGGAGGATCTGCCTGCAGGGCAAGTGTGTGGACAAGACCAAGAAAAAATATTATTCAGTAAGTGATTTTCTTGTCATGCAGGACCTGGAGACCCAAGGTCTGATGTACCTTCCTGTGACACCTGCGGAGACTGGCCACAGAAGGCTCTATTTCCTAGTTAAAATATTTTTCCTTGAGGCATCTATTTACAGCTCCCTCTTTTACCTGCAAGAGCCATCCCCAGCTGTCAATTACTGGAGAAAATGCAGATCTCAGGTTATATCCTGTAGCAAATAAGTAGAGAGCCCAGATTCTGTCTAATTGAGACCTCACATAGGGCCCCAAATTACCTCTTGGGAGTTTACTTTCAAACTGCTCATAAAGTTATTGGAATACATTTATTTAAATTCGGTAAGGAAATAGCAGCAAAGCTGACACCTTGTCCTCATGCATACTTGGTGAACTCCAAAATGGTCATGCTTTCCCCCTCGTGGCAAGTTAATCTAACTTCAAGAACTAAAGTAGCCACACCTGCTCCAGGGAGACACCTCCTGCCTCCCTATGCACCTAGTCCAGCTTCAGGTCAGCAACTGCCACCTTCACTGTCAAAGTCTCTAGAAGAGTGTTGCCATAGGCATGTTGCCTGTGCCTTTCAAGACTAACACACAAGCAAGCATCCTCAGATACCTTGACACAGATACCTTGACACATAAAACCAGAGGAAACTCTTCAGGAATTCCCTCAGCAAAGGCATTTCTAGTATCTTCCTTTTGGAGTCTCTCAGCTTCCTGCTGCCTGCCGTGTTTCCATAGCAATAAACCGGGGATGTCATAACAGGACTCTTCATTCCCTGTGATGTGGGTGCATGTGATTGAGCGCTCTTCAGTATCTGTCCCATTTCCTTTCTACGGGTGTAATGAAGCCAAGCCCAGGTCAGATACATTTATGCATGTGGCAGAGGGTCTGTCACAGGTGGGACGTGTGATGTCAACAAAGGGACTGCAGAACTTCAGTGCTAAAGAGTGAGAAAAGATGTAAGCATAATCAACCTGGAATCATACAAAGTCTTTAGCATCACACAGTTCTTTAAAGATGCAAGATCAGGGTGGACACAAAGTGAACCGTGGTTTGGTGGTTATTAACAGAAATGCACAGTAGTATCAGAAGATATAAAGAAGCCACGAGCAACCCTTGCAGTGTGCTCAGTACTTAGGGTGAAGTGTTCAGACCCTCTAGTGTTGGGGGGAGGGGGACAGAAAAGGTGGATTGCCAAGATTTGGAATCACATTGTAATTCCAGAGTGTTCAATACCTGTGACCATGTTAAATTCAGTGAAAATGTACCTGTGATGAAGTTTCCACCAAGTGACTGAATGCAAGTGATTTCCAAATGTACATTTTGAATGTTTTCCTCCCTTTTCAGTTAAAATATCTTCTCTTTTCTGTTTTAGACATCGAGCCATGGCAGCTGGGGATCCTGGGGGTCCTGGGGCCAGTGTTCTCGCTCATGTGGAGGAGGAGTCCAGTTTGCCTATCGCCACTGCAATAACCCCGCACCCAGAAACAATGGCCGTTACTGCACAGGGAAGAGGGCCATCTACCGCTCCTGCAGTGTCCTACCCTGCCCAGCCAATGGTACGCTGCTCCCAAGTGTCAGCAACCATCATATGTCAGGTGTCATTTGTATTCTAGCAGTAATAAATAGTGGAGGCTGGAGAATTAGCCTATCACTCTTGTACTGCACAGTTCCACCAGTATGCAAATCAATAACAAATATATGAGTGATTTTTAAATTATTATTATAAACAACCGAGTGTTCAGGGAGTAGGAAGAAAATAATTGTTGTTTTCAACTCTGTGTTGAAGATAAAAATCCTTCAACACTGGTGTGGAGAGACTCTGGAAAAAAAAGTTAACATCTATCATCTCCTTAGATGTACTTAAATGAACGAGAATATATCTAAGTTTCAGAACAGAGAGAGTAATAATGTGACATGTTTGAATTTTAGGTAAATCTTTTCGTCATGAGCAGTGTGAGGCCAAAAATGGATATCAGTCTGATGCAAAAGGAGTCAAAACATTTGTGGAATGGGTTCCCAAATATGCAGGCGTCCTGCCAGGAGATGTGTGCAAACTGACCTGCAGAGCTAAGGGCACCGGCTACTATGTAGTGTTTTCCCCAAAGGTAACTGCATGCAGACGGTCCAGAAACAGTAGGCATCCTTGGTGGAAATTATTTGGTAGAATGGAGCCTGCACATACCAAATGTAAACAGTCATTTTTTGGGGGCAGGGGGGTGGCTAGGTTTTGGAAGGTTTCATTTTCACCTCTGTAATTTCTATATTTTCAAACTTGCTACAATGAATCAAAAGGATTTTGTAAACAGAACAAGTAAATGTTTTAAAAGCTATTTTTGAAAAAGTGTAACTCTCTGTCAAGAAGGTGAATTGCAAACTTAACTTCAAAATAGTATTCCCTAGGTACATTTGTAAAGGGGACTATAAAACAAGAAAATTTTCTATTTTTCTGTCATCTTTTACTGAAGAATTCCTTTGGCGATTCATGAAGATAGATTCAAGATCATCATCCCTGACCTAGACTTTAAAATGTCTTGTACCTTTAAAATGTATCAATGTCCTTCTAGTTATACACACTTATAATATATGCATGTGAAATTAACCCTTGTTTTCCACAGAAGAGCATTTTCTAACTTACTGAAGTTTCATTTCTCACAAGCAACATTATGTGGCAGTTTAAAACAGTTTATCTAATTTGCAAATAGGTGCTATATTTAAAACCATCTCTGTAACTGGTCTTCAGATATTTATGACATATTATTGAAAAATAAGTTAATGTCCAATGTATGTAACATTTAAAATGTTTTATCTTTTTATTGAAAAATAATACATTTTCATTTAAAAATATTATAGAGAAATAAAAGCAAAAATATTACCTGGAAATATAATCATTTAGAGAACTGTTAACCTGTTGAAGAATACCCTACCTCACTTTATACACATATACACCCTCATATACTCACACACTTATATGAAAGAGTTTTGTATATACACAAATACAAAATATGTATGTTTACACATATGACTATATGTGTTACTTATACATACTTATATGCACAAACCACTGAGTCCATATACATAGTATTTTGTAACTAGCTTATTAAATATATGCCAATTATTTTATTTAAAAATATTCAGTCTCTTCCAGTAAGTACTTTTCTCTGACCTTCCCAGACTTCTTTTTTACACAAATTTGTCTCTACTTCAGTGTCTCACAGTTCAACACAATAGGGAATGCTTTCCAACCGTTACAAGGTTGTGACTGTCCAGTGTAGATTTTCAATTTTGTTACGGTAATAACAATTATGCACAAGACAGAAATAGAGTCACAGATATAGAAACCAAAGTTATGGTTATAGAAAACAAACTACCAAGCGGGGAGGGAGGAAGGGATAAATTGGGATTGGGATTGACACATACACACTACTATATATAAAACAGGTAACTAACAAGAACTTATAGTAGAGCACAGGGAACTGTACTTAATATTCTGTAATGACATATATAGGAAAATAATCTAAAAAAGAGTGGATATAATGCATATGTATAACTGATTCACTTAACTGCACAGCAGAAACTAGCACAACATTGTAAATCAACTATAAAAATTAATTAACAAATAACAATTGTGCAAACAAAAAGGTTGTCTGCATTCGTGAGCCTGCTCGTATTCTGCTCTCCACACAAGTGACAGACAGTCTCACACACTAAGTGAAAGATTGTTTCTAGCAATAAAAAGGCAAGACTATACCATGGGAACGTATTACGCACACAGAAATAGAGACTAGGACCTCGGGTCTCCTAACACATTCGGAATTAAGCTCAAGAGATAAAGAAGAGAGAAAGGGCATAACCCTAATCTATCCCAGTTCTTCTTCTTTCTGCCAATATGTCAAGAATTTTTCAGTTGGATACTCCTGGAGACTATGGGTTTTGTTTTTTGGTTTTTTTGTTTGTTTGTTTGTTTTGATTGGTTGTTTAGTTTCCAAAGTACTATCTATTCCAATCAAACTTAAAACTCCCAAATTAGAACTTGCAATTTTATCAAAGAACCCACCTACACAGGTCCAAGTATTTCCCACTGCTAACGAGTTTCTCATTCTTCAGGTGACCGATGGAACGGAATGCAGGCCATACAGCAATTCCATCTGCGTCCGGGGAAAGTGTGTGAGGACGGGCTGTGACGGCATCATTGGCTCGAAGCTGCAGTATGACAAGTGTGGAGTGTGTGGAGGAGACAACTCCAGCTGCACAAAGGTGATTGGAACCTTCAATAAAAAAAGGTAACCTGAGAGAACGATTGCCCTTATCTGATCTGAACGAAGCTTTAGACTCTTGCAAAATTGATAAAAAGGTCTCGTGTTACATCATAAGCTATCTGTGGGAGGACATCTAGCCAGGACCTAATTACACATTATGAATATGAGAAGTGAAGGGAAGGAGAGGACATGAAATGAGCTCTGCATGCCGACTGGAAACCCATGTCACCTCTGCAAGAAGATTAACTGCAATAGCCGTGGGTTCAGGTTTTGCAGAGTGTAAAAAAGGCAAAGAAAAGGTCTGTGACATTCCACTTTAGCCATATCTTACAGATCTGTTATTTCTGAAACACCATTTAGGAAGGGATGGCTGGTTTCCAACTTAACTACTGTTCGTTTTTGTTTTTGTTTTTGTTTTTGTTTTTACAAATACATTCTAATTAGGCTGTAGTTTTCTTGAGAAAACATTTCTCAATGCAAAATGTAAGTTATCTGCAGTAGTGTAGATGGCAAGCCTGTTTTTGAGACAATTATCCTGGTTTATATCTACTCTGTAATGAATAATGTCAGTTTCCTGCTTCCTCTTATGGTCCTTGATTACACTCTTGCTTTATATATGTAAGTTTAGAAAGTACCACTTTCTGGCATGAAATATTATACTATCAGCTGGGATGGCTGAGTCAGCTAAAGAGTCTGCTGGAATGCAGGATTGTTTTTCCTCTTCACCAGACCACTCTTATGCCGAGTGGTATTAGTCAGGTTCACCTGTATTCCTGATATATGTGCTCTGTTGTCTTTAACTGGAGAGGAATATACAAACCAAGTCAACAATAAGAATTTCTTAAAACAATCATATGCCATGGTAATGTAAAAAACTAGAAATGTCCTTTGATATGATAAAAAAAATATATGGCTGGAGAATTTATTCTGTATTAAAATATGCATTACTAATCCTATTTGTTAGTGATATAATAATTATTCATCTAATTGTGTTGGGCCATCTAGGTCAAAAACCCTGCAAGTCCAATTATATCTTGTGTTTTAATATATTTCAAAGGTGCAAGGCTCCTTAGAAATGATCCAGTCTAACGTTTTGCTTTACAAATGAAGGAATTGGGACTCTGAAAGTTTAAGACTTACCCAGTTTTACTTGGCTGATAAACGCCAAAGTAGAGGCTATAGCTTAGGTCATAAAAATAGGATGCACAGGCCATTTGTAAAAAAGAAAAAAAGAAACAAAAAAAAAGGAAGGGAAACAATTCAGGAACCAAATGAGAAATAAAATTATTTTTAAAAAGTAATACCTTACCTTATGTACTGTATGCTGTGTACCCTTCCTACATCAACTTATAAACCTCTTTTTATAATGCTAAATTTAGCATTAAGCTTTTATATTTACAACAAATATCTGCATATTTGATGTCACCTGAAAAGGTGAAGGAAGACATTCATGATAGCAACAAGCAGGTTGCAACATAACTGTTTGCAAATTGTTTTGACCAAGATTATAGTATGTGGTACAAATGACCTGTTTGAGTATCCTATATAAATTATCTTGGCCTAATGTGATCGATAAAAGAGAACATTGATCTTGTAGCTGGAATATTTGCAATCATGCTCTGGCTCAGTAATTCACTAGCCATGTGATCTTTGAAGAGTCACTCAACTTCTTTACAATTAGCATCCTTGAGAGTAGAATGGAAATAATAGTAATTACCTTGCAAATGAATGTCGCTGTGAGGACCAAATGAGATAATGCATATTAAAACACTGCACTAAGTTCAAACCTCTTCAAAAATATGATCCTAATTTTAATTCACTCCTCCCTCAATTTTCTTCGCGTCAGTAAAGGGCAACTCAATCCTTCCCAAACTTTGGCATCATCTTTCACACCTCATTTTCTCTCACACCCCACAATCCATCCATCTGCACATCCTCTCAGTCCTACTTCCAACATATGTCCAGAATCTGGTTGCCCCTTACCGCACGAGCAGAAGCACTGCCATCTGGTAGTCATTGTCTCTTGCCTGGACCAATCCAGTGGTCTTCCCATGGGTCTTCTGGCCCCTGGCCCCTCACAGACTCTTTTTCACAAAGCAGAGAGAGTCATCACTTTATCACCTAAGTCAGATGGTGGCATTCCTGGGCTCAACCTTCCAATGGCTACCTTCTCACTTAGAGTCACTGTCCGAGATCTCTTCATAATCTGTGAGATGCTAAAACATTTGGTCCCTGCACTGCTCCGAGTCCCTTCTACACTGGCCACTTCCCTTGCTCTGCGCTAACATACTGGACTTCCCAACACTCCTCAAACATGGCAAGTGGCAGCATGTGCACTATTTCCTCTGCCTGGAATAATTTTTAACAATTAATAAGCAGTGCTTCCTCTAGAATTCCCTTAGATGTCTGTTAAATGTCACCACTACCCACCCCCCAACAAGGTGGTGGCTTCCATACGTGAATAGGAGGTTCTCTCCCCCATCCTCGTCATTCCTCTATCTTCTTACTCTGTTTCTTCACAGCTCTTAATCAACAGATATCGTCACATATTTTGTTTGGGTGTCTAAGCCCCACCCCACTAGAATGTCCCTTCCATGGCAGCATGCTTAGTATGTAAGAATGCATGTATTCCTTCATGGCAGGTACTGTTCTTGTACTAGGGAGATAGCCCTGAAGAAAAGAAGATTTCCCTGCCTTGCCAGCCACACTTCATACTTCATAGTTATATGAAAACACCTGCATTCATTCATGGTAGCCAAGGAAGCTGGTTAATGTCCAAAGTGTAAATGATACCAAGAAGGGTGCAAAGAAAATGAATAAGGAGTACAAAGGGAAACCTATTTTACTAAAACATCAAGAAATCAGGGCATGACTATTTACAATAGCCAGGACATGGAAGGAACCTAAGTGTCCATCGACACATGAATGGATAAAGAAGATGTGGCACTAAAGAAGATGTGGCACGTATGTACAACAGAATATTACTCAGCCATAAAAAGAAACAATAACTTGAGTTATTTGTAGTGAAGTGGATGGACCTAGAGTCTGTCATACAGAGTGAAGTAAGTCAGAAAGAGAAAAACAAATACCATATGCTAACACATATATATGGACTCTAAAAAAAAAAAAAAAAAAAAAAAGTGGTTCTGATGAATCTAGGGGCAAGACAGGAATGAAGACGCAGATGCAGACGTAAAGAATGGACTTGAGGACACGGGGAGGGGGAAGGGTAAGCTGGGACGAAGTTGAGAGAGTGGACATATATACACTATCAAATGTAAAATACATAGCTAGTGGGAAGCAGCCACATAGCACAGGGAAATGAGCTCGGTGCTTTGTGACCACCTAGAGGGGTGGTATAGGGAGGGTGGGAGGGAGAGAGACACAAGAGGGAAGAGATATGGGGATATATGTATATGTATAGCTGATTCACTTTGTTATACAGCAGAAAATAACAGTACATTGTAAAGCAATTATACTCCAATAAAGATGTTTAAAAAAAAGAAAAGAAAAGAAATCAGGGCATGAATCCTCATACTTCCCAGTGGCAAGGGAAGCTCAGTTTGAGACCTGTGCAGTGCTGAGGGTTCCCAGTGATGCTCGTGAATATGAGTCAGACTCTAAGAACAGGATTTAAAAAAAGGCTCTCCTGTCAAATTCCCTTACCCTATATTCTTCGCCTTCTTGACACTCTATTTGGTATCATTTAAACTCTGAACATCACCAGAACTTATTTTAACTGTTATGAAGTACAGTTGGTGGAGGAAAGGGATTCATGCAATGGGGACGTGGTAAAAGGAGCATAAACTGTGAGTCGAGAGGCCTAGAACTGCCACTCATTAGCTCTGGAGTGAACTTGTGCAAATACTTTAATACATCTCCACGTTATAGACTTTTTAGGTAAGATGGAATGTTTTATCCTGGCTTTGTTTGAAGCCATTGTAGAAACATCTCATCTCTTAATATTAGATACTTCAGAAAAAATATCCTGCGACAGAATCTAGTCCAAATGTATTAAAAAAATTAAGATAATGAATCAAATGAGGGAATTCCCTGGAAGTCCAGTGGTTAGGACTCCGGGCTTTCACTGCTGAGGGCCCATGTTCAATCCCTGGTCGGCAAACTAAGATCCTGCAAGCTAAGTGGTGCAACCAAAAAAAAAAAAAAAAAAAAAGCTAATGAATCAAATTGAATAGATAAGCAACATCATCAGCATTGCATCTTCTCTCTTCAACACAGTAGGAAGCTCTGACACCTGTCTGGCCGTCATGGTAGGTCAGATGCCCAATAGAAAGGGGCCTTCCCTGGGGATAAGCCTCCTCTCCAATTCAGAGGAAACGTTTGAGTGGGAAACACATTTGGATTTTACATATATGAATCCGTTATCCCGTATCCTCTAAACTTGAGTAAGAATTCAGAAGTAAATAATTAAATTTCACAAACATCCATCAAACTGCACAAGTAAAGTATTTGTTTCTATTTAAATAACTAGGAAAGTAAAACATATGAGGACCTTAATGTGAAATTACTTAGAGAGGCAAAGATTTGGGCAAAAGATGACTCCTCATCACTGGTATAGTCCCTTGGTGCTTACTTAACCTTTCTGTCCTTGTGTTTTCTGCAACCTTATGGGTATCATAGATATTTATGCCTTTGCCCATTTTCCTGAGCAGATGACGGGCCATTAGAGATCTATCTCATATGTCACTCACCATAAAGCCTCGCTCAATTGACCATAACACTTTGCAGACCCTAAGCTTTCAGGGAAATTGCTAAGGCATTAAGGATTTTTTCATCCTTCGATGGTTCTGGTAAGCTACGGTTACACAGTTAAAGAATTTTATGTTCTATTTTCTGTCCTGCCCCAGGAAATCCAGAGTTTTAGTAGAAATGGAGTCAGAACCTCTAACCTGTCTATAGCCCAACAAATAATTAAATCCGTGGTTTCCCAACTAGTCTGCACCTTGGAACAGTGTGAGGAACTCTAAAAGTACTGCTGCCTATGACCCATTCTGAAAGATGGGGGTTTAACTGCTCTGGCGTCTGGGGATTTAAATTTGTAGGCTTTGGAATTTTTTAAAGATCCTCACATGATCTTAATATGCAAACAAGCTTGAGGAACGTTCATTGAAAGACTTCTATGAGATTAATTGAGGGTAAATTTTTACTGGTTTGTGTTTACGTGCATTTTGTGCCAGAAGAAGCCTAAAGTAGCTTTGTAAAGATGATAAGATTTGATAAGGATGTGTGATTTTTGTGTAAACCTTTAACTAAAGGTAGTATAAATTTTTAAAACCAAGGCAGATTGCTAACATCATCCTAATCTTGAACATCATAATAAAAATGTATACAATGTGATAGTCTGACTGCAATTTTAATTTGTTCTAAGAAAATTAATTTTTGAAGGCAATTTTAAATGAATCTTTTTAATACATTAAAACTTTATATTAAGATAAGGTGAGGCTTTTAGAGAATTTCTATTTTTTTATCCATTTGT
Source organism: Mesoplodon bidens (assembly GCF_964165515.1). NCBI lineage: Eukaryota > Metazoa > Chordata > Mammalia > Artiodactyla > Ziphiidae > Mesoplodon > Mesoplodon bidens. The sequence continues at coordinate 18,710,637 of NC_138161.1, forward strand.
TAAGCATTTACTTATCTTTCTTTCCTCCCCTTTCTTTTTCTCTCTCTCCCTGTGGACATTGCTGCTTCCAGCAAGGGTTACACTGATGTTGTGAGGATCCCAGAAGGCGCGACTCACATAAAAGTCCGACAGTTCAAAGCCAAAGACCAGGCTAGATTCACTGCCTACTTAGCCCTGAAGAAGAAAAACGGTGAGTACCTTATCAATGGAAAGTACATGATCTCCACTTCGGAAACCATCATTGACATCAATGGAACAGTCATGAACTACAGTGGTTGGAGCCACAGGGATGACTTCTTGCATGGGATGGGCTACTCAGCCACGAAGGAAATTCTAATCGTACAGATTCTTGCAACAGACCCAACTAAAGCCTTAGATGTCCGTTACAGTTTTTTTGTTCCCAAGAAGTCCACTCCAAAATTAAACTCTGTTACTAGCGACAGCAGCAATAAAGTGGGATCGCCCACTCCACAGCTGCAGTGGGTGACGGGCCCTTGGCTCGCCTGTTCTAGAACCTGTGACACGGGTTGGCACACCAGGACGGTGCAGTGCCAGGATGGAAACCGGAAGTTAGCTAAGGGATGTCTTCTCTCTCAGAGGCCTTCTGCATTTAAGCAATGTTTGCTAAAGAAATGTTAGCCTGTGGTTATGGTCTTCTGCAGAGACAACTGGATGATTCATCACTGATACAGTCGTGGTGAACACGAGGTCAACCGAAAGCACGGAAAGTCACACTTCAGGGTCATTGTCAACAGGAGTCCGATTATGGGCAGAATCTACTCTCAGCGACCAAATAAAGATGCTCACTGCTTCATGTTACAGTGGTGACCTTGGAATATAGAAAAACTTGGGAGTTATTGAACATCCCCTGGGCCTACAAGAATACAAAAACACTGATGAATGTAGAATCAGGGGACATTTGAAGATGGCAGAGCAGTCTCCCCCTTGTCACCTACCTCTTACAGAATGTCTACAAAGGCATCGTAATCATTTTCGTGCATATTATTTACACAGTAGCTTATTTTTACTGTTTGTAAATACATTCTTCCTTGGTATGTCACTTTATATCACTTGGTTCTATTAAATATATATATATATATATATATATATATATATATATATATATTTCTATAAAAAGTGTTTGACCAAAGTAGGTCTGCAGCTGTTTCCACTCCTTCCACTTTATAGAAAGAGCTGTGGATGTTTTACTGGAAATTAAGAACTTGCTGCTGTTTTAAGAAAGATTTAGTATACGTTCAGACTACAGGAGATAAAATTTTCGTCAAAAACCATTTTGACAGCAAGAATCTTCTGAGAAATTCTGAAAAGAAAAAAGAAGCTCAATGCATCTAGTCATTTAAATACATACAGGGGTCCATTTATTTAAGCCTTTGACTGCCTGTATTTTTTCAGGCAGCCAGCCAAACTAATGCATAATTAGGAGGTAGAAGAAATGTTTTTGTGTGTGTGTATGTTATCGAGTCTAAAAATTAGTCTCCTCCTGTTAGAATTTAAAAAGAAAACACATACATGCTTCACCATATTTTCAAGTTATATTTTCACAACTGCTTTCTCTTTCTATGGTTCCCATCTGATATCTCACAATGTGTAATATACATTCAGAACACACAGCAAAGACTTTTCTCACCTTCAACACTGGTATACCTCTTACCAGCGAACCTTTAAAATGCATTTTGTTTTTGCTTGTTTGTTTTGTTCAAGGGTTCTGTAGGACCTACAATGTTTTGTACTTCTTGTTGACTTGGTAGTTAGCCACATCTAGAAGTGGTTATCATTAATGTGGCTAGTGAAAAAAAAATGGTTAATATTAATAATACTGTTTCCACACCATAGGCAATAATTCCTTGCATTGTTTTTTTTTTCTTCATCCAAGTATACTTATACTGTACTTAAGATTTTTCCCAATTAGAAAGCATTTGGTTGTACCAGTAAGTGTTTGAGTGATGAAATGTGATGGTCCTTGCAAAGTCTGTTCTTATTTCCATAGCCTGTCTAGGTAGGTTGTGAGTTGGAATAGTTAGAAATGGAAAACTTTTACAGTCATCTGCATAAAAATCTCATAGAGAGTAAACTGCATCGCTCTACCCCATAGCTCAGAAAATCTAAGATATTTCATTTCATTTGGTTTTTCTTTTTCTTTGTGAAATATCACAAAGCTAGTTGTTTATATAAAATTTTATAATAATCATACCAAATGTGCCTATTGTTAAAGATTTGCATATAAGGATATTAGGAAACTATTGCTTGAGTTTTCTTAAGCTCATGAGAGTTTATTTTTATTATAAGATATTTTTAATATAAAAGGATTATGTAATTATGTAACAGTTAACAAAACTGTTAATCATCCTTTGGATTTTCATAGACTGACTTTGCTTTAGACGTGGTCCTTTTTTCTTAATAAATTACCAGTTAGTTAGAAAAAGGAGGCCTATACAATACTGGTAACCTCCATTTGATGAAGGTACCAGATATCAGGGACAGGGAGCAAAGCTATTCATATCAGTCAGAAAAAAAAAATTAAAAATAAAAATCACAGCGACCACTTGACTATGCAGAGAGAACTAAGAGAAGGACCAACTTTACTTTTTCCAGTATTCAGAATAACTTGAATCAAGTACTTAAACTATGACAATTTTTTTTTTATCTTTTGTGGTTATATTGACAGCAACATTAAAAATTAATTGAAGAGCAAACATGATTTCTCTTACTCTGCTTCTCCATACTGTATTCATAGATTTTTAAATATGATTTACCAATGATTCATTTTTCCCCAAATATTAAAGTTTTACTCTTCTCATGGGAGCAATCCTAGAGAGCTTAGACCAAATAAACCACTATTCCATGCTTTTAAGGAGTTTCCTTTAGGGTTTTTTGTTTGGTTTGATTTGGTTTGGTATGGGTATCAATAGACTGACTAAGGAATGTATGTCTAAACTCCTGAGAAAATTTATAGACTGGAAACTGAAATTCAGAGAAATGGAGTGTTTGGTAGACATAGAGAATGATGAGCAAAGGGAAAATCCTCTATAATGAAGATAATTTAGTTCAGTTTCACATTGGGTTATGCCTTTTACCTTTCCATAGTTACATCTTGAACAAAGAGCGTAGGATTCAGGATGCTAGGGGCTACTTCCTAAAAAGAAAAAAAAAAAACAAAACAAAACTTGTCTAAAAATGCTCAGGTTGGTAAGAATCTAATCTCACTCACAAAACTAAATACTCCAGGTTGTTTCATTAATACTAAGGGAACCCAGAAGAAAATAGCATTTATTTCTCCTGGAACAGAAAAAAGTCAAACGAAGCCCTTCCTTGTTGTTTAGAGCTTTAAGGACATTGTTTTAATTTATTCAACAAATTCAACTTCTTCTGCCTTCCTGTGGAAACAGTTTTAGCACATTAAGTATGAAGGGATTAATCACAAACAAAAAAAATGTTGCAGCACTGAAAAAAAAAGTAATTTATTGTTTTTGCAACTGGTATGTGAATTTGTGTGATAAAATTATTTATTCTTATTTAACAAAAATATGTGCAAATTCTTCTATATTTAAGATGTTTTGCTGTTGTCCTACTTTTTAATTTATGCTTCATGTTTGTGTATAAAGTACACTTTGTGAGTTTACATAATATACGGCACTGGTTGCTTTTGTATTTTTTTTTACAGAAAGCTTTCTGTGTGAAACAGTTGTATATGTATATATTCCTCATGTATTCTTATTGTGATACTATCCCTTTTCTTTCTAAGTAAGTTTTAAATTTAATCTTCCATGGCTAGTAGTGTTCATCACTTGTAGTTATTTTAATAGGTCTTTTGGATTCCATTTAATACTAATTTATCCAAGCTTCAGATAAGAAAAGCATTTATTCAAGCAACTAAGGTCTAAGTTTTAAACTAGGATATATAGGTAGCCTGGAAGCTTCCCATAGAAGCTAAGACACAATTCAAAATCAGGTCCATGAGCTTCACTGATGAACTTGGACAAGGAGCTGTTGATACATCACAGCCTCCGAGTGATATCAATGATAATAAAACCAAATAATGTCTTTTGCTGCTCTAGAAACCCTCCTTAAAATTAATATCATTCAGTCTCTAGTATCTTTAAGATTCTATAGATGAGAGTAAACAATGTGGATTTAAATGATTCAAATGTTTGTAGTCATAACTGTTTCACCAAGTGTGGGATCTCCAATGACACAATATGACTTTTTACTGCTACGAATTAATCTCTTGGAGGGATAATAGGACTTGGGACAAGCAGGGACACCTCTGAGCACACCAGCTTGCTCCTGACTATGATTTCACAGTCTGGTCATAGCAATAAGGCAAAGCACCTTTGGATACACAATTGGCTAGATCAATCTCTGGTTCTGATGTTTCTCCCCTTTACTCCTTCCTCATTGGACAAGGTCATTGTAATGGTTTAGGTGAGGACAGCAGCCAGAGTCAAAGAAGTTCAGGACTTGTGCTATAACTTAGAGCTCACTGTTTGTGAAATAAAATTGAATTTAATAATGGCTGGATTTTGCTAATAGTTTATGGCTGAGTATGAAATCGCATTGGTATGATTGGTGACTATTAATAATCTATTAGTAGTTAAACTTGAATCCATAAAAACACCTTATATATATTTTTTAACATTTCAAAGGTACAAAGTAAATGAATGACCTTGAAGACAGAAATGGCCATCCAAAGCTATAATAGAACCAAGTACAGGGTCAAGGTGATCTATCATATAGACACACAGAAAAGGAATTTACATGTTTTCTCTATTATTTTTCTCATTTGTCAACAACATGTAGTTTTAGGTTGTCAAACAGGTAGATCAACTTAGCTCAATAGCCCACTGAAAAACACAATCTTTCTAATAACTCCCTGTTAGCATGAACTACAGAAATGACTGCTCAATTTATAACACAAGAAACACGTCAGTCTATACCACATAATTTTGTGTTATATTCAGTTAATGTATGAGAACACCAACCCATGAAACACCAACCCATGCATTAGTGAGCCAGAAAATGAGAATATACGTAGTGTTTAGATCAGAAAAGCATTCAACCTGACAAATATTTTTCCGGTGCCATTGTATCATACTTTTTAATGCAGATTTTGTAGAAAAGGTAAAGGACTATGTTGTTAGAAAACGCTGGTTTTAAAATGGAGTAGGACTGAAACATACACATTCATTAACCCTGTTAGTTGCACCCTCTTAAAATTCTAGCACTAAGAGTAAGTTTGCTGTCTGTGGTCCTTATCTCATAGCTGCACCAGCTGATCCATGTGTACTGCCATTGGTCAAATGAAAAAAAAAAATAATGGCCCATCATCCTATAAGGCACTGCCACATCAGAGTGACCCAAGTCTAACACTGTGAGGAAAACTGTGATTTATAAATAAAACAGGGCATTTTTTCTTTTACTTTTCCTTTGGCACATCCAATGACCAATTGTAATCTTTATCAAGGTGCTAACATTTTCAGTGACCAACTGCCAAATGTATTTCTGAGTTACTATTTTATCCTACATGATTTTTCAATTTGCAAGAAAGAACTCTAAGCAGTTGGTGAAGCTTGGGCACAACTTGATACTCAAAGTTTGGGAAATTGTATTTAATGGTCATTCAGATTGGCAGTGTTTAGTGACATAAGCTATATGTACATTGAGGATGCTTAATGTGACGTCCAAACTTGAAGAGCATCAGGTTGGTGTAGCCCACTTTTAAATGTCATGTTCCATCACATACTAAGCCATCAGCATTCCTTTCAAACAAACTTGTTTGTTTCTTATACACAAAGGAACTTCTGTGTATATTTAGCTGGACTTTAAGCTTTGCAATATTTTATGTTCATACATACACTTGGCTACTATATCTCCACCTTTTCTGTAACAATTCACAACATATGAAAAACACTCACCCCATGCTGAGTATATCTAGGATAGAATATCATACTGTGTGTGACTTTGTGAAACTAGACTTTGGATTAAGGAAGTCTCTGGATGGTATTTTTGCATCACACACTCTGGCATGACATAAATGTAGGAGTCGACAAATACTGCTTACATTTTAGTATGACACATTGATCAGAGCAAATCATGCACTTGCTTTGTAAATAGACTGCAGATAACTAAACAGATTGTGGGAATATGTTCGATTTGATGTAGGCAGTGGCATGAATATTTGATTTCTATATTAGAGTCTGTGAATCAAGTGAGGTAATAAACAAAAATAGGTAGAACTGAGATTCTTAAATCTTGAAAGATGCTTTTAAGGTAGAGTAAAATATTGAAGATTTACATGCTGTATACAAGCAGTAAAATGTAAGCTGCTTTTTGCACTCAATTTTCCAGAAGTGTTGGCATTTTTCAGTAAATATAATGCTGTTGGAAAGCCAGAAACAATCTTGGAAAACTAAGACGGGTCTTGTTTCAAATGTCTCTTCAGCTTTGGCAAATTTCAAATCTGAAATGACTATTGAAAGCATTACTGTGTCTTGTAGCCTGCATTCCACAACAGCTCTGTTATTCAGGTAAACCACTTGAACTGAGACTTTTGGGACCTATACTGTAATATTTTTCATTAAGGAACAATATCTTATTTTGTAAAGCATTTCCCCTATGTGTGACTTTAAACTGTAAAATTAAACATTGGCTTTGTGGTTTCACTGGGCATAATAAATGTAAATTGTAAACTAGGTTAAAGTATGTACTGCATATAATATGTTTTGGAGATGGAAACTATTGTCCATTTATTTTTTTTTTTTTTTTTTTTTTTTTTTTTTGCGGTATGCGGGCCTCTCACTGTTGTGGCCTCTCCCGTTGCGGAGCACAGGCTCCGGATGCGCAGGCCCAGCGGCCATGGCTCACGGGCCCAGCCGCTCCGCGGCATATGGGATCCTCCCAGACCGGGGCACGAACCCGTATCCCCTGCATCGGCAGGCGGACTCTCAACCACTGCGCCACCAGGGAGGCCCTGTCCATTTATTTTTAATTTTCTCATAACAGCAATAGGACCAAGCCAGGTCTTAATGAAGCCCTAGGTTCTCTATAATTTCTATCATTCCTCATTCACATTGGCACAGACAATTAATACTTTCTCTCTCTTAAAATACAATGAGCTATATTGCTTCAAGTTCTTCTTACCAACTACCACCTGCTAAGTCTGTCTAGTGTCAAACTTCTGGTGTTAAATTAGAAGCAGCAAGCAATATAATCTACCTGCTTCATCCTTTCTTTTCTAAAAATGAACATATTCTAGATATAAAATTAAAAAGCCAAAATAATAATGCATGCATGGAAGTTCAAAAAGAATTGATATCCACTAGCAAAAGCCTATTTATTAATATGTGGTATCAAATTTATAGTATTAGGATTCCAAAGGACGTGAATTCCTTCTAAATCTGAAATCATTACTATTAGTGTACATTGAAAACATTGAATTTCTCTCTCTTATCAAATAGTATTTCAGAACTGCACATTAAATTTTATTCTTGGTAGGATGTATACTTTTGAAAGAAATAATTTAAAATGCTTAAACATTTAAAAGCATGGTATATAATAATTCAGTTAAGATTGGTTGAACATCTCTTTGGGTCAGGCCCTGGGTGAAGACGTCACAAACTTTCTCCCAGGTGTTTCTCTCCATGACCCCTATGACATTGGTCTTAAGATCCCAATATTGCAGATGGCTCTCACATCATCGTAACTGTCAATGGTCATCTAGGTGTCACCAAGTGCCAGGCACTGTCATAATCACTTTAGATATTTATTATCAATTATTGGCTTTTCATAGCACTAGGAGTCTTAAATCCATATGGACCGAGAGTCTGAGGGAGAGATTGCAGGGTGGATGGAAGAATGTGTGAGATTGGGGAAATGAGGGGAAGTATTTAGATGCCCTAATGTGTGGGCCCTTGAGTAAAAGCAAGAGTGGTCCTAAAATTCCAATTAAAATGGCATGGAAACTGGAGAATCAGGCAAGCAGTGAGAGTACAGACAAGAGCTTAGAGTGTACAAAGAACTATTGTTTAAGGAGAGAGAATTTGATGTAGCAAACTAGTAAAGTGGCTGGAAGAGGGAAAAAAAAACTTTGGTATTTAATCTTACAAACTCCTTCACAGCTAATAATGAGCTGGTTCAGGCAAGGTCGAAAGTGTAAAAATGGTCCTGGGGGTAGTTTTTAGATTAGGAGTAAAATGAACAAAGATGGCTCTAAATAGAGCAACAGACGTTTGAAAAGTCCAAACCATCTTTAATTCCTAGATTTTGTGGGGTTTTTCTTAATATATTATTGTTGTATCTGTTCAATTAAACATGTTTTCCCATGGAATGAAAGATATTTATGTCTTAATGTAGACACAAGCAAAGGAGCATAGCTCTGTTTTTCCCAATTTTCCTCCATATCCATCTCATAGGTAAAGAGATTCAAATTCCAGAATGATTCACCAACTGGGGCAGTTCCCAGGGATGGAGAAAGATAATAAGCAGTCCCAGAACCTCACTCTGACTTGAATTTCATTAATTTTGTCATTATATTGATTTCTGTTTTTATTTCTATATGCCCATAGCACTTTGCCTACCTATTTCTGCTTTCATTGGAGTTTGCCTTGGAGTTTCAGACCTTTTGTTGTTGTTATTTATTACTAAAAGCATCTAGATCTTGGAAAGCAGGAAAGTATATTCTTAATCATTTGTAGTAGACTCATCCCAAAAACAGTGACTGAACTAGTTTTAGGTGAAAATAATTTTTCATCTACAAAATTGTTGGGGACCACTAACCTATTCATCTTCCAAATAAGTCTGGTACCTACAAGACATTGTAAAGAATTTATCCAGAGTGTTCCTTTAGTCTTGAGCATTTTTTACTATCTCTTTCCTATTCAAAGATGTTTTTTCTTGTTCCATGGATTTTTTTTTTCGGTACACCTATGTTCATAGCAGCATTATTCATAAGAGCCAAAAGGTGAAAGCAACCCGAAAGTCCATTGACAGGTAAATGGATAAACAAAATATGATACATACATACAATGGAGTATTATTCAGCCTTTTAAAAAAGGGAAATTCTGACATATGCTACAAAGTAGATGAACATTGAGGACATCATGTTAAGCAAAATAAGCCAATCACAGAAGGGCAAATACTGTATCATTCCACTTATATGAGACAGGAATTGAATTAATGGTGGTTACCAGGGTCTGTTGGGAGGGAGGAATGGGGAGTCCTTGAATGGGTACAGTTTCAGTTTTGCAATGAAGATAATGGTGGGGATGATTACACAACAATGAAACTACTTAATGCTACTGAACTGCACACTTTAAAATGGTTAAAATGGTAATTTTATGTTATTTTTACCAAAGTTAAAAAAAAAAAAAACACTCACAGCCTAGTCTGGGGTGGGCACACATGAAGGAGCCTACATTTTCACCAAAAGTGGTTTAACAGAGTAATGTCCTGCAAGAGCCCTGAAAGGACGAGGGAGGCCCTGAGGAACTTACATGTATTTTGCACCTATATTTGGGGGGAGGGGACAGACTGGAAATGGGACAAGGGGCTTCATCCATTCCTTGGTTTTCTTCCCGATTCAGATAGAAAATGTCTCAAAGACTCACTGGGGTACCTGTGGGAACACTGGTAGTGTATTGATGAGAACCTAGAAAGGGTAGATTTTTTTTTAATTTAACTGTTATAAGCCAGCAAGTAGGTAGGACGGTGACACATGAAGGGGCAGGGCAGGGAGGACATCTAGGAGCAGTGGCTGGTACAGCACCTCGGGATTTGCAAGAACGCACAGCTTCCATGAGGTTTCGGAATCCTGCCAATCACAATTCATTCTACTTTGGTTAAAAAACGATCATTCAGCTTGATTCAGCCTCTTCATCAGATTTGACTTGGACCTACTTGTGGCTCTTTCCAAAAATCAACTGTGCCCTCAGATAAGAACTTTTACAATACTGAGAATATTCCAAAGAATAACTGCACCACCACCCCCGGAAACTTTTAAACAGAGAGCCACTGAAGTGTAATCCCATAGGGGAGCAAGGGGGGGATCCCTGGTCCACCAAGACGTGCAAGCCTGGAATGTCAGGGGTATCCCGGAAAGAAACACGCATAAAATGGAGCTGCACGGGAGGGGCACAACCCTTTGTGCCCGTCCTGGGCTCCTTGGATCTTAGTTATGTTGTTTTAGGCAGTTTGAATATGGGAGCTCATTTAGAGCTGGATATTTTCAAACAGAAGATACAAAAGACACAAGAGCTTATTAGGTGGAACCCTGAAGAAGTGGCCAGAACTGTGAGCACTGTGGGTATGTCAGACAGAATATTAGTGCACAGGAACAAGAAGTAGATATCCCTTCCCTCGAGATGATGCTAAGGGCCACTTCTGAGATCCTCCATTCCGACCACCTAAGTCCAAACGGCCAGCATGTTCCACCCTGAATGCTAACAAATGCTTCCTGATGGTGCTTCCTGCTTCCTTCAGCAGCCAGACTGATCATGCAAAACCATAAGTCAGATCATTTAACTCCTTGGATGAAAATTCGCCAATACCTTCCTACCTTACTCAAAGTAAAAACCAGTGTCTTTTCCATGGCCTTTAAAGCCCCCAAAACTCTGGTTCCTGCCTCCCCTCTGACTTCCTTTCCTATTTTCCTCACCCTGGTCCAGCTGCTTTACCTCCCATCTGATTCACTCAGTACTGAGCAGGAACCCTGACCAGAACTCTTTGCATAGAACATTTTTGCCCTTATATACACTTACTTCTAATCTTCCCTCAAGTCTCTACTTAAATGTTGTCTCTCAGAGAAGCCATCCCTGACTACCCTACATCAAAGAGGACCATCCCTCCTTCATTTTTCCTCATGGCACTTATCACTTGAAATTTTATTATATACTCATTTGTATATGTCTGATTATCTATCTATACAAATGCACATACTTTAAGGACATAGTCTTTGTTTTTTCCACTACCTTATCATCAGCTTCTCAGAAGGTACCTGGCATATAATAAGTACTCAATAAGTACTTGTCGAATGAAGGAAGGAAGGAAGGAATGGATAGCAATCCAGGCAGATAATCATCATTAAGGGGGTTCAGAAAATGATCAAAGTTGCCTTAGCAAGTGGGAAAAAAGCATGGTAATGGAAATATTTTAAACAGGTAACACTGACATTATAGACGAAAGGCAAGCCAGGGTTAGGCCAGGGAAGTAGGGGAGCCAGGGTAGATGGGTGGTAGCAAGAACTCAGCTTCTTGGTTCCAAGACAGATCTTTAGTTCCTGGGATGGAATATTGAAAAGACAGAATTCTAAGGATTTCCCTCCATAATTCCCATCCCTTGATTATTCAGTCTAACACTAATCCAGGTACTGCTCTAAAACTATTTTGCAGATGGAATTAATGTTACTAACCCCCCTAACTTAAAATAGGAAGATTATCCTGGGTTAACTGGGGGTCTTCAAGTAATCACATAAACTCTTAAAAGGAGAAAAGAAAGGCAGAAGGTGAAGCCAGAGAAATTCCAAGCACAAGAAGGATTCCATTCACCATGGCTGACTCTGAAGATGGAGAAAGGGAGCCAGAAGCCAAGGAATGTAGACAGTGTCTAGAAGCTGAGAATGACCCCTGGCTGACAGCCAGCAAGGAAACAGGGACCTCAGTTTTACAACGGCAAGACACTGGATTCTGGTTACAGTATGAAGGAGCCTGGAATCAGAGTCATCCTCAGAGCCTCCAGAAAGGGATGCAGCTCTGTTGACACCTTGATTCCAATCTGGTTATACCCAAAGCAGAGACCCAACAGAGCCATGCTGAGCCTAGAAATCTAGATAACTGTGAGGTAATAAATTAGTGTTATTTTAGGCTGCCAAATATCTGGCAACTTGACACGGCACTTACAGAAAATGAAAACAAGGAAAGATCCCAATCTAGAGTGGAGTATTAGAAAGTCTACCAACTTAGACTCTTAATCAGAATGAACAAGGTTAAGAACCAGTTCTTGGGACTACATTATGAGAATGGGGAACACAAGAAAAGCACAGAATCCAACCTGCTAGAACGGGCACAAAGGCTTGAGGTCAGACCCTCATCTAAACTAAATTTGATATGGAGTCACTTGGGCTGCTGGACAGTGATCCATATATACACCCTGACTCAAGGACAGGATTAGCTAAAAGCTTGTTGGGAAATGAGAACCTGTAGCCACAGTGATAAGAACAAACAAAAGCAGGTTAAAAACGGGAACAAAAGTGATAGGAGTTCATGGAGTAAAGAAATCTATTGCCTGGAAAAATGTTTTCCAAAATGCAGCTAAGAAATCTTTTGTTGACAATAAATAAATAAAGGTTTTGATCAAATAAGTTAAAATTTTAATAAGGATGTTCTGATTTAGTATTGCTATTAACAAACCATCCCCAAATTTTGTGGTTTAAGACAACAGTTTTTTGAACCTCATGATCTTGTGACTCAGGGCTCAGTTGGGAGATACACCTCAACTGGGGTCATGTGATGAGATTCATCTGGTAGCTGGACTGGACTGGAGGGTCCGAGATAGGTTCACTCACATGCCTGGTATCTTGGCAAGGACAATGAGAAGGTCAGGCTCAGCTCGGACCCTCCTTTTTTTGTAGTCTCAGGCCTTTCCCCATGGTCTTTTCAGCAGGTTGTTGTCAGTCTCCTTACAAGGTGGCTCGGGGGTCCAAGAGTAGGCGTTTACAGAGAACCAAGTGGAATCTACAAGGTTTCTTAAGGCAAAGACTTTGAAGTCGCAGAACATTCTTTTTTAACACAACTAATTAAAAATTTCACAATGCATGATTCAGCAACATTCATAGATCCTTCCTTGATTCATCCAAAGTTGAAAGATTATACGATATGCTGTTCTTTGTAGTTATCAACATTTTAAAGTTAATTCTTCTGTGCAACCATGTCATTTCTACACACAAATATATGGAAGTTTTCATTTCAGAAACAATGTTTAGAATTACAAAGGCATAATAGTTAACAATTAAGTGGAAATCATTACCCTTTATATTCATTTGAGTACAAAATCAGCGAGTTACAGACAATAAGTCACACAGTCTTGTAATTAACTTGGTGTATCAGCCTTAACTCTGGGGAATCTTTCTGGTTGGTTGGGGAAGATGAATTTATTTTTATTGTTTTGTTTTGTTTTGTTCTGCTTTGTTTTTGTTATTGCTGTTTTCCCACTCTGCTTGCTTTTCCCTGAAAAAACATTTCAATGTGTCTAAAAAGTTGTCATTGTGTAGACCACGAGTGTCTGACTTAAGGAAGTCTCAAATTTAATATTTCAAAGACAGTTTTGGATATCAGTTGTACATGTGGGATTAAATAAGTAATAAATAAATCTTTAGTTTCTAAAATATATTAAGCCGGATGTATACAACAGAATAATAAATTGTTCAATCATCTACAGGTCATTTCATAAGGAAGTAAAATCCTTCTAATTAGGAGGATGAAGACTTAGGAAATGTGCTGTTTAGGAAATGTGTATAACACCTTAATTTGGCTCTATTTAATGCAGCTACCATCAAGTTCTAGTTCCTTTAAAGTGATAGACCTCACTCCTAATCCTATCAGTTCCTCTACCATTGGTTCTACAGAAGGCTAGTCAGAGACTATGGATGAATCAATATGAACCCATCAACACAGACTTTAAAGGGCATCTACTGCTGAAAATGGGTCAGGAGTTTATAGAAAGCACAGTTTGTATGTTGCATCTCTCTCCTAATGAAAGAACAAAACTGTTTCAATATTGGTGGAATATTTCTGGAGCTCACTACTTTTATTCATATAATCCAGAAGAGATAGAGTCCTAAACCTTCTTTGGATTTTGACATTGACAAGACTCCAGTATGCGAGCCCAGAGACAGAGTTTGACATGAAATCTATGACTACCATTGCAGATGCAATTTTTTTTTTTTTTTACTTTGGGGTCATAGGAAGACAGAGATCTCTCCAAAATAAGCCCTTTCTGGTTGTTCTATTTTCCTGAAAATAATTCCTCTCTCAGAGTAATTTTCTTTTGATCTTCCATTTATCTTTTTTTTTTTTTTTTTTTTTGCGGTACGAGGGCCTCTCACCATTGTGGCCTCTCCCGTTGCGGAGCACAGGCTCAGTGGCCATTGCTCACAGGCCCAGCCACTTAGCGGCATGTGGGATCTTCCCGGACCGGGGCACAAACCAATGTCCCCTGCAGGAGGACTCTCAACCACTGTGTCACCTGGGAAGCCCTATCTTTTTTTAAATCTATATTGTATAAGAAGTTTAAATTTCTTGAGTCAAATACCACTTTAAGACCCTGATTAAAATTATGGTTTGCTTCATAAATGCAAGTGCACGCAAAATATTATGTACAATTTCTAGAGAATTCATGGACCTTTGAAGCTAAACAAGAAATCCAATGCAACAGAAAGAAAAATAAATATGTCATAAATAGAAATGTTCTAATAAACAACTTCTCACAAGTAAAAATTTTGCTCTTAAGATTAGAACATATTTGGTATACATTGATAAGTTTTAAAAAATATTTACTGATCACTTAAATAATATCTTGTAATGATATCAGGGTGCGATAGTAAATAATTCACAATTCCTCAAGTACCTAAAGCCAAGGTGCATATAGGTGACAAAGAAATTGTATTGCAGTGTCATAGTTTCTCTGATACAGTTAAATACAGTGTCAATCGTGCAATATAGTTGCAGAAGAGCAATTAAGACTCTCGAAGTGTGTTAATACAGTTACAAACAATGATTGTCCTCCTATTCTGCATGTTGCAGACACTGTTAATGTTAACATATGCCACCTTCCCTCCTTGCTCTATGCTAACAGTTGTAGGGCAGACAAGACTAGGTCACTGAGAAGCTGAACCAAAGCCAGCAATCAACCATCTTTGTAATACTTGTTTTGTAAGAACATTTTTTTGAAGATTTAAATACTTACTGAATTTTCTGTTTCTTGAGACAAAAACATTTCTTGTTGACTCAAGTTCCCATTTCAATCCTAGGAATACTAATTTAAAAATAATATAAACAGACTGAGGCTCCTTTAGGGGAAAGAAGTTGGAAAATTGAAGGAACTTAAAACTATATCCTAGGGATTCCCTGGTGGCGCAGTGGTTGAGAATCTGCCTGCCAGTGCAGGGGACACGGGTTCAAGCCCTGGTCTGGGAAGATCCCACATACCACGGAGCAACTGGGCCCATAAGCCCACAACTACTGAGCCTGCACGTCTGGAGCCTGTGCTCCACAACAAGAGAGGCCGCCATAGTGAGAGGCCCGTGCACCATGATGAGGAGTGGCCCCTGCTCGCCACAACTAGAGAAAGCCCTCTCACAGAAATGAAGGCCCAACACAGCCAAAAATGAATAAATAAATAAATTTATTAAAAAAAAACAAAACTATGTCCTATTTTGTATAGTTAGAAAAAAAGGTTGGAAAGGGACTTTAGAACAAAATAGTATATGTTTTCAAATAGTTGATGGGCTATCATGGGGAAGAAAATTATAATTATTTTACATAACAAGAAGGATAGAATTAAAACCAATGAATTTGTCAAAGTAAAGAACAATGTAGGCAGAAGTTTCTACCATTCTCACACTCTAATTTTTCTTCCAAACACAGGTGCTCTAGAAGTACCATAACTGTAGAGGTTTATTTTTACCATTCCCCTCCCCCAATGACTTTTTCTAAAACTGTTGTTGTATGCTTTGGGGATATATAAATATGTATATGAATTATATATATATATATATATATATATATATATATATATATATATATATATATATTACTTGTAAGTATGTTCAATAAATATTATCTTATTATTCCCTTTCATCCTGTAGACTACTGTATTCTACATGACACAATGTTGGCCAGTTATAAAAGCCTAGTTTTACTTTTCCCTAGTACAGTAGTTCTCATTCAGGGGAAATCCCCCCCCCCCAGGGGGATATTTGACAATGCTTGGGAATATTGTTGATTGTCACAGTGCAGGGGCCAAGATGCTACTGGCATCTAATGGGTAGAATCAAGAGATGTTTCAATGCACAGACCAGCCCCCCATAACAAGGAATTATCCCATCAAAATGTCAGTGGTGCTGAGGTTGAGAGATACCACTGTAGTAGATGACTCCCACCCTACTTTGCCTGTGGGATACATATTCTCAGGAAACTACTTCTTACTTTCTAACCAGATGTGAGTCAACATCTCTGTGACTCTTTTCTCCCTAGTGTTATGAAAGCTGGAGCAGCAGCAGCTGGGGGCCAGTGCTTCATTTTGGAACATTGGCATTTTGTGTGTGTTTCTTCATAAAAGAACCAAATAACCTTAGGTAGGTTATGAGCTCTGGGCATTTGCGGGACAATTGGTGGATTATGCAGGTAAGCATGGCATAGACTGATGACAGGCAATTACTATAAATCATGCTTAGTCTGACTTCCAGCCACATGCAACCGATTGTAAGAAATGTGAGGAAACTAGCCCTGGTCCATCCATTTTAGAAAATGAGTATTGTGCCCAAAGCCAGGTTTGCACATTTTCTGAATGAGCTAAGTGGAATGTTTCCCATATAGCCAAGTGAAAAGAATTGAGAAGAATGAAAGTTTTGTTCCTTCAAGGGCATTTTTAAACAATGTTTTATTTGAGGTGCAAATAACATATTTTAAATAGTAACTGCTGTAAATGAGCATGTTTTAGTTTCTAGGGAATTTTAGAAATACAAAAACTCTAGGAAATACAAAACCATGGTAGTACAACAGACAATCTGAATTCAGTTTTCCATGAGTCACTAGCTATAGATATTGTTTCTTTTGTTTAAGAATAAGAATTAGATAAAGGCTTATATATGAAGATTCATGCCAAAATACACATTCTCAAACTTGGGCATTCAAAATAGCCCAAATGATATTCTAATTGACCACAGAGGGAAAAATAGGTTTTTTTTTTTAAATCATACTAAGTGAACTAAGTTGGACAGAGAAAGACAAATATCATATGATACCACTTATCTGTGGAATCTAAAAAAAAGATGCAAATCAACTTATTTAAAAAACAGAAACAGACTCACAGACTTCAAAAACAAACTTATGGTTACCAATGGGGATAGGTGAGGGGGGAAGGATCAATTAGGAGTTTGGGATTAACATATACACACTACTATATATAAAATAGATAATCAACAAGGACCTTCTGTATAGCACAGGGAACTCTACTCAATATTCTGTAATAACCTGTATGGGAATAGAATCTGAAAAAATGGATATATGTATATGTATAACAGAATCACTTTGCTGTACACCTGAAATTAACACAATATTGTAAATCAACTATACTCCAATATAAAATAAAAATTAAATTTTAAAAAGTTCTTTTTAAAAATTTTATTTCTTTTTTTCAACCACAATTTCCTAACTTAGAAAGGAAATCACCAATATCACAATAGCTAGAAATATGGTCAAAACCAAAAAGGAGCCACAATGCACAATATCTGAGACATCAGAAGAATGAGAGAGAGAGAGGGAAGTTCACAAGCATTGTTGTTAAGAGCAGGTAAGATTAGGGGAGGACACTCTATGAAATTCTTCTTACATTTTCATGAAGTTATTATTCATTTTAGATATATACAGTGTACTTGCCCTGGGTCCCATCCTGCCAAACCAGAAGGATTCTGTTCTTGTTTATTTCTGCTGTTCCAAGTCATTACCTTCCACCTCTTAAAAGACTCAACACCACAGCTTTCAAGTCAGGGCCAAAGACATTCCATCTTTAGAAGCAAGTGTACAATTTGAAAAATGATTGCACTTTGATGTGCTTTGTTTTTCTCACACAGAAATGATTTTCAATCATAAGAGTCAGTCTTGGCTCAAGGCAAAATGTGATACGCTATGACTGGTATGTTAACACACACAAGCCATCAAAACTGAGGACCATCTCTGAAGTAAGTGAGAAACAAATATCGTATATTAACGCATATATGTGGAATCTAGAAAAATGGTACAGATGAACCAGTTTGCAAGGCAGGAATAGAGACACATATGCAGAGAACAAACGTATGGACACCAAGGGGGGAAGTGGGCGGGGTGTGGGATGAATTGGGAGATTGGGATTGACATATATACAATAATATGTATAAAATAAATAATTAATAAGAACCTGCTGTATAAAAAATTAATTAATTAAATTAAATTTAAAAATTTTTTAATTAAAAAAATAAAAATGTGTTACCTTGGTTCTGACCCCCTGTGCACGTGACAGAGATCGGAGAGTGAATAATTCCTTTTTGTCCATTCAAAGCTAAATTCTGGAGGCAGCATGTTTTTCCTGGATGTCTAACTAAATCTTCTTGGCTAAATTTACTAGGTCAGAGCTACAAACCTCCAAAACACTGTTACATTTAGTAACACCATGGGTTCTCATTTGTGGGGATTCCGCACTTTGAAGAGTATTTACAGCTCAGTTCTTCACCCTAGAGGGCCTGACTCTGGAATCCAGCAGATGATGGCTACTCATAGCATTCCAAATCCAACCAACTTTTCCAGCCACATGTCCAACTATCATATCTGATCATACACACTTATAATTCTGCCACAAAACCTGCCTTTTTTCTTGAATTTTCTTTGTGTGCCCAAGTGTCTGTCCTTTTGCCACGTTGTTCTTTCTGCCTGGTTGCTTTTCCATCATGCCTCCTAACAAAACCCTTTGCAGTTAAAATTCATATTTTTCATGAAGACTGTACAGATCTACTACACACACACACACACAAGTGTGCACACACACACACACACACACTCCCAGTCAAAATCATTTACCATGTCTTCTAAATGCCCACATTATGGGTCCCTATATTATTATACCCTTCTATTTTTGCTTCTTTCCCTACCTCACTGATTTTACAACCCCACATTGAATTATAAGTCCTTTGAAGGCAAAACCCATGTTTTCAAATCCTTATATTTGTAATCACTGCCAGCTTATTGTCTGAATGATTGCATGAGCGTATATTTGAATATTAGTTTGGGCAAACACTATAGACATTCATTTATAAAACTAAATCTAAATTTTTAAATGCAATGGCTTTATATAGATTGTCGAGCTTTTTTCTCATGGGTTTTTTGCATTCATTCTGATTTTTTTAAATGTAATACTAGATATTCTTTTTCTTGATTACCGAATATTTTATGGCACCCTAACCCCTCCTTAAGTTTGGGGTTGCTGACATATTCTTCACTCACCTCATCAGAAACCTGGTTCTGAGATGGAATCTCCATGACATCTAAAATAACTGCTAAAAAGTTAGTAAAATATGTTTTTTGTTTTATTTATTGTCCTCAATGTTAATGAAATCCTGATATCGAATAATAAGAATAATAATATAATGTACAGTTTAGAGAATTAAGAGAACTTTAAATCATATCATCCACCCTCTTCATCATATAGATGAAGCACCTGAGGGCCAGGGAGTTTAGGAAAAAGTGGTCCAGGCTTACACTCTCACTTCTCTTTCTGGTGGTAATGCCAGGTCTTCAGGTAGCTGTTGGGATTTGTGGATATAAGCAAAGTCCAATAGGCTTCCCTGTACACTGGACCCAGTTCAAAGTCCTTGTCCTTATTAGTAATGCTTTGTATTAGTCTGAACTCAACCAATCTTGGAATGACAATACATTCTAAAGTAAAAAAGACACAGAAATAATCGTCAATTAGAAGCAATTTTGGTTTATCTCATTTGCTGTTTGGCTCTCACAAGGATATGCATTTCCTTGGAGGATGTTACAATGTAAACATTACAGGAAAGTAACAGCATTTCCAAGAAGGAAGGAGAAACACAATGATTCATTGCCTTATTGAAGATTTCTCTTCTACCAGAAAAGGAGACCAAGACTAAGTGAGAGGAAATTATTTGTGGAAAGACGTTCTTGCTCTAACTTGGTGGTTCTCAATCTCGGCTGCTACAGTTACCTGGAAGCACTTTTTAAAAATACCAATGCTCAGGTCTAGCTCCACACCAATTAAATCAGAAGCTCTGGGACTGAGGTCCAGGTATTGGTATTTTAAAAAAATCTCCTCAGGAGATTTATCATGCATCCAGGGAAGCAAAGTATTTCTGCACATCTTTGTGGCAGTGTTCTCAGCCCTAATTCTGTATCTTCTTATCATAGGCTGCATGCTTTGGTTAGTTTTGTTTTTAGATACTCATGTTTGACGTCTATCCATACATGATTTTGGCAATGAAGAGGACAACCAGCACCAGCCCTTTCCATAAACCATTTGAATTTCTGGAGTTTGTCTCTCTGAACCTAAAAGCCAAGAGAAAGAACAGCATGCCTTGCTCATCTTGTGGCACATGACAGGGATTTATCTGGTGGGCACCTGGTGAGTTTGCATCTTCTTCAGCCCTAAGAGTAGGTTGCTATGACAATGTGAGAATCAGATGCAGTTCACAACACTTCTCCAATCTTCAGGGTGCTCCACTTACCATCTCTGCCTGCGTCTAGCTTCCTCTACTTCCTGGCCTCTTGTGTGCTGAGACTAGTAATCTCTGAATGAATGTCAAGAGAGAAACAGATGCATATAGAAGAAGTGAGAAAAGAACTGGGCTCTGGATTTAATTAGTTTGGATCTGAGTACACTTACAACTCAGAAGTTAATGCACCTACTTGCTCTGGTGGCTTCTTTCTTGTCCGAGTTCAGAGATTGGAACCTAGCATACATAGCCTAAGACCAAGCTTTTCAAATCCACCACACCACAGATGCAATTAGAGAAAATTCTGCCCTTGTTCTCTTCTTGTGTTTAATTTATAGTGCTACTGCCACTCTGGGTATCATTCTGGGCATTTTCATGGGAAGTTAAGATGAGGTATATTATTAAACATGTCTAGAGTGCTAACCCTAAAATCCTACTAACTTTGATAATCAGAAAAAATAGAATACAACTAGAATTCTGGTGTCTGCCTTCCATTCTGTACAATTAGATTTAATTTATGATATCTACTTAGTTGCAGGCTAGAGGCTCCCATCTCATATCCCTGCCCCCTTCTCTATGCCTTATGCCAGATCACAGGATCTGAAGCATCTCTTGCATCTTGTCACTGATGAACCTTAGGCTCTGTTCTTTCAACAACACTGGATCCAAACGCTCAACCTACAGATCTCAGCAAGTTTCCAACATCCCTGAGCTCTAGTTTCCCTTTTTTGCCCAATGGAAAACTTGACATTCCTATATAATATATAGCACAGAGGAATAGTTTTGTAAACTTTTGGTCTTTCTTCATTTCTCCTTTCTAGCTTACCCAATTTCTCTTCATGGAGCTATATACTTAAAACGGTCTATGTCTACAAAGTGCCAATTATCCAAATAAAACTTAGTCCTGGCATTCCAGATCATGTATAAGTCTAATTTTCACACGTCTTCTCCCCCTTTGCCTTTGTCCTGCAACATAAGTCCACCTCACTCATCTAAAATGATTTGGCCCACTACCTATATCCTTGCATTCAAAGATACCATCCTCTCTGTCTGGAACGACTCTACCTCATCCTTTTGTTATTGAAATTGTACCCTTTCCCTAAGGGCCAAGTTAATTGTCACTTCCTCCAGGAAACTGGAAGGACCTCACTCCAAAGACATTCTTCCAAATTTAGAGACTGAAATTTATCCCTTGCCTTTTAAAATCAAAAGTCAAATAAACCAAGAACACACAAAGAACTTATTTAAATTCACAGTGGAGTCAACAAATGGAAGCAAATAAATCTGTCCCCCGAAAAGAAAACATTCTAAAATATGTTTTAAATAAAAATTCTGATTCTCCATTTATACATTTTTTCCTTCTAATTGTAAAAAGTCAGATAAGCTAAATGCCATTATTTTCATTTTAGCTTAACTTTTTCTCACTCTAAAAGAAAGGCATGTGTTTACATTAATTCTCTATGTAGACGAAATTCTTAGATCCTTAAGGGGTCTGGTATACATCCTGTTTGCAAACTAAGATTTCTTTATGAATCAAGAATAAAATGTGCGTACACAGGCCTGAAACAGAAACCTCACTTTGGGGAACTACTATTAGTTCCAATCTTTATAATCGGCATCTCTGAAACGCTCCACTTTACAAAGTACAAAGCCTGTTTTCATAGTTCTCTCATAAGCTGTTTTCCTAATGCACTCCAATCAGTTTGATGCCAGTGAGTTTCTGTTGTGTTTATTATATTTTGTCTTCTTTCCACCCAGGCTCCCACCCTCAAATCCCACATTGTGAGCAAGCCTTTGAATAACGAAAAGTTTATTAGCAAATTTTCCAGCAAATAGAATTTTTTGGAACTTTTCCCACCTTTAGTTGATGGGCTTACACTGAAATAAACCAGTCATGTTTGTGTTAAACTTCTAATGGAACTTCACTTCCAGTCACATTTCATGAACAGCAAACTGAATATACCAACAAAATCAACTCATGAGTAAAAATAAAGAGAGACAGAGACACACTGAGTAAAATAGAAAGAATATGAGAAGGAAAAGTTGGGAAAGAATGATTGCTTAACTCCTGTGACCTTTGGTGACAAAAAATTTAAAAATATAGTTTTCCCTAAATTGAATGTGAATATGTGTGTATCTGAGAGAATTAAAGACTTTAGAAATTAAAGCCATATTTATGTCCATGTAAATCATTCCATAAAATTGGTGTCCTCAAATGACACCAACACATTGATAAATCTATTGTTAATGTAAGTGTTAAAAGTCACAAAATGAACATGAGATTACAATGAACTGAATTCGAGTACTAACTAGACATATCCAGGCAAATTAAGAAGTACACAACGATAAAGCTTTACTCAAAACATCCAACAAAATGGGGTCTAGACTTCCTTTCTTCCACAAAGTCCCCAGGCCCCAATTATGCTCATATTTTTAGTTTTTTTTTCCCCACACCATGCCCTTTCATTTTTTTTTAATTTAATGTCTCTGTATCTTTCTTATTACCTTTTCAAAAAGTATGAAAGTACTGTCAACTACAAATTGAAACTTGCCATCTATCTCTACACGGATTAAATCATGTGCTATTGCAGCTCCTGACCTTCAACACCCCCTGAAAGGAGTTCAGTTGGAGAGTGGAAATGAGGCACTCTGCACTCTGGGAAAAACTGACAGAACAGGTCTTCAGATAGTTAGATATTTTCAGGAGAAGATGTTATGAACCCAATTCTTGTATCTCCTCATATTTAGAAAAGCACTAACATCCTTCAAGGTGATGTCCACTCCTCTTGACTAGCAGAAACCTTCCACAAAAAAATGTGCTCAATTACATATACTCCCCCTTCACCGAAATCACATATATACTGACCTTTCCCCCTACCTCTTTGGAGCAGTTTCTCAGAGCTATCTGAGATGCTGTCTCCTGGGCTAGAGTCCTCATTTTGCCCCAAATAAAACCTAACTCGCAACTCTCACGTTGTGCATTTTTTTATCAGTTGACAGTATTACTCTGAACTAAGGAAAGTAACTTAGTACTAATAGGAAAATTAGAAGGAAAAAAAGCAGCCAGACAGAAAAATAATGACTTCCAAGTAAAAATGCCTTGAAAATGGTCACATCTCCATACTTTAAACCACAATTTCACATCTTGACTCAACCTATAATCATTTATTGTTAACTTCCCTGAATGTTGACCAAAGATGTAAGAAGACTTGAGAAGATGATCAGAATATTACATCCTGATCCTAGATAATGCTAATGCCTACCATGTTCTAAGTACCTCAAGATACTTCTAAAACCGCAAGTTACTAGATAAATGATAATTCTTTACACATAAAATATACCGTGTATATTTTGTAAATGCTTTCAAATACTGCATCATATTTTGTCCTACTGACCCAAGATGGGTGTTGATTCAATGCTTGCTTAATTGAATAAAAATATATTGAAATCACACAAGAATCTATGATGTGTACTCTGGACCTAGGAAATGAGAAGTCAAACTAAATATTATGTTGGAGACAGTGGTTGGATTGCATGCAGTCAAATCAGAGCTAAGGACCAAGCTTGTTGGAAGAGTTGACATACCAGGACAGCTGGAGTTAGCTTATTTACCTGCGGAAGAAAACACATACACAGAGAGGTGACCAGAAGCTGATGATGCCAAAACTAATTAGAAAATTTATGGTCAACTGCCCTGTTTTACTTTTATAGGAAGAGATCAATAATTCATGACTAGAAGTAAAATGACCTGCCAGTGCTGTTAACAACATCCTTTCACTTATTGATTCAAAGGGATCAGGTCCTTATTCATGTCCTCACAACACTTCACATTTCCATGTCACTTCAGCATGCTCTTCCATGGCAAGCATGATACCATGTCCAACCTCACTATTGGCTTCCTCTCCACCACAGACATTGACCAAAATTAACACTGCTTTGAGTTTCAGGGACTCACCAAGTACATAGGACTTTGGGTCCTCACTAGGAAACCTGGAATTTCCCAGCCACAAAGCCCTGTGCTGTCTTTGTGATGTGCTGGTCTGATTTGGAGCAAAAACAGATAGGACATAAGGAGTGAAAGCAGATAAAGAAATTAAAATGAGACTGTGACAAATGTTAGAAGCATTGATTACACATCACTTTGAACCACAAGGGAACTCTTTAAAGTTTTGTTTGGGGACAGAACACTATTTAAAGCTTCCAAAGAGTAACACTGAAACTCATCTTTACACATTATATGCCAGGAAACTCATCTTTATACATTATATGCCAGGAGGCACTAATGCTTAGTTGTTCCTTTTGTGTTATTTACCTGCATGGCAAAATATTCATGACCAGAGGAAAGAAGTTTAGATGCAATACAGGATTATTTTGCTGATGTTCTCATTTTTTCTTGCCTTTTTATTTGTGTTGGAATCTGACGCAAGAATATTATTCTAGTATATAAAATAAGATAGAGGCATGAAAAACTTCCAGCAGTACTAACTTATTCTAGAGAACATGAATTTTACTCTTAAAACTATAAATGAAAAACTGAAACAAACAAAACACATTTAGCTGTTTTGAGGCTGCTTTTGGAAATTTGTTTGCTAAAAAGTTTTATTCTCCTTTATTTATCCTCAAAATTGAGACCATACTGTGATTCTGACAGTCAGAGCTATCTAATGATTCCCTAAATAAAAGCTTCTGTTACTAATTCCACTTAAGACCAGGATATATGAGGAGCCTGTGGATTTTGGAAATATACTACCTCAAATTATTGTTTCAACACAGGTTTAAATTTCAAAATAGAGATTAAAATTTGAACAAAGGACTGCCACTTCTGCCTGTGACACAGTCACAAGAACTGAAGTTGCCTTCTCATTATAAACAATGATAAAAACTGACAAAATATGCAAAACTACTGTTTTTAGGCATTGGACAACTGGCAGTCCAAGACTGTGTTACCTGAGAGAAAAGAAAAAAATGAGGTGAACTATATGATCACTGCAACTTTCTTCCTGAAAGCATTTTCTAAATTTCAAAGCAGGGAAAAGGAGTCCAAGCAAAGCATGGCAGTCCTGCTGAATTGTTGGGGCAGAGACTAAAGTTCGAAGAGGCTGAGAAAGCTGGATATGCAGGGCAGAGTACAAAAGATGAGAAAGCTCCCAAAGAAATAGCCCCAGGAATCTGCATGGGCCTCTTGATATTTCGGCTGAATACTAAGCAATACATGAAGGGTAAAACTAAGAAATGCATAGGGTAAAATGCCTATGAAACTGGGCAAAAATAATAAACTACAAGGAAGCTGTAAACTGAATAAATCAAAAGCTCACTCAGGGCTGAGGGACTATTTTGTATCAACTACCCAAATGGAAGAAACCTTGTTGAACCCCTGAGGCATTCAATAGAGACCCCAGAAGAGTCTTCATTGCAGGGCTACTCTGTGTCACTCTAAAAAAAAGCTGAAAGGTAAGTTCAAAATAATCCATAAGCAACTAAATTTCCTGCTAAAATATACTTCAATATTCTTTAAATGAAGACAGAAAATTCCATATACTTATCAGCATAATATTTATAATGTCTATAATCATATAAAAAAGTTACTGAACATGAAAAGAAGCAGGGAAATGTAACTCATAGTCAGGAGGACTATTGTTTATTAATTAACTGAGAAATGACAGAGATGATGCAGACAAATCATTAGCAGACAAATACATTAAAACAAGGTTATAAATATTCTTAAGGATTTAAATGAAAACAAGAACCTAATAAGAAGAGAAATGACAGATTTAAAAAAAAACAAATGTAATTTATAGGGCTCACAAACATAATACCTGAGAGGAAAGTTTAACAGTAAGGACTTAATAGCAGATTAGAGACAAGGCAAAAAGGATTAATAAACTTAAAGACATAACAATAGAAATGGAAACTGAAGTAATGAGGGGAAAAATTGTTTGAGAATTAAATAAACAGAACCTCAGTTACCTGCAGAACAATTGGACTTCCAGAAAAAGAGGAGGAAAAGGAAGATTAAAAGAAAAAAAAAAAGAATGGCCAAAATTTCTTCAAAATGTCTTTAAAACCACTTTATAGAGGTAAGATTGACCAACAAAAAACAATAAATATTTAATGTATACAACCTGATGAGTTTGGAGATAAGTATATACCCATGAAATTGTCACCACAATCTATGCCATAAACATACCTATCACCCTCAAAAGGTTCCTCTTTATTTATTCTTATTACTTTTGTGATAAGAGCACAAAATAAGATTTACCATCTTAGCAAATTTTTAAATATACAATACTGTATTATTAACTTCAGGCACTATACTGTACAGCAGATTTCTAGGACTTACCTTGCATAACTGAAACTTTGCACTCTTTGGCTAATACCTTTATAAATCCACAGACCTAGAAAATTCAAAAAACTGGATAAAGACAAAGCAAACCAAAAGAAAGCATGTCTTAATCACATTATTGAAAACCAGTGAAAAAGAGAAGCATCCAAAAAAAAAATATTGTTTGGCTCAAACGTCTTCACTGGTGAATTCTACTGAACATTGAAGGAAGAAAATAATAATCTTACATAAACCCAGAAATCACAGGAGGAGAGGACAATTCCCAACTTATTTATGGCACCAGTTTTGCTCAGATTCCCAAAACACAGATATTATAAGAAAACTACCAAAGTTCTTTATAAATATAAACACAAAAATCCATGCCAAAGATTAGCAAATTTAATAAATCAATTAAAAATTAACACAGCATGACCAATTGGGATTTATCACAAGAATGCAAGTTTGGTTAATAATTCAGTAGACACAGATGTAGAGAACAAACGTATGGACACCAAGGGGGAACCTGGTGCAGGGAGGTGCTGGTGTGATAAATTGGGAGGTTGGGATTGACATCTATACACTAATATGTATTAAATGGATAACTAATAAGAACCTGCTGTATAAAAAATAATTGAGATATTACCAATCTTCATCCTCAATTTAAAAGAACTAAATTACCCTGTGGAAAGACAGTTTGTCAGACTCAATAAAAAACAAAACCCAGATATATACCTATATAAGAGATATACATAAAATATAAGCACATAAAATAAAGGGAAAGAAAAAGATACACTAACTTTTTTATCAACCAAAAGAATGCTGATATAACTACATCAATATCAGGCAAAGCAGACTTTATGGTAAACAAAGCATTGGCAAGGATGTGGAGAAAAGGGATCTCTTGTGCACTGTTGCTGGGAATGTAAATTGGTGCAGCTACTACGGAAACAGTTCCTCAAAAAATTAAAATAGAATTCCCATATGATCCAGAAATTCCACTTCTGAGTATTTATCCAAAGAAAAAAACATAAATGAGAAGATATATGTACACCCCCTCACAAAAAAATAATAATAATTCAGTAGCAATCAAGGTTATGCACCATACTAACAGAAAAAGGGGAAAAACAATATATTATTTCAATAAACAAGCAAAAAAAAAGCATTTGACAATATTCAACACCTATTCATGATAAATGTGAATAAAACGAAACTGTCTTTACTTGAAGACATTATGATAGCACACATTAAAAAAGAACAATCTACCAAAAGATTCTACCTAGAACATCTTGATAAGTTTACAATAATGTAAGGTGACAGGGTACAGTATTAAAGATCAATATTTAAAAACTAGTATTAAAAAATCAATTATAATTTTATATACTAGTGACAAACAATGGAATAATAAAATGTTTAAGTACCATTTCCAGTAGCATAAAAACATAAAATACTTAGGTATGAGTATAAATATAGGCATGTAAGATTTCTATAGTGAAAATTATAAAACATTATTGAAAGAAATTAAGAGAAATAAATGGAGAGATATACCATGCTCATGGATTAGAAGATAAATTAAAATATCAGTTCTCCCAAATCAATCTATTGATAATTGCAATCAAAATTTCAACAGGGATCTTTTTTAAATAAAAATTAACAAACTGATTCAAAATCTAGTTGAAATTTCAAAGGATCATAATAGCCAACAAAAATTGTTTGAAAAGAACAAAGCTGGAGAAATTGTACTGAGTTCAAGACTTACTACAAAGCTTCGGTAATCAGACAGGGTGGTGTTTTCAAGTGTATAAACACGTTGCTCAATGAAATATAATAGAAATCTTAAAAATATATCCACACATATACAGTCATTTGATTTTCAATATGTGCTAAGGAAATACAATGTGGAAAGGAATTTTTCAACTAATGATGGTGGAAAAACTGAATATATATATATGGGAAAAAATGGACTTCAACACTTATTTTATTATTTTTTTCCAAAAAAATGTTAATAGTTTTATTTCTAGGTAGTTGGATAATGAATGACTTTAGTTTTCATGATTCTGTCTTTCTCGATATTCCAAATTCTTTTCAATGAACATGTTTTATTTAATCAGAAATAAATAATTCATTTTATTATATTTTAGATTTTTTTTTTTGGTGGTACATGGGCCTCTCACTGTTGTGGCCTCTCCCATTGCGGAGCACAGTCTCCAGACGTGCAGGCTCATCAGCTATGGCTCATGGGCCTAGCCACTCCGCGGCATGTCGGGTCTTCCCAGACCGGGGCACTAACCCGTGTCCCCTGCATCGGCAGGCGGACTCTCAACCACTGCACCACCAGGGAAGCCCGATGGTTTTTTAATTAATTTTCATTGCAGGAAAAAAAAACACTTATTTCATACCATAGAGACAATTTTCTCAAAATGGATCATAAACCTAAAAGCTAATGCTATAAATCTTCCAAAAGAAAACATAGGGAAAAAAATCTTTGAGAACTTGATGAAGACAAGGATATTTTAAAATATAAACAAATTGTTCATACCAGTACAATGGAATACGACTCAGCAATAGAAAGGAAGGAGCTGCATGATACATGCAATAACATGGTTGAATGTCCAAAATACTCCTAAGGTTCAGAAGGCACATACCATACTGGTGGCTGGTGCATGACCCATGGGCACATGACCAAGGCTTGTCCAATCAGAAAAATCCACCACTCTTCAATTTTGGGGCTTGTGAGATGCAGAAACAGAGATGACAGGAAATCTGCTCCAATGCCAGCTGCAGCTACATCCATTTTCCAGGGCACCAGTAACAGTGGTGCCTACAGTGGCATCCAGGAATCAGAGCTAGAAGTGGAGGCTGTATAATCTGAGAAACCAAACTGTACAGTGGTGGTGGTAGCAGTGTCCTCTCTGGACAGGATCTGTGGCTTTATCGTTGTCTGTGCAGTTCTGGCTAGCTTCCGGATTCCTTTGTTCATGACAATTTCCTGAGCCTCATTCTCAGCCGCTCTGGCAATTCTGTGAGTTACCCAACATCCATTCAATATTCTTTTCTTGAAATGGTTTCTTTGAGTTTTTGCTTTCCAAAGGGCATTTTTTTTTAAATGTACTTGTTGAAAGTTTCTTAATGGTAGATCATCAATGAGGCTACTGCAGAAAACAAAACCATCATCCCTTACTGAAGAGCATTCTCAGTTTAAGCTGATTTTATTTAGATTTTGGCCTCTCTGGAATGTTCCATGACTTCAACCTTATCTTGCCACTCAGTTTCCAGATGTGTTGCCCTATAGTAATTATGTTTTCACTTTTGCATGAATAGATGATGAACCCATGAGAAAAATTTAGAGAGTTCTAAGTAGCTTTGATATGTATATCAGAGTGAAAAATCGGTATAAACTTCTCCAATTCCAAAAAGTGCCATTGGTATTATTCAGCCCAAATCAAGATGCAGTAACACAAGAAATGTGAATTCTAAAAATAAGGCAAGATTTTAAAACTTTCTTATGGTGATTTATTTTACTTATTTTAATTCCTTCTCCACTCCTCCTACTACCCTTGGGGGGAGGGGGAAAGAAGGAGAGAGAGAGAATTATACAAAGTCCACTTATTGCATACTGGAATAAAACTCTGTCTGACAAATTTTTTGTAGTTGGGAATCTATTCTTCTATTACAATATCAAGGACACCCACTATCCATGAAAAATTATTAGAACATATAATTGAGTAAAGTAAAAATTTTGTAGGCTTTTCTCAGGGAATAAAACTTTTGATTTTGGTAGAGAGCTCAAAATGGCTTCGGGTCCAGTAACTTCCATTTCAAACCTCTCCTGAAATAATCCCCCAATGTACAAAGAGTCACACAATTTTATTGCCAATGGTAGTCTGAATTAATTTAGTTCAAGGTATTTGTCCAAGTTATCACATGTGTTTCACACCTTCAATTAATGACAGCCTGAAAGGAGGGTAGACATGACTAAGAAAATGCTAAAGTAAATCCTTGTAAAAATTTGACCAAGAAGAATCACCAAGTTTTCATCACCAGCATAACATTCTACATCCCACATCAGAAGGGATCTTGATTGCCATATATGGGGCAATAACTCAATATTCACCTCAATCACACCCTTTTTCCCAGATTGTAATAAGGACTCACAAGAGAAATGAGGGTCTATCTTGGATTCCATTTGATCTCCACCCACCTGCTCATCTCAACCATACTATAAAGTAGAGGACTATGCTATACAAAAAAGCTAGCACAAAGTGGTTTCTGCCATAACTGTACTCCACATGAAATGGATTGGAATAGCAGCATTATAAAAATCAACCAAAGTTTTCCTCTTAGATAGCCTGGTAGTATCAAGACATACACAAACACTTCTAACTCTCTCCAGAACCATCAAATGAAAATCCAACTGATAAAGTGAAATTTCAAGATTTTTCTGCATCAACTAGTATATATGGTTATAGCTCTACAGAAAACCACTTGTTTGCAAATTGTGGGTGGTAGCTGATTCTATAGTTGAGAGCTGATATTCAAATCCAGGCTGTCTTGGGAGTTTGAGATTGACATGTACACACTGCTATATTTAAAATAGATAACCAACGAGGACCTACTGTATAGCACAGAGAAATCTATTCAGTACCCTGTAATAACCTAAATGGGAAAAGAATTTGAAAAAGAATAAATGCATGTATATGTATAACTGAATCACTTTGTTGTACACCTGAAACTAACACAACATTGTTAATCAACTATATGCCAATATAAAATATTTTTTAAACTTAAAACAAACAAAAAAATATTAAAAACAAACAAACAAACAAAAAAGTCCAGGTAGTCTGGCTCACATCCTAGACCACAACCTTGACAACAGTAGTAACATAGATACAGTCGGCTCTCAGTATCCCCGGATTCAGAACCATGGATATGGCGAGCTGACTGTAGTACACCAGTTTATAAAAAGGATCCAAGCATCCTCGGACATTTGTATCCACAAGGATCCTGGAACCAATCCCCCACGGACACCTAGGAAGGACTGTATTCATTTTGGGGATGAGTTTAAGAGGTTGTCTAGTCCAACTCACAAATTGATGTTTAATGTGTTTAATAGCACCCTTGTCAGTGTGTTAATTCTCCTAGCAGTAAGGATAGAAAAACATTTCAGAAACAGAGGAATATGTCAGGTCTTTTTTCTGTGTGACAAATTAAAATAGTTTAAATTTACTCCTTAGGCAGCCCTGCTATGTGATTTCCAAAGTTTGAAGAATTACACTTTCTCGTCTGCACTTCCATAATCATCTTTTCTACCAAGAGATTGAAAAAAAAAATCACACCCACAAGAAGTAAAATAATAAAAGTAAATAAATGAACTATAATTCATTACTTTCTAGGACATCTTGCTAGTTTGGAAAAAGAAAAGAAAAACTGAAAAGTTCTAGAGAAAATTATAATATCAACTGTACAGATTTATTAAGCCAGATATAACATGTCTAATATAATAACCACATTTCTCATAGAAAATGCTAGTTGGATTTTCATAAAGTACTTTTTACCCATCATGTCTAATGTTCCATCTTTATTTTACCCTACAAAGGAATATGGGCTGTCTCAAAATTGAGCTTATCTTTGCAGAAAAATAGAAATTCTTATAATCTTTAAAAAAATTATTTGAAATGAAATAAAATAGAAACATCATCAAAATTGTGATTTCAAATATACATCAACTTAAAACTCTTACAGAGTTTTCAGAATCAATCATAAAACCAGCCCCTTTAACTTATTTTCTCAAAAAGGATAGTGTAGGGAATCATCACAGTGATCTCTAAGCAAAAGTTCTTCCCACATTTACATAAACATCCTTCAGGGTGATTTGACTTTGCAGCACCAGGACTGTGTGGCATACCAAACAAAGCCATAGTTGGCACAGTTATCTCCTTAGCTCTGGAGTAAGATGAGAGATGGAAGAAATATCAACATCTACCAAGGCCAGTGGAAATAAATTTAAACTCTCTTCTACCACCAAACGAACAACCACAGCCACATCTTAAAAGCCACCATCAGGATGACTGATTCCACAGTCTGAAGTGGCTTCTTCCGTACCTTAGTCCTGTAATTAGTGGCGGGTGTTTCCTCCAGACACTCAAGAGTTAGAGATTTGGTTTGAAGAAATTTGGTTGCTCTGAAGTTTATCCAAATAAGTTTATCCAAATAAGACTGATTTTTTTTTCTGTGTGTGTTCCTCCCTTTTCTCACATGTTTTCCTTTCCCACTCCGCCTCCCCCCACCTATTCAAATTTCTCCTGCAAGACCTATATAAAATTTCCCTCCAATTCTAGAATTTCCTATTTTGTCTCATTAGTTTAGTGCTTATTTCCTACTATTTTTTAAATATCTGTTTCACTTTCTAGAAGCTAAATAATAGAGTAAACCCTTTGTCAAAGACAGTAGCTGAATTGAAAAAGATCTGAGTGCTTTTTAGCCAGAAAATGAATTTCTCATGCCCATACTTCACAAAGCTTCATTTTTGTTTTTAAGAATTTTTTTAAACAGAAAATATAAAAGCTCAAACCAGCTTGATTTGGACAGTTTTAATTATCTGTCTGGTGAGCAGCCTTTTTTTCTTCCTAAGAACACCATGATTTCTAAATGTTTGGGGAATTACCCCTTCCCTTGTTGTGGGACTGTAATTAGGGGCCCAACGTTCCCCTAGCTAAGCAGTGGAGGTGTTACTCAAGATTGCTGATAATTTAGCGCTCTCTGGAATTTGAATATTAAGCAGACAAAGGGACTGAAACTTGTGGCTTATCTCGTGGTTCTTGTTCAGTTCTCTTCATCTGTTTTCCTACCTGCTGATTTCCAAGCCTGTTTCTCCAGACTTTATGTCAAGCTGAGAACTTCCAGTAATTCACCACAATCATCTTTGGTTCATGTTAGTCAAAGTCACTTTCTATTGCATGCAACCAAAAATCCCAACTGATAGTTGAGACGTGTCAGTCATTCTTTGATGAACAGCACCATATGCTGGATTTATTAAATTGTAATCAATTCAATGAAGGAAACTGATCAATCGTAATTGTGTGATCAATCCTGTTGTTGGTGCTGGAAAATTATAAGAAAAAAAAGAAAGACACTGACTTACTCTTATTGTGTTTATTCTATAGTTAGGATTAATCCACACACAACAATTACAATTACCAGGAACACAAAGAACTCAGAAGGAATGCATTCACTATCCAAGCAATGACTTTTCT
This sequence comes from Mesoplodon bidens, assembly GCF_964165515.1. Taxonomy (NCBI): domain Eukaryota; kingdom Metazoa; phylum Chordata; class Mammalia; order Artiodactyla; family Ziphiidae; genus Mesoplodon; species Mesoplodon bidens. The sequence goes on from NC_138161.1 coordinate 18,744,700, forward strand.
TGTCACCCATCAAGTTTCCGAAGCCTGAACCTGTCATTTATGCTCAACTTCTCCCTCTTCCTCACCACACACATCTAATTAGTCACACTTCATTCACTGAGAAAATATTTCCTAGCACACCATGTTGATTGTGTTTACTTTATATCTCCTTTCCATCACCAAAGCCTCTCCTTTAGTTCAGACCCTCACACTGCAGCAACTTACTAACTGGCCCCTCTGCCTCTGACTTTGCTTTTGTGGTTCATTCTCCCCTAAGAAGACAATTATTTCCTAAAGTGCAAATGTGATCATATTGCTCCCCTTCTGAAACTTGCCATCATGTTTGGGAGAGGTCCAAAGGTCTCAGCATGGTATTCACAGCCCTTCAAGGCACTTGAAAACTTTTCTGGAAAAAAGTGAGCTGTAACTAAACAAACAATTGAAAAGGCGAGGCCTATCATGATCTGGCTCTTGCTTATCTCTCCAGAATCATCTCTCACCACCCTGTGCTACAAGCATATTGGGCTCCTTACAGGTCCTTCCAGCACTATCATCTCATCTCCTGGCCCTGGCGTCAGCTGCTTCTCTGCCTGAAATGCCCTTCCTGTTCCCTGCCCTCATTTTACCTGACAAACTCCTACACTCCCACACCCCTGCTAAGGGGAGCTGATCCTATTTTGCATTAGCACCATAGTCACTCTGTGCACCCGTCCTGCACAAAATCTATCACTCTATAATATCATTTTCTATTCTTCTGTATGCCACCCCTTCTAGAAGGCAGGTTATTCTCCTTGAGTTTGAAACTCTATCTGATTCATCTTTGTCTTCTCTCCGCTTAGGAGAACACCAAACACATGAAAACATTCAATAAATGTTTTATTGACTGACTGAAAACACATAAAGTATTTTCAGAAATAATGCATACAGCATCTGTTACACAGACCCAAATAACAGAGAAGATTTAGATGGAATATATTTTAAGGCATTCTATTTGTAAACACAGGAACCTTCTTTCTACTGAGACGTTGTAGAGTTTCAGGACTCTCTAAAGATGCCAGGCCTGAATTATAACAAATGTATTTCAATGACAAACAGATAAAACTTTCTAGATTTATGTAAAGTTTCTCTTGATTCAATCAATTTGTAAAGTTTCATAGAAACAATGAAAAAACAACAGATGTCCACAAAGCTCTGTATTTTGTGGGACAACACTTCATATATTAATACATCAAACACACTTGGAATATAAGCCAGTCCAATAGAATTGGTTTTATAGAAGAAGAGGCTGAAGATTAGAGAGTCAAAGAAGAAATATAAAACATTTTTGACAATATTTTCTCAGTAAATGAATTCAGACAAAAATAATGGAAAGTTGTACAAGAAATGGGAGGATGATAAGACTATTATGGCAGATATTCTCCTAGAATGGAATCAAATGGAATAAAAGTTGCAAACACTTACACAAGGTTTCATAGGTATCTGTAACGAAAAAAGGCAACATGCATATGGTAAAGCACAAGATATGCTGGTCACAAAAGACACAATATGATCCTTTAAGAACTTGTCTTCCTTCTTCTACCATGAACAGTCCTCAGTCATCAACCCTTTGCCTATTAATCTCTACATAGTAACGCTCAGTAAGATGATTTTTCCTTTCTATAATTACAATCTTAGGGCATTAATCACCACCACTCAGCATTAATCCCAAATCTGTAACTCCTGTTCTCACTTCTAATTAAATTTTAGTGTTTTTTTTAATATATACTACTGTCCACAGTGCCTGCCATGATCTCAAACAAAATTTATTCAGAGTGAATCACTCATCTTCCACCTAATATTAGTTCTTCTTTTCATCATGTCTTTCTGCAGAGATGAATGCTGATCTTCCAATATCATGTCATTAGCTTTTTTTAATATTTTACATCTGGTCCTTCTCTGTCTCTCCCTCTCTCCTATCACTGAACGTTCCAGGAAATCAATTAGTGTAGCTATAAAATACCCATCAAAATACAAAACTTTTTCTGATACTAGCTAAGTAGGTGCAATATCATCTTACTGAGAGGTTGTATCACTGCCAACATCATCTTCCTGACCTATTGCCTACTGCTTTCAACTTTCCACTTCCACCCTCCATCTTCCTCAAAGACATCATGTGGATTCTCAGATTGTTTTCTGACTCTAGATACATCATACCTATAAATTCATCTTGTATAAATATAACTGGAACTTCTTGTTACACCCAAGCCAGTTTTGCCATACCACACCTTTTCTCAGAGTCCCCAGCTCAATATGACTTCAGGAATTTCTCAACTTTTCCCAAAGTCTACCTGCCTTCTAAAAACTTTCTATCACCTCACATTTATGAAGGTTTACACAATTTCACCATTAAAGAAAGGATTCCATTGAATCATTTCTGCTAAAATAATAATATCTCCAGTGGGCTTCCCTGGTGGCGCAGTACCTAAGAATCTGCCTGCCAATGCAGGGGACACGGATTCGAGCCCTGGTCCGGGAAGATCCCACATGCCACAGAGCAACTCAGCCCATGCGCTCTGTCTGCTTCCACTCTAGACCTCGGTTTCCCCTTCCTTCCCTCACTCAGGGCACTAATAACATGGAGCTACCCTTGCCCACTCCCACCCTTCTGCTCCTCCCCACGTCCCAAGGTTCTGGTTCCATCTTTCCTCTGTCTACAACTATCTCTGGACAGTTGTGTTGTTTTTGTTCAATGTTTCATTCTTAGACATCCGTCATTTCTGCTGCTACCAATGCCAAATATACATCCTCATGACCTCCTCCAAGATGTTCTTAGGGGAAGGGGCCTGGGGCAAAGCAGGCTGGGTTACTGACTACCCCAGTCCCAGGGGAGGTGGAGCCCTGCCCCTAGGATGCTGCAGCAGAGTAAGGAGGGCGGCCTGTGTTGACTGTCCAGTGTAGGGGCCACCTTTTCCCCTGTACTGTCAGGGAGGAGGTAGCCATTATTTGTCCCAGCCTGGGGCGCCCCCTCTGGTTTCCTATTTGCAGTTACTTGAGTAAAAAATTATCCTTTTCTGGGAAAAAGAAAAAACAAAACTACTGAGCCCGCGCTCTAGGGCCCACAAGCCACAACTACTGAAGCCTACACACCTAGAGCCTGTGCTCCACAACAAGAGAAGCCACTGCAATGAGAAGCCCACACACCACAACGAAGAGTAGCCCCTGCTCGTCGAAACTAGAGAAAAACCTACGTGCAGCAACAGAGACCCAACGCAGCCAAAAATAAAATAACATAAAATTTAAAAAATAAAATAAAATAATATTACCTCCAGTGAAACTTACAAACTAACTTGGATTGTTTTTATATATAAAGGCTCTTGATAATTATTGATCAAAATTGGCTAATTCAAGCTGTATTAATAAACAATCCCTGAATTTCAGAGGCTTAACAGAAGTTTATTTCTCACTCCCATGTGGGTCATCAAGCAGCTCTACTGAACAAACTCTCAGTTGTCCCAGCAAACAGGAGCCCTAATATTTGGTACTGCATTATCCTCAGTTACTATGGCAGGCAAAGAGCGAAACTAGAAAATTGTGCAGAAGATTTTCATTGCCTCTGATTATAAGTGACTCAATTCATTTCAGCTCCTATGGTTTTAACCTAACTGCAAGTGGGCCATAAAATGTAGAGGAGCAGCACAATACTTAGTGACCTTTACTGTTTCTATCACAATAAATTTGTAATAATCATCTCAGCTTCACTGGTATAGAAAGAGAAATTCTCAACCCAAACATTGCAGTGTTTCACATTGAAACATTACTACCTATAGGAAAAAATTGAGAAATATGACTATCTCTCTGAGTAGACCCACTTATATCTCCTGCTGTCAGAGATCAGATGGAAAATAGCAAAGATAGAAACATGATCTTGTAATCTTAAGGCCAAGAGCCCAGGGCCACTAGGAGCTCCCTACTCAGCATGGATGAAAGGCTACCACTTACTGATGTAGAGCTAAGTTGACCAATAAAGATGACCTAGAATGGATCTGATGTGTTACAGCCAAATTACCTTGAGCCTCCAGAAGAACACAAAATGGGAGCTAGCAGTTGTCTTGTTTTGCTATTTCATTGATTCAAGTATCCATGTGTTCTCCTTAATTAGGGAGAATTCTGTGAGAACAGGCATTACACAAGATAAATTTCCCCTCTGCTCCAGGGACCTTATTATCAGGGAATTACTCAAGACTATTTCCTAGTGGACAAGAACCTTTATTAGAAAGACCATTTGTAGATGGATGGGAAATACTTCTTTATTCCCTGTGCTTCCTTCTAGGTGGAGAGTGATTCAGCTTTATCATACTCCCAGCTTCCCTCACCTCTCACTCCCTCCCACACAGCTTATCTAACTGGGAGCAGCGGATCTAACTGGTAAGTTTGGAACGAGGACCTGGGCAAGTGGAACCAGCAACTTCCTTCTCTTTTTCCCTTGAGAAACCGCTGCCCACATGTTCTGTTTTACTTCTCTGTGGGCCAGCTCTGTTCTCATATGGAGAACCTGGGCCATCAAGCACTCCTGAGACAAGTTAAGTACTTTTGTATACGTCTGGGGTTCAGTGTTCAGAAGCTCACATTCTCCCGCACACAAAACACATTCTCTAATTTCAGTTTTAGTTGTAATAAGAGTGATTTTTTGTTCTCCATATGTTGACTCCTTTATTGTATTTCTTAATTGATAAAGAATCTGAGTGGGTAGGTGCGGTACAATTTATTGCATCCCCCAAATAACCTCAAAAATAGCATATTGTTTTATGTTATTTATTTAAATATACTTGTCATCAATATTTATAACAGGCTTTTTTTACTGTTATTGTACTACAAATACTACTTTCGTATGCAGTGATACTAATACATTTTTGTCAGTTATTAGAATGTGTGACTACTGCAAATTTTTCATAGAAAATTTTATTAGTAATTTGAAATAAGTGTGTCAATATACATGCATTATATTCTTAATCTTCTTGTACTATGTCTTGGTTGTTTGCACACAAGCAAAAACAACAACAAAAAGCAAAAAGTAAAAATCAGCTTGAAGATAACATTTTCTACTAGCATTTTCTATAACTCATAGACATGCAGTAATGTATAAATTGGGATTCAGATAGGAACATCTCTCCATTTGGAGTTTACAGTAGAAGCATGACTCCAAAGAAAATCAAATTAGCCTACAAATGCCAATGTCTTCTGAAGACAAAAAGAAAGCACTAGTCAAAAGCTGAAAGATATTGAATTAAACATATACAGCTACAATATAAATCGAGTTTAAATGTTTTATGTTGGACTGAAAATAGAAGCCATTCCTCAGCACCTCTACTGTTTATTATCTATAAATTGCTAAGAAGATGACTCATTCACTTAAACAGAAAACAAAACTGAAGTTTATCTACCATCTCTTTTGTCTTTTTTCTCATTAAATTACGTTTACTTGAAGGTCACATAATGACTATCTGCTTTTTAGTGCCACCTTTTGGGTGGTCTTGTTATTACATAACATCAAAATCAAAAAACTCTGGAAATTCAGTGTGTGTGTGTGCGTGTGTGTGTGTGTGTGTGTTAATCTGTAGCACATTAACATATTGTGTATGCCCTTAGTTTTTCACCCTAACTGTACAGCTTATCGAATGGAAAAATTATTCACTTATGTTCTGTAATAAAATAGGAGTTGTAATGTTTCCTTATTAGAGTTTATGGAATCATGAAATTCAACCCCTGTCCATCTCATCCATTATATCCTTGTCTCCCAACACAAATCCTAGTACTCACATTCATATAAAGTTTGATCTAAATTATGTCTATTCTTTCCCTTTTAGGAAAGATGCTTACAGGAGCTGCACCATTCATTGACACAGCCAGAGACAGCTGCTTTTCTGATGCTTCATGATTTGCAAGTATGGAATTAAAATCAAACCCAGGTCTAATTCTAATTCCATGGGTTACATTCACCCACTTCAAAGAAAATACTGGCTCTAACAAACATCTTCTGCTACTCCTATCTTGACAGAGTGAGTTGAACTCCAGTGAGATGAGAAATCCACTCTCAAAATCTCACAACAAAATAACAGAATTGCTCACTCACATCTTGTTTCTTTTAAAATTACAGTTCTGAATTTGACCAATATCAAGGATCTCTCTGCTTTAGGTTAGAACTGGAAAACATCATTTACTGTGACCCAGCACCTGCCATTGACTCATATAAGTCATTCATTAAAGAGTCTATTTTGCATGTCACCCACCCATTCATCTAGGTTCCCGAAGTCCTGTTTCTATGATTAATTAGATCATTGAAAAATAAGAGACCTAAAAGATATGAATTTAGTTGACATAGAAAATATTTAACAAATGTATAACATAATTTTCAGCCTTCAGGCCAGTAAAAACATCATCTCTTTAAGCATGTTTTAGAGATTTTTGTAAAACCATAGTAGTTCACCACTGAAATTTAATGTTCCTTATACAAGCACCTCTTTTACATTTGATTTCTAAGAAAAAAACCACCACAAGTGAATTTGTAGCATTTAAATTATTATGACTATATAAACAAAACTAGCTTAAATCTCTTTGCTTCCAGGCAAATTAAACTCTGTGCCCAATTATAATAATCAGATCATCTCAGGGACTTTGTCACATTTACTCTTTCTGCTCTTTGCTGTTGACCTCTGTTCTGTTCCTATTCCAAATTGTTCTTCCTTATGTTATGTTTTCTTTTACAAATTGTCTTAAATCTTGTTGGATAAAGTTAAAGTGCCAAAATGTAAGGAGTTAATTCAGGAATTACAGCAAGGAGTTTGTGGTTGTTGGACCTAGTACCAGACAGGAGCAGCGTGGAAGAGCCAACTGCTCATGAGCCTTCCAATACTTCACAGGTCTTAGATGAGGCCATAAATAATCGTTGTCAGGGGAGAGGTAAAGCAAATGATGGCAAATGCAAGTAAGTAGAGGAAAGATATGCATCAAACATGCTTATATACTATTCACAATAACTAAGACATGGAAGCAACCTAAGTGTCCATCAACAGATGAATGGATAAAGAAGATGTGGTACACATGTACAATGGAATATTACTCAGCCTAAAAACAATTGAATATTGCCATTTGCAGCAACATGGATGGACCTAGAGATTATCATACTAAGTGAAGTGAGTCAGAGAGAGAAAAATTTCATGATATCCCTTATATGTGCAACCTAAAAAAATGATATAAATGAACTTATTTACAAAACAGAAACAGACTCACAGACACAGAAAACAAACATATGGTTACCAAAGGGGAAATGCAGGGGAGGGAATGATAAATTAGGAGTTTGAAATTAGCAAATGCATACCACTATATATAAAACAGATAAACAACAAGGATTTACTGTCTAGCACAGGGACCTATATTTAATATCTCGTAATAACCAATAATGGAAAAGAATTTGCAAAAGAATTATATATGTATAATAATCACTTCGCTGTACACCTGGAACAAACACAATGTTGTAAATCAACTATAGTTCAATAAAAAAATAAAAATAGGGCTTCCCTGGTGGCGCAGTGGTTGAGAGTCCGCCTGCCGATGCAGGGGACACGGGTTCGTGCCCCGGTCTGGGAGGATCCCACATGCCGCAGAGCGGCTAGGCCCGTGAGCCATGGCTGCTGGGCCTGCGCGTCCGGAGCCTGTGCTCTGCAGGGGGAGAGGCCACAACAGTGAGAGGCCCGCCTACCGCAAAAAATAAAAAAAAAATAAAAATAAAATAAAAATAAAAAAATAAAAATAAATTTTGAAAATGCTGATATGATAAGAAGACAGACTTGCAATGAGATATGACCAGAGTTAAAGTTTCTTAAGAGAAGGCTTATGAAGCTTCCTGGGTCTGACTGAAAAGCTGGGGTATCAGGAGTTTACCAAGGTGAAGTCGGGGTGTCTTATTGGAAGTGGTCACATACTTAGGAGTTCATTGCAGTGAACTACAGACTTGGCCAACCAGAGGTGGAGGTAGCATTTAAGAAAGGTCCCAGTGCTTCCCTCCTGATTGGATAGCCATTCTGAGAAACACTGCTCCAGTGTGAGAAAGGAGTAACAGGAGTAAAGGAACAGTACAAATCTCTAATCAGTTATATAAAGGAATATACCCCATACAAGAGAACATCATGTTCACTGAGTTTCTCTCACCTTTAGGATTATTTTAATTGTGCCACAGGGTGTGATGAACACAAATTTATTTCAGAGGCTTTGTCCTCTGGAAGTGTAGGTTGTTCACTTTGGGATTTGTACATTGACAAAAATTAAAGCCAATCAGTGATGTGCTACACATTTCACGCCCTAGAGTAGAAAACAGCTCTGTTTTTGAATCAACATAAATGTCCATAAACATAGGAAAAACTTCACTTCACAACTTTTCAGGGTCTATTTGCTTTAAATTCAGTGTAGTATTAATTTTAAAAATAAACACACATTTAACCATTCAAATCTAATTGCCCTCTCTTTATTTTTTTAGTATTATTATCACTACCAATAGTAGAATAAAAATACAGCATTTGTGATAAAATTTTAGTTCTCTTTTCTATTTGCAAATGCTACAAATCAGTTAGTTTATTGTTTATACTTAAATAGAATCTTCATGCAGTGATTAAACACCTTCTTGGACTTATCTTCATAGCATTTCAGAGAATTCCAATATATTTGGTAGATCTTTTTTCACAAATAGGGAAATGCAGGCTCAGAAATTACTTGATTTTTCCCAAGTTCATTTAAAAAACTTGCTTATTAAGATTTAGGAAATCACACTAAAATTATATGCTGTTTTTATGTTTTACATATCTATTTGTTAAAATCCTAAAGAACATCAACATTTATCTGTACCACTCATTTGGTCCCAAATAGAGGATCTAGTTGATACTTAGGGAACTTTATCCTAAATATATAACTGGACTCACCTAAAATGTTTTCCATCAAAAGTAGATTTAGGTCTTCCATAGTCAATTATATGTTCTATATTGCTGAAATAAGAAACATTTATAGTATATGACTTCTAATTACAAAAGTACATTACCTGTCAACCAATTTTCAGGAAATACAGTTTTTAAGCATTATTTCAAAACTAAAAATGCCTACTCATTATCTTACACTATGTAGGATAAGTTTATACAATAGAAAAAAACTCTAGATGAAGGTTTCCATTAAGCTATAATATTAAAGAATTCACCTAGAAACTGAATTTCTAGAAACATACTCAATTTCTCCTTTTAAGTAAAAAAAACCTTAAAAGTTTATATATATATATATATATATATATATATATATATATATATATATATATATATATATATATATATATAAATTACGTGGAATAAAGTTTTTATTCTAGAATAACATAACATTATTTTCAAACAAACTTTTCATTTGAAATAGTTCCAGATTTTTAGAAGATTTGCAGAAGAGTTGCAAAGAAAATACAGAGAGGTCCCATATACTCTTCACTCAGATTTCCCTATGTTAACCTCTTACACAACTGTGGTTCAATTGTTAAAACTGATGAATTAACATTGAGACATTGATTTATTAAACTAAAAACTTCATTCAGATTTCACTAGTTTCTCCAATAATCTTTTTCTATCTCAGGACCCAATCTAGGATGCTTCATTACCTTTCATTATATTATTTTTTTTTAACTTTTATTGGAGTATAGTTGCTTTACAATGTCGTGTTTGTTTCTACTGTACAGCAAAGTGAATTAGTTATATGTATACATATATCACCTCTTTTTCAGATTTCCTTCTCATTTAGGTCACTACAGAGCATTGAGTAGAGTTCCCTGTGCTATACAGTAGGTTCTCATTTGTTATCTATTTTATACATAGTATCAATAGTATATATGTGTCAATCCCAATCTCCCAATTCATTCCACTCCCACCCTTTCCCCCTTGGTATCCATACGTTTGTTTTCTACGTCTGTGTCTCTATTTCTGCTTTGTAAATAAGATCGTCTATACTATTTTTTTATTACATTATTTTGAATAAAACATGTTTACATTTATTTTGGATAAAGAAGATAAATATCAGCAATATAATAAACATTATTTGAATTATTATCAAAATATGTAGTATAAGTAGAAATCTAATACACTTATTTGCCAGGAGATTTTATAAAACTTAGAGAAAAATTTTAAATGTGTCTCTGATTTTAGTAACTTTAGTACCTCTAGTGTAATTATTATTTTCATCTTGCCCTCAGTATCTATTAATTTACATTTCATTTATTGTATAAGAATAAAATTATATGAAAATATTGAAATAATGAATTCTTACATGCTCTGAAAAAGTAGAATTTATATTTCCATATATTTATTATAGTATTATTTGCACATTTTATAGAAAGATGTTTCCATGACTACAAACTATCTGAATTGGAAAAAGAGGGTTGTCTACGTAGATAGAGATGATACTCTGAAATATTTGAGAAAATGGAGAGAGAGAGAGTGAGAGATTTCAACTGTACAAGGCTTGGTTATATCTGAGCAGTTGTGGAATAGAGAGCTACTTTATTAAAAACTTTTTTTGGATATTGAATTTGGAACCATTACATATGGGTTGCAAACTGATATCATAGAGTGTATAGCACACAGGCATTAAGAGTTCACCAACTCCGTATACTCATATACTCAAGTAGTCAATTTCACAGCATTCTACAGAACAAGGTTTTCAAGCCAAAAAATAAGGAAAACTCAGAGAAGACCAGAGGAATAATGCAAATATGGTTAAATGATTAGATAATATGATCTTTAAGACATGGAATTATTAATCTTTTACTCTAGAGAAAGAAAGCTGAAATGAATATTCAATTTTAAGCTTGGCTACTGCTCAGAGTATGTACTCACTAGATCTACTGAACCCAAACGGATGGAATTAATTGCAACAGTGGAAAGATGTACGTGAGATAAAGAAAGTCTTCCTGATTATGGAAGCTATTAAGCAGTTGAAAGTTCAATGGTGTTTTTGTTTTTAGCGAATTAAATTAGCATGCAAAATGGCATGTTTATCATGTCTTGGATTTTCTTTAGATAATCACCACATATACTTGCATCCTTTAGCAATATGTTCACTTCTGAGTGTTTCTAAACTTCTTATAAATAGAATGATATTGAATATATTCTGCAATATACTTTTGTTTGCTCAAAATTATATTTATATAATTAATCCATGTTAGTATTTTTTAAAGATCTATCTTATTTTCTGGTACCACAAAATGTTTTAAGTACATCTCAAATTTTCCCTGTCCAATCAACTTACTTCATCAAGGAGGCTTGGTTCCTTTTATTGCAGAATTGTATTTAGAAATCAAGATCTGGGCTCCAAGTGTACTCATTGCTACTGGGTTGTCATTACTTTTAGATCCTCTCAGTGTAGTATGTATTGTGACGATATGTGTAGGTATACTAACCCATGCATACACACACATTACATTTATTTCTGTATCTATTTATCTGTGTGCATATATATAGAAAACATAAGTAAATATACTGTACAAAATGAGATATATATATATATATATATATATATATATATATATATATATATACGTTCATACAGATATCTCCAACTCCAATGCAATACCACAGGGTTCACTTTTTTTTCATAAATTTATTTATTTTATTTATTTTTGGCTGGATTGGGTCTTTGTTGCTGCACGCTAGCTTTTCTCTAGTTACGGCAAGTGGGGGCTACTCTTTGTTGCAGTGGGTGAGCATCTCACTGCGGTGGCTTCTCTTGTTGCAGAGCACGGACTCTAAGGTGCACGGGCTTCAGTAGTTGTGGCTCGTGGGCTCTAGAGCGCAGGCTCAGTAGTTGTGGCACACAGGCTTAGTTGTTCCGCGGCATGTGGGATCTTCCCAGACCAGGGCTCGAACCCGTGTCCCCTGCATTGGCAGGCAGATTCTTAAAGACTGTGCCACCAGGGAAGCCTGGGTTCACTTTTCTGTAACCTTTTTCTCAATGAGAAAGAAAGAGCTCTCATTTTCTACAAAATATTTACTTATTTTTTCAATCATAGTAGACACAGAAAATAGTTTCAGAATTACTAACTCATATCTCTATGAGAAACATATTTACTAATTACAGTTCAGTATTCTGTATAATGCTGTTTTGTATTTGGCTTTTAATTATCCACTCACTCTTTGTGTTATACAGTTCAAAGCCTTTTGAAAAACGCAGTCATGAAGCCACCATTACAGCTGTGATACAAAACAGTTTTGTCACCCCCCAAATTCTCCCATGCTGCCCCTTTGTTGTCAACATCTCCCCTCATTCCTTAACCCTGGCAACTACAGATCTGTTTTTCGTCCCTATAATTTTGTTTTTCAATACACCATATAAATGGGATCAAGCAATATGTAGTATTTTGAGTTTGGTTTCTTCTTTTTAGCAAAACGTATTTAATATTTATCTATATTGTATAAATCAATAGTTTTTTCCTTTATATTGCTAAATACATATTTTGTTGTGTGGCCGTACTACAGTCTCTTTATCCATTCACTGGTTAAAGGACATCTGAGTTGTTTCTAATTTTGGATAATTATGAATAAAGTTGCTATAGACATTAATGGAAAGACTTTTATATTAGTACAGTTTTCCATTTATCTTGTGAAAAAACTGAAGAATAGGATTGCTAGGTCATATGGTAAATATATACTTAACTTTATAAGAATAGAATAGTGCTTTCAGAAATAGATTCACATACAAATGTTCACTTAAATTATCATAACTGTGCTAATGCAATTCAATGGGGAAAGAATGATCTTTACAATGTCACTCTGTGGTGGATAAAAGATGGCCACAAATTTATTGGCACTCCTTCCATCAAGGTGTAATCCCTCCCCCTGAATCTGAGCTTTCCTGTAACCACTTTCACCAGTAGAGTATGAAGGAAGTGACATTATGACAATTTCTAGACCTAGGTTAAGGAACCTGAGCATCAGACACATGAGTGAAGAAGCCAATTTGGAAGTAGATCCTTCAGGCTCTGGGGCCCTCTCTGCTAACATAGACCAGAAATGAACCATCATGCCAAACCCTTCCGGATCCCTGACCCAAATAATCATGATGGGAAAGAATAAAATGTAGTCCCTAATACACTAGAAATGGATTATGACTCTAAATGTAAAAGGTAAAATTATAAAACATCTAGAAAGAAACACCGGAGAAAATCTTTACAACCTGGGATTAGGCAAAATTCCTTAAAGAAGATTCAGACAACACTCTTCTTAGTAAATCTTAGAATCAGTTTGTCAAGTCCACTAATAAACTGTTCAAGTTTTAATTTTAGTTGCATTTATAGAACAATTCAATTACTAACCGCATTCTTTAAATGTCTTTAAGTCTATGAATATATTATATCTCTCCGTTTATTTAGATCTTCTTTAACATGTTTTACTAAAGTTTTATATCCATAGAAGACTCATGTGTATCTCTTATGAACTTTATTCCTATGAACATTTTGCTTCCAATATAGTTATAAATGGCATATTTTATTTGATTTCATTTTCTGAATGTCTATTAGTAGAGTATAGAAATGCAACTGAGTTTGTGTATTAATTTTATGTGTAAAAAATTTATACTTCCTTATTAATCCTAAAGATTTATAAATTAATATAGATTTTATACAATGATGATCATATAATTTGCATATAATTGTATTTTTTCATAGTCTCCAAAAATCATGTTTATTAAAAATGGTGATGTCTGTCAGGTACCCTTGATTAGTTCAGAGAGTAATATTTCCAACATTTCTCCATTATGTATAATTTTTGCTGTAAATTTTATTATTATTATTTTTTTTGGTATGCAGGCCTCTCACTGTTGTGGCCTCTCCCGTTGAGGAGCACAGGTTCCGGACGCACAGGCCCAGCGGCCATGGCTTACGGGCCCAGCCGCTCTGTGGCATGTGGGATCTTCCCGGACTGGGGCACGAACCCGTGTCCCCAGCATCGGCAGGAGGACTCCCAACCACTGAGCCACCAGGGAAGCCCTGCTGTAAAATTTTTATAAAAACCTTTGATCAGGTCACAAAAGTTTCTTCTATCCTTGGTGTCCTAAGAATATATTTACAATGAATGGATGCTAAATTTTATTTACTATTTTACTATATCTTTGATACAATTGTCAAATTTTCTCCTTCAAATTGTTAATGCAGTAAATTATATTCATTGGTTGTTTTGTATTTAAACCTCTGTTGCATTTCTGAGTTAAACCATCTGACCAACAGGTACTTATCTTCTTTTTTATACATTGCTCAGTTAGGTTCACTAGTATTTGGCGAAAAAGTTTTGCATCAGTGTTATGACCAAGATGGCCTGAGATCTTCTTCCTCATTCACTCTTGTTGAGAGTTTTTAGTATCAAACTTATGCTCTTCTCATATAAGCAACTGGAATGTTGTTTATTTTTTAAATACTCTGGAATCATTGATGTTAATATTGAAATTATTAATTGATTCCCCAGCAAAAAACTTCCATCCGAGATGATGTTTCTTCTTCCTAAAGTAAACATTTGAGGTTTTCCTTCCTGGTGTCTATTGTAGCTGAACTATTCCAGGTTTTCTTTTTCTTAAAAGCTCATTCTATTGCTTCCATTCCTGTCATTTTTCTAGCACACAATTCTTCACTGACAGATATTTTCTCTCAGTATGTATATTAAATATATCATTTCCCTTTCTTCAAGCTTTTATTGTTAATGTGGAGAAATAATCTTTCAGAATAATTGTCATGTCTCTAAATGTAACTATCTGTACTGCTTGCTGGGGTTTAAATTTTCTATTTATCTTTGGTCATCTGAATTTTTACTATTATGTTTAGGTATGAATTTCTTATTTTTAAGCTTTCTCCATCTTCCATTTTTCTTAACCTATTTTCTCTATTTTCCATCCAGTGGACTCTGTTACATTCTTGGAAATTTCTCCACTATCTCTCTCCAGTTGACAAATTTGCTTTTCATCTTTGTCTAATCTACTAATAAACCCATTATATTCAGATTTTATGCTTGGTTATTTTTACAGACTCTCACTTTTGAAATGTATTTTCAAACCATTATTTTAGATTTTGTGTCTAATTCCAATATCTAATATTTTTGCAGGTTTGATTCTGTTTTTTTTTTTTTTTCTGCCAGCTCTCACTCAACATGCTTGCCTATTTTGTTTTGTTTTGTTTTGTTTTACTTCATTTTTGTTTTACTGTGAGCTCATTTTACTGTAGATATTGAGCCCTGAGCTGTGGTGATTTTTATAAGAGAGGGATTTTGTCTCGTCCTGCCAGGTCCCAAGGGCAGTACTAACCAAGGACCACTTTACACTGAATACTTGTATGTTGAATATTGAGACCACCCAGGAAGTATGAATTCAGTCAGTAAAACTGAAATCAGATGGCTTGTGGTTATGATGTCTAAAAGAAAGTTTTTCATTCCCTCCATACAGTATCAAATTCAAGAGAGACTATTTTTCTTGTCCTTTCTTGAGAGGTGAATGTATGGGATGTGGAGAGATGATTCCCCATGAGCATCCCATCTCATATAGGCCTGAGGTTTTTCTAGGTTCCACACTTCCAGACAGTCTCTGAAAACAAACTTTTCCACACAGAAAATTCCTTCAAGGGGAACTGATTTTTGAGTTGTGTTTCCCTCTTGATGCCTTGGCTTCCAATTCCTTACTCTCTTGTCTGTTCATAGATGCTTTCATAAAAAAATTATTTTTAATATTTCCTCCAGTTGTTTAATTGTTTTCAACAGGAGGGGTCTTAAGGCAATCTATTCATAGTACTGCCTGAAACAGAAATAAAAACCTACTCATTTTTAAATCATTTTTATAAATTAAATACCAGCTCTCAGTTATCAGTCTTATATTAGAGTTCTATAAAAATTAAATCATAACTTAATAATTGTTTTAAATTTTGAACCATGAAGGAAAGCATTTTTTTTAATCTGCCTCCAAATAATTTCTTCATCACAAAGAATTCATTTAAAGGATTATACTCTCGTTTGAATCCCATCATGGACAAGCATCATTCTCACATTAGTCTTAATAATTTTCAGTTCAATTGATTTGAAGTAAATATTTGGCTCTCTAGAATTTTATTTTTTAAGTTGCAGGTGGAGATAAGACCATCCCTACCCTAGAGAAGTTTACACTTCAGTGGGAAAACTATATAAGTAACGAAGCAATTACTGTTGTTTGATAGATATAAAAGGTAATGAAAAGCACTATGGATACAGCAACAAAAATAGAAGAAAGGCACTTGTTATTGCTTCAGCCTGTCTCTTTGTATGCAGGGGAGGAGCTGGCGTCATCTGGCATTTTTTCACTATGGAGTCGTCATAGGAGCAGAGTACTGAAAAGTTCCTCAGGCACACAAGAAAGTAATGAATGTTCTGGAATTCAGGAAGTGGAAAGTAGAATAGGTGAAGATACAGAGATATAAAGCAGCTTTGTGTGTGCAGGAAACAACAAATAGTCTGTTACGATGAGGATTTAAATGGCAAGATGGACTTGTGCAATTTGAGACTGCACGCACCGTCATGGGCCATAGGAAAGGAGGTGGAATTCTATCTCTAGATGACTCAGAAACATTGGTTTAAGCTGAAAAGGGACAAAACAGTTTTGTACAACAGGAATATCGTTTCCCAAGTTTTGATTCTGTAGACTGCCTTACCTCTGGTTGTTTTGTTCCTGGCTCTTTGGGGGGTATTTTAATTTTTGTTGAACAATGTCAATTGTGTGGAGAAGAGTAGAAACTGTGGTAACTAAGATTTGTTCTCAGAAATGGGTACATCTCTTCTTTCGTCCACTCCATTTTATGGGGGATTGAGTCAAGCTGGGTTAGCTTTTGTTACCTTCAGAGCACCACATACCTTGTACTCAGTGTGAGGCCTGGAGTGCCAAAGGGTTTTCTCAGATCCCTGATCTATCTTGGAAGTTCAGCAGTCTCCGCATGCCTACACCACGGAGCGGTGTCTCTCTCCATCCTCTATTCCTCCCCAAGCAGTCTTCTGCCATATTGCTCGTTATTCACCATATGCATTCTATTGGGTGTTTCTGTTGTCTTAGTTCAGCCTTTAGGTCTTGAGCAATCGCTGTTAGTGTGGGTCTTGGAGATGGTGTTTCCTCAGGGTTCTTATCCCTCCCTTCCATGGCAACAGAATTCCAACTCACATGTGTGGGTAGTAGCTGGGAGAGAGTTTCCTGCGCCTCTTCTACTAGTAGCAGACTTTTTCATTGTCTGAATGCAGAATCTTGGGTTTGAGGCAGTTTCCCATTCTTTCCCTACACATTTTTTACTTCCACTCTATCCTCAGTGGCAATCTACCTTTGCCTGGGACCAGGGGTGGGATGTCTTCTTTCCTTTCCATCTTTATTTCAGTGCCCCAGAATTAGTATTTCTTCTGTCCCTTTGGCTTCATATGAGAGATGAGTCTAGGAGATGGCTGGGGTTTTGTCCCTGTGAGTCTCTAAGGAGAGGGGTTACTACCTTGTGAGTGAGCACAGAGTCCCCTAGTGCTTGGGCTTGCTGACATGCTGATCGTCACTTTTCCTTTAAGAATTTATAAAAATTTTATCTGTCTTCTCCTAATTCACTTTTACAGTAGCTCTTTTCTCAGTGTTCTATCAATAGTGAAAAATAAATTGTGTCCTTTCTCTCTTCTATACCTAGTCTTTTGTGACTACTGCTCTTTGAACACTTCGAAAGAAGTTATGATTTTATTGATTATCCAGATTTTTCTGAGTGATATTCTCTTGCAGCTTTATACATTTTCAACAAAAGTCAAACTCCTGAGCAAAAGTTTAGCACTCCTTTGATTTAGTTTTGCCTGTTTTTCTATACAAATTTTAAAATAATTTTTCTAGGTTCCCTTTGGAAAAAATTTCTATCCGTTTTTTACTGTGATATATTCAATCACAACTTTGATATATTCAAAGTTGTGGGGAAATGTTATTTTTATGATTCTGAGGCTTCCAAGGACAAATGATAAGACATGACATCATGTGATCAAATAATTTTGCATACATCAAAAGTTGTTTTAACTTTAGCATTTTATAACAAAGCCTGATTTTTTTTTTCATGTTCCTTTCCAGGATTTTAATATTTTTTATGATTTAATATTTCTATAAAAGGGGCTTTTTTATTATACTATATCTTTAAACTTGTTTTTTATATATGTGAATATTATGACCATGCTAAATTATCATATGCTGTATAATAGTTTTTACTTGATTTTCTTAGTTTTAGTAAAACTATTAATTATTGACTGTGAAATGCATTACTTTACATTCTCGATTTTTTGTGTGATTTATTACTCATCCCTAACATCATTGGTTAGTACTTCCAGAAAAGTGTTAATTAATATTAGTAGTGATAGTGGAATTCCTGCACTGTTATTTCTATTATTTTCTCATTTAAAAAGATATTAACATTTGGTAGGAATGCTACATAATATTTTTAAAGTATCCATTTTTTCTGTTTTATTAAGAACCTTTATTACTAATGGACATTATAGTTTATCAAGTGCTTTATCTGTGTCTAAACAATTTGGAACATATGTTTTTTTTTCCTTTAGATCTATTAATAATAAATGATGTTAATAACTCATAATAATGAATTGCCCTTGGTTTTCTGGATTAAAACATACTTGGTTATGATCTTGTTCATAGACTAAGTAAAACTGGTCTAAATATTATTATTTGCTTTGTGACAACTTTGTGAAGATTATTAACTTTATGGTATTTTTGCAAAAAGAATTTAGTTCCTTTCTTTCTGTTTGAATGGTTTGGAAAGCTTAACATTGGGATTATCTGTTTTTTAAGAGTTTGGTATTTTGTGGTGGAGAGGTCCTCTTTAGTCACATTCTTTCCATCATTTCTTTTGTGGTAACTTATGTTAGATTTTTCTATTTCCTCTCGGGTCATTTTAGGTAAATTATATTTTCTAGTTCACTCATATTTTCAAATATTTTTGCATAAACTTGAGAAAATATATAACTTTATTATCTTCTAATTTTGTTTGTACCTGTGTTTTTTTTTCCCACTCTTAGTATTTGTTATTTCATGTCTGCTTCTTCTCCTTAAGTTAGTTAATGGTATATTGATTTTATTTTTTTTTAAATGAGTCAGATTTTGAGTTTACTTATTGGTTCTAATGTTTTCTTTTTTCCCATTATTCTCTGTTATAAATGCATTCTTCCTTCTGCAGAGTTCTGGGTTATTTTGTTCTTTTTTTTTTTTTTTTAATTCAAATGTAGGCTTCCTAACAGACTTTTACTTGTTATTATAAGTTCTGCTACATGGTCTTTTCTTCATTAATATTTTCTAGATATCCTATAATTTTACTTTGTGTATTCTCTGTGACCCAAGAGTGGTTTAAATTCTCTTTTTCATTTCCGTATGTTGAAGGAATTACATTATATGCCACCCTTGGAATTTTATTGGAATTGTATGTAAAATGTAAATTAGTTTGGAATGCATTTTTAAGATTACAATATGAAATTATTCTATCCTAGATTATTGTTTTTTAACCTATTATTAACGTTTTATTTTGTGTCCCTGAATAAATGCTTGTAGGTTTTATTTATGTAGTCCAGCACAGCTTTTATATATTTTAAGTTGTTTATATTGTTTTTGCTATTGAGAATAAAATTTCTCCATTATATTTTATGTTTTGGGGGATATATAAAAATTCTGTTTTGTAATCATTTTTTTACCTTAAGTCTAACTTCATAAAACTACTTGATGATCATAATATTTTTCATTTTGTTCTCCTGGGTTTTCCAAGTAGTAGGGCATCATATTACATATGATGTGGAACATATCACAGTGGAACAGGGATATATTTCACAGAAAATTGTGCACGCTACCAGCATAGGATACAATTTACTATAACATAAGAAACTTCATGATTTGTTACACACAGACAGGCAAGCCTAACTGGCCTTTACATCTCTACAATGTGGCCAGCAGCTGATGATGATGATCCAGCATGGTCTGGCACAGGTCCTTTGAGAAGCTTCTTTGACCATTCTCATCAGCATAATCCATGGGTGCTAGGATGCCAAACGTACCCTCCTGCCTCCTCTCAACTGTCAGAGACTCTGGCTATGTCATGTGTATGCCTGCCTACCACCTGCAACTTCTGTTAAAAGCCCCAGAACATTCTTACAGAGATGCTAGAGAAGTTAAAGATTAAGTTTTCCAGAGTAAATGATCCAGACACACTATGTACATGGAAAACCCAGACTTAAGTTTATACGAAATCTTTTCCTGAATGTATAAATAAACTATAGCTTTTTTTTCCTCCTCTCTTCCACATTCTTCTTTCTAATATTCTCTTCATAAGGCATTTGTTAGAATTCCCAGAAAAAATGCTGAATGACAATGCTAATAAGTATTTTTGTCTTTATTTTGATGGGAATAACTCTAGTGCTTTTCAAAGGAATTTGTTATATACTGTGTATTTAGTTATTCCTTATCATATTAAGAGAGTGTTAGTTTGTTTCTAGATGATAAACAGATATAATTTTTTTAATTCAAGAATAGGTGATCAAATATTTTAAAATTCATTTTTAGCATCTATAAAGATTACTTGATTTTTTAAATTTTTATTTATAGATATGTTTAATTATATTAATAGATATCTGTATAATAAACCATTCTTGCACTCCTGGAATAAACATAGCTCTTATTCCCTTAATATGTTTCCCAAATTTTAAGATATAAAGTAAGGAATCAGCTTGGCATGGTACATTGTATTAAAAAAGGATCATAAAAGACAGGTGGTTAATAATTCAAATACAGCTTCTCAGAGTAATAATTTGCTGTTTTATTGTTGTCACCAATTCCAAGGTCACCTTGGTTCTACTACTTTACCTGTCAAGATGATTTAGGTTATATGGCTGTATAATGCCAAATTTCAGGGGCTGAAAACAAGTTGTTATTCCTTATTTATACTATATGCCATTATACTTGGTTGCCCCATTGTCATTACCACCCAGGCTGATAGAGCAGCCAGTTAATTCAACATAAGCATTGTCATTACAGAGGAAAAGAAAGAGAATATGGCAAATCACACTGGCTCTGAGAATTTCCAACTGGATGTAACACTCTGCTCTCATGTCATTGGCTAAGACAAGTCACTCGGCTCACAGTGTATTAAAGGAAGTCACACAGACACACCTAATTTTGAGTGGTTAGGAAAGTGCAATGTTAATATGTTCTTAGAAAGAGAACCAGAAATATTGGGTTGACCAAAAAGTTCATTTGGGTTTTTCCATAAGATGTTTTGGTCAATCCAATATTTGATTGACAACACTACATAAACTCTCTCTTTACTATGAGACCTTGGATAGGTCAATTAACCTTTCTAAGCTTCTGATAATAATAGGATACACTTCACAGGGCTACTTTGAGGATAAATAATCTAATACATGGAAAGTCTTCAGTGTAGTGCTTGGCAATCAAAATGCTGTTCAATAAATGTGAGTTATCATCATCACCATCACCACCACCACCATCATCATCACATATCCAAATCAATTTTATTCAAGTATTTAAAAAATATTTTATATACATTTTTCTTGGATTATCAAATATTTTGAGTTATTTATGTCTTTGACTATCAGAAAAACCTACATTTGACTATAATTACTTTTTCAATTCTTTTTGACTACTTCAGTACCTTTTTGGGCCTGTACATCGATGTCTACTTCAGGATCTACCAGAGAGTGAATGAGAGAAAAGAAGTCAGGTTGAATAAGTGTTTCATTTAAATGGGGCTTTTCAATACTTCAAAAGAAGAATTACACATTAAAAACATAGAATATTACTCAAAGTGCCAATTCAGACAATATGCTCAAAATTGCAGTATTATGACAATTTGTTAAAAATGTGATTGAAGGCATATGTTGAGTTCTCTAATGTGTGTATACTATCCTACCAGAAATTATAAGACAAAAATTAAATTTTTTTCAGCTGTCATTTTTACTTCTCAATATAAGCATCTTCCTCTAATTTGAGAGCAGAATGCAAAAGAATCTATTTTTCTTAGGAAGATAAGGTTTTTCTTATAGCTTCACTATTTTGTACCACCATTAACAAGAAAAAAGTAAGAAAACACGTATGAAGCCCTAAAACCTATTCCTATTACTTATAGCCATTCCTTTAAAAAGAAAAAATTAATCATATATTAAAAAGAAAATGTTAAGTATTTTAATATTTTAATATTAAGTTGAAAGCTTCAAGCTTAAGGTTTTTTGTTTTGTTTTTACAATGCCCCAGAGTCATTCTTTACACTAAATAATAACATTTTAGTGCTTCAGTTTTATAGGCATCCATAATTTTTGTTTTTCAAAAAACAAAGAAACATTGATAAAATTCTTAAATGATGTTAAAGAAAGTTTTCATAGAAATGCAGAAGGAATTAACCAGTAAAAGCTATTCATTAGACTTTTAATATTAGATTTTAACATATTTTTTCCTCATTTCCTAAAACTGTTGAATGGATCCGAACTGTATTTCTCAGTAACTAAGTCCTTTCATCTGTAAATATCTGTGAGTTATCATATAGATCCTATGTTGCTTCTACACAGAATAATGATAATTTAGTAGACTGTACAAACTGAACTGTACAGAATAAGCCAAATGACAAAAATTAAACTGAAAAATATTTTCTGAAGCATATGACCCTTTTCAGAAAAGAGAATTTTTCCATATTCTTACCTTCTTAGAAAAGGAACAGAAGTGGCAATACTAATCACATACAATGTGTATCTATGATGTTTCAAAATAATGCAAAGAAGAAAATCAGATCAAATAACTCCTCTTTTTTTGAAACCTTCACCACTGCCCCGCACCTCTTGCCCTTGGATAGGTCAATGGCTCCATCTTTTCCATCCCATCCTCCTTGTCCATATTCCACATATAGCCCTAAATACACTCAGGAGCGACTTCTTAATTACATCTGTAGAAGATGCTCAAGAGCAAGTATTTAAACAATCTTTGCCAAGACTGAAATTTCAAGGTGCAGTGTGTATATCATTCGTGCCCAGTATAGCACCTGACACAGTACATAGTTAATAAACATTAAAAATATAAAAGGAGGAACAAAGGAATGAAAGACAGGAAGTAAGCAGGGAGGAAGAAGATCTACAAAAAGCCCCAGAGGAAAAAGTTGATACAATTTTTTAAAAGTCATTTCAATTTGTAACAATGTTTCTTCTCCTCTCATTTTTATTTTAAACAGATTTTATGCCTATGGAGAATCACTTGAGGCTTTCGACAGCCATTTGCAGTAAATAATATTCCTGCAGAAGAGCAAGATTGCTGTGCTTGTTTTAACTAATAGTGTCAAATGGAAGAAAGGAAAGAAAAAAAGCACATAAGAAAATCTTAAATTTTAAGAGAGAAACGGCTGAAGAATCATATTGTCATCTTAAGGGAGGTTTTTCTTATGTGCACTCATTTTCTAAGTTCGAATTAAGTTAACAGAGATGTGTGATTTAACAAGAGCTGATGGGCAAAACCCTAATTTTCTTCTGTGTTTTTTGGTTCTCATGACATGAGTTTTCCATTGTCCTTAAAATCATCAAATCTGTTCTTAAAGAGTTACTTTTCACCATGGCACCTGTGCTTAAGACAGGGAATGGGTGACTCACAGTCTCAATTTTCTCTCAAAAGCCATATCCTGAATCCCAGCCACTCAGAAATGACATCTGAATTAGAAAGCTAATTCATTAAAATTCTTTTCTGTTCTCTTAAAAGATTATTATATGGATTTACTTTATACTTTCAGCTTATTACACACAATGTCACTAATTTCCTTTTGTTTTAGTTCCTAAGTTTGCACAAAATATTTTTTTTAAATGCTTTACTTGAGCCTTCTCTCACACTATAGTATTTCTCATCCTTATACCCCATGTGTTCTCTAGAAGCTTCAGTTGCTGCACAGGTGTTCAGAGCAGAGCTCTTGTGTTTAACATGTGCGTTTCTGCAGATCTCTTGTAATGTTCCTTTGGTTTCTGTTGCCTGCTTTTATTTCATCTCTAATTTCTAATGAGAAATATATATAGCTTGTGCAGTTGCCTTGAGTTTGAGTGAATGTCAGCTGCTCAGCAAGTTTGACAAGCATCACATTCTTCTCAAAGGTAGAAAAGTCAATTTATTCTAATGTCAAGTTTGCCATATATTTATCCTTTCTTAGTTGAAACTTTCTCTTAGAAGTTTAGGAATTTTTTTTGGCAAAGTTGTAATACTTGGGAAATGTGTAGGTCAGTGTCTGTACATAATAAGTGCTCGATAAATATTAGGGTTTGGATGGTGTTGATGAGTTCCAGAAAACATTATATATACCTACTCAGAGTCAGATATACTTACTTAAGAGTTAAAAAGTCATAAAACTGAAGTATTTATTTTATATTTCCTGCCTCAGTGATACAATATGGAAATTTGGAATCAATTTTTCCTTCATACATATATATATATATATATATATATATATATATATTACTTTTTAAGTCATAGAATCTACAAACTGTGGCACTGAATCCTTTTGTAAACAAAACCCCTTTACACCATCATATTCTCCAGCTCTTTTATAGGCTGAATAACATAAAACAAAATAGTTTCATTTGGTATTTTACCTCATTGTTTTCAGACACCAGTGACAATAACACCATTAGCCATGGTAGGTTTCTAGAAACAGAAAATAGTGTGTCTGATTTTCTAATAAACAATTTTCTAGTTGAGGCAAAGTTTCATTGAGGAATAACTACCTCACCAACTACTCAGCATATAATAAATTGTTTATACAGCAGAGATATACCATTAACACAAACAACAATTTGTACATCTACAGTTATTTAAAGTACTAAAAATCACCTTAAAACTGATAGAAAATTTGAACTGGAGCTGTCCAACCTGCTCATTTTATAGATTTAAAAACTCAGTTCCAGAGAGTCTGTGATTAAGGTCTCTAGCAAACGGTGGCACATCTGAAGTTAGTTACCCTGACTCTTAACCCAGTCCCCTTTCTTCTATATGCTTGTGTACATATAATTATATATACATATTGCATTAAAGGTTAAAAGATCAGATTACCTGACTCCACCAAGCTGTGTGGGCTTCGCCAAATCTCTTTACTTCTTTTTGCTTCAGTTACCTCATCTGTGATATAAAGATATAAATAACAATAAGTCTGGGGCTTCCCTGGTGGCGCAGTGGTTGAGAGTCTTCCTGCCGATGCAGGGGACACGGATTCGTGCCCTGGTCCGGGAAGATCCCACATGCCACGGAGCGGCTGGGCCCGTGAGCCATGGCCACTGAGCCTGCGCGTCCGGAGCCTGTGCTCCGCAACGGGAGAGGCCACAACAGTGAGAGGCCCGCGTACCGCAAAAAACAAAACAAAACAATAAATCTACATGTAAGGATTAATTAGCTTATATATGTAAAGTGTATATGGCATATAGTAAGCACACAGTAAATGGACATTATAATTGTCACAGAAAAATGTTAAATTTTTTCCTAGAAAAATCTGAATTCAGATGTAACCTCATTCACAATTGTCTGTCTTCTTCTGCCTAGTTCTCTGGAGTGGACCGAAGTTCTTAATTTAGAAGCAGCATGAAAGAGAAGGTACAGTCTGGCAGGGGACAGCAGGAAGTCACTGCTCAGAAAACAGGGAATTGGGGACACACAGAGTATGAGTTACCCGCCTATGAGCGCACGCACACACACCCACACACATACACACCTTCAGTATGCTCCCAGCCCAATCTCCTTAGGCCAAATGGACAAATAGAAAGTTTCCTGGAATCATTACTACTTCCTTGAGAAGCTGACAAGAATCATCCCCACTGATATTACTTCATAATTGACAAGCACCACCAAGTCCTCATATAGGGCAGCAGCTGGAACTGTTCTGTTTTGGCTATCACTTCCAGACCACCAGAATTTCCTGCTAGCTAGCTGCAGATACTCCAACAGTTCATATATTAACCTTAAAATAATGCAAGTATGCATTTTCACAATGGAGATTTTGTTCGTGATGGCAACATTTTCACAACAGTATAATAAACTGTTTTATACTGCCTAAGTCTGTCTTAACCAAATATTGATATAATTTGACAATATTACTGTTATCAGTGAAATGCTTTTGGATACTATTGTTGCCGGTTTTTTTTCAATTTAGAAAATATTGGGGGACCATAATTTGCATGGACAGTTTTTCTTCAAAAAATTTCTTCAAGAACAATTTTGAACTTTGCATAAGAGACTGGGAATGAAGGAGATGGGGTAGATATTGAGGAGGGCAATATTACTTTTGAGAAGCTCTTGACTCTGCTGAGAACTTTACAGGCAAAAGGAAGCTGTCTTGCTGTAGCAAGGGGGTGATATCTGTCTCTGAACATCTGGAGGATCCAGGAGAATCTGGGAGTTCAAGATTCTCAGGCTCATCCACCCAAATGTCTCCATTTCATGTCGCAGTTTCCACACTTTTTCTGAGGACCCTGATTTGGAATAAGGCAACTGTAAGATTATGCATTTTCAGATTTTTCAGCACAGTCTGCTCTCTGGCTGCGGAAGATAAAGGTGACTTGCATGACAGGCCTTGAAACAAAGAGTTAGAAAAATATATAGCTTCTCTTTTAAATTTTTTTTCAAGATTTCTACAGCCAAGGTCAATAAACTTTTTTGTAAAGGGCCAGATAATAAATATTTTGGACTTGTGTGCTCAACTCTGCCTGGTAGCACAATGATACTCAATACATAAACAAACGTTCCAGTAAAACTTTATTCACAAAAACAGATGGTCAACCCCTCAGGCCGCAGTTCACCAACCCCTGCTCTGAAGCAACTATCAAAGCCATCCAACTACACACTTTTTAATTTGCTCTTTTCCTCATTCTGTTTAAGTGCCACTGCTGCTACATAAACCTGCACCTCATCCCATAACAAGAGTCTTCACAATTGTAATGCCACTGCCTGCTGTGGGCTGTTCCACCTACTGACCACCAACAAAGGGACCCTCATCTCTGTGTGATCAGTGAGTGGTCCCACCTAGAGGATCCTCTGATATTTTAGACTCAGTTGAGCCCAGGAGGCAGAGCCTGAGAAAAAAGGAAGAAAGAAAGAAAAAAAAACCTTGTGTGCAGACAGCCTTGAGGTTTTAGGCAGTGGAAGTAACAGATAAGTAAATTTAGGTACAAGAGAAGGGGTCTGATGGAGATTCCTTAAAAAACTAAAAATAGAATTAACATATGACCCAGCAATCCCACTCCTGGGCATATACCAAGAGAAAACCACAATTCAAAAAGACACATAGGGCTTCCCTGGTGGCGCAGTCGTTGAGAGTCCACCTGCTGATGCAGGGGACATGGGTTCATGCCCCGGTCCAGGAAGATTCCACATGCTGTGGAGCGGCTGGGGTCCCGTGAGCCATGACTGCTGAGCCTGCGCATCCAGAGCCTGTGCTCCACAACTGGAGAGGCCACAACAGTGAGAGGCACACGTACAGCAAATAAAAAAGACACATGCACCTCAATGTTCATTGCAACACTATTTACAATAGCTAAGTTATGGAAGCAACCTAAATGTCCATCGACAGACAAATGGATAAAGAAGATGTGGTACATATACACAATGGAATATTACTCAGCCATAAAAAGGAATGAAACTGGGTCATTTGTAGAGACATGGATGGACCTAGAGACTGTCATACAGAGTGAAGTAAGTCAGAAAGAGAAAAACAAATATTGTATATTAACTCATATATGTGGAATCTAGAAAAATGGTACAGAAGAACCGGTTTGCAAGGCAGAAATAGAGACAAAGATGTAGAGAACAAACATATGGACACCAAGGTGGGAAAGTGGGGTGGGGGGACGAATTGGGAGATTGGGATTGACATATGTACACTAATATGTATAAAATAGATAACTACTAAGAACCTGCTGTATAGTACAAGGAACTCTACTTCACTGTACAGTAGAAACTAACACAACATTGTAAAACAACTATACTCCAATAAAAAAATTTTAAAAAAAAAGAGAGGGGGCCTGGCAAGAATAATACAGAGAAAGGAGGAGCCAATGCCAGGGTGCGTTCTCAAGCTGGTCCTTGTTAGGGAAAATTGGGGCTTGATTCTATCAACATTCTTGGAACAAACATGTATCACAGTCCTCTCTACTGTTTCCCAAGGAACAGAAAAGGACCCATTTAATCACTGACTCTTATTCTGGTCAAGGGCTGCCACATGGCTATTAATCAACTCTACTGAGCTTCCCAGTTACATTTGAAGTATTGTGTTCTGCAGCTTCAAGGAGCCCCAGATGAGAAAGCATTCAAAATACAGGGTGTGACTGAAGGAGATTACTATGAGGCTATGCCTGCCTGAGAATGTTTAGAACAGCAATGACCAGAGTAAATGTGAAGAGGGCAGAAAGATGTTGACACAGGTATTCAGAATTGTCCACCCATTGGAGTAAGTTGGTTTATACACTGATCAGATGCAAAAACAATGGCAAAAAGGCAAAATCTGTACAAAACTCAACAACTTTAGTTTTGAGACAAATCATTAACTGATAACCCTGGAAAGCCATCTTGCATATCCTCTTTTTAATCTGTTGGCCTGCACTTTTGAAACTCTTTGGCTGAGTTCTTCTTACCCTATTTTTTCTCCTACATCCCCAATGATCTTTGACTTCCCTTTATTGTTCTACATCATTACACCACAAACATCCTCAAACTGCATTCACCAGCCATTTCTCTGCGTTGTTGTGCCACTCAACAATCAAGGTGATCTTAGTAAATGGATAAGACTAGCCTGCTTGATTTATTTAAAAATGTGTACCCATCCTGCTCATCTCTGAATTGAGTGTTCTGTGGCAATGAGACAAAACTCTTGGTCAGAGTTCAGTACCTGCAGTCTCACTGATCACTTTGACATTCCTTCCCCACCACTTTCAATGTCTCCCATAATCATTAGTCCCATTTGTCACTGATAATTCTACACCAATCATGTCTCTAATTCTTGCAACAATGTTTCAAGTCAAGGATTGTTGTTATCTCTTTTTTCTAAATTGAAGTATAGTTGATTTACAATATTGTGTCAGTTTCAGGTGTACAGCAAAGTGATTCCATTATATTTTATTTTCAGGTTCTTTTCCATTATATGTTATTACAAAGTATTGAATATAGTTCCCTGTGCCATAGAGCAGGGGTCCCCAACCCCCGGGCCACAGATGAGTACTGGTCCACAGCCTGTTAGGAACTGGGCCGCACAGCAGGAGGTGAGCGTTGGGTCAGCAAGCAAAGCTTCATCTGTGTTTACAGCCGCTCCCCCATCACTCACATTACTGCCTGAGCTCCACCTCCTATCAACAGTATGGTGAGTTGTATAATTACTTCATTATATATTACAACGTAGTAATAATAGAAATAAGGTGCACAATATATGTAATACACTTGAATCATCCAGAAACCATCCCCTCCGCCATCTGTGGAAAAATTGTCTTCCATGAAAACTGTCCCTGGTGCCAAAAATGTTGGGGACCGCTGCTATACAGTAAAACCTTGCTGCTTATCTATTTTTTTTTCAGGATAACAGAAATAGAATTTATTAGATGGCCAGTTTCATGAATATATAAGAATGTGCTGTATTCTTATATTTCAATTGTGATTTTTTTGGTTTTATTTTTTTAATTTTTATTTTATTTATTTTTTTTTAACTTTTTATTTTATATTGGACTATAGTTGATTAACAATGTTGTGTTAGTTTCAGGTGTACAGCAAAGTGATTCCATTATATTTTTTCAGGTTCTTTTCCATTATACATTATTACAAGATATTGAATATAGTTCTCTGTGCTATATAGTAAAACCTTGTTGCTTATCTATTTTACATATAGTAGTTTGTATCTGTTAATCCCAAACTAATTTATCTCTCCCCCCACCGTTTTCCCTTTTGGTAGCCATAAGTTTGTTTTTTATGTTTATGCATCTGTTTCGATTTCATAGACAGATTCACTTGTATTATTTTTTAGATTCCACATATAAGTGACATCATATGATATTTGGCTTTCACTGTCTGACAACTTCACTAAGTATAATATTCTCTAGGTCTATCCATGTTGCTGCAAATGGCAATATTTCATTCTTTTTTATGGCTGAGTAACATTCCAGTGTGTGTATATACATACATACACACACACACACACACACACACCCCGCATCTTCTTAAGCCAATCGTCTATTGATGAGCACCTGGGTTGTTTCCATGTCTTGGCTATTGTCAATAATGTTGCTATGAACACTGCGTTGTTTTTACACAGCAGGACGCTGAGGCTCAGGGAAAACAATTCCCTGAAGCCACAAGATAAGTATGTGGCCACGTGAGAATGCAGATTTTCAGTGTGGACTTGCCTCCCAGCCATCAGTGTATTAAGTGCAGGGGATAGGAAGGCTTCCCACACTTGGACATCATGCTTCTCTAGAACAATTTTCAAATCTCATGTTCTCAACAACCTATTACTTAGAGAGACTGCCTAGGTCACAGCTTCGCAACAGATACTGCATGAATATACTAGTCTACCATCAACAGGTTACAGGTGTGCTGAGATAGCTCTCTCCTCAGCTCACAGGATGGCCTGAGAGTTATCTGGGATGAGAAATTTCCCTGAGCCAGTATTCTGGACAGCAGGCATCCTTATCCATTGACCCAAGTAGGAGGTGCAAGTATAGTTTTCTATGGGTGAGAAAGATTGAGAAGCATGACCCTGAATTCTGAAGATATGCAAATGTCAGAGATTCTGAGCTCTCCATTCTAGTTGTCCTAGTGGATTGCCAATGGACTGCAAAGCATAGTAACTCAGTCATTCCCTATCCACAAGATACAAAGGGGCTTTGTGAAGTCTTAAATTCTTCTTGTAAGGAGGAAGCTTAGAAATCATCAGGTTCTGCTCTTTACCATTTGCAATAATCACTTCCAAAGTATCTGGAAAATTGACTTCCAGCCTCTGTTCAAACAGCTGCATTATGGAGGGAAGGGAGGTGGGGGGAGGGCCAGTTCCTCTCTCAATCAACTAATCAATATGTTGTGAGCTGAGTGGGGGGAAATTTTGTTTCAAATTTCTTCTTCTGTGGTCTCATGTGCCTCCTGCTGACTAAAAGTGTCCACTTCCAATTTTAGATTTTATTAAACTAAAGATATTGTGTTAATTCATTTTAAGTTATCCCCAGAATACGGTTTTAAATTCACATGACTCTAGGAAGTCACTTTTATTGAGAGCAGCCAAACATTTACAAGTACACGCACTTAAGAGCCATTTTAAATTTTATCTTTTGTCACCACCTGGTGGTAGAACATTTTCTCACGTCTCTTTTTTTTTTTTTTGCACTTTAAGTTTTCTTCTGTTGGTGGTAAGGAAAATTTCTTAACCAAGAAAATGAGTTAACTTTACCATTGATCGTCAAGTATTAAACTTTAGCATTGAAGTCAAGTATTGATGCAGACTAAGCATGTAAACACTTAATAAATATATTTAATGAATGAATTCTAATTTGTTTTAGTGAATTGTAAAGTCTATGATTTTTTTCACTTGAATTACATAAAGCTCTCATATGATGAATAAAAGTGATCCACAGTATTAGCTTAGAGGTAGTTTTCTTTCTTTTCTTAAGTTTAATTGATTTTTGGTTTAAGCTAATAGAGCTACATGAATGGAAAAAGTCGGCTGAGGCATTTTATTATTATTTTAAGAATGCAAATACATTTAAGTTACAACGTTTAAAAGATAGTTTCTATGACACAAAAGTTAAGATTTGGTAAAAATTTATGAAATATGATTGAAAAAGTGTGAAACCTTTGCAAATTCCTGAAGAACTACTGTATTAGGGAAAAAAAACAAAAAAACAAAACCTGAGCTCTACATCATTTGCTGTAGACCATCGCCACCTCGTGGATTGAGAAAGAAGTACTACAGGCTGTGAATCTTTTAAGGTGGATTTTTTTATTGATAGAAAACTCCTACTCGGAATTTAAATTAAATGCAATAATTGGAAACAACAGCAATAACAAGTCTGACAACATACTTACCTACCAAGCAATTAGGTAATTAAAATTCCAAAAGGAATTTGATTAAAAACTATCAATCAGAGTCATTTCTTAGCCCCCAATTTGGCTATACCATCCTAGGCAATAACAACGACTTTGAGGTTCAATTCCACATCTGTCAAGCAAAGGAAGTGGATTGGACAGACTCCTGCAAACGCAGGACTTTGGGATCATAGCAATTGTAAGTCCAAATGCAATATACATTCATTTTTCTGTTTTCAATATTTGTTATAGTTCTGGATTTATAACCTGCTTGAAAGAGATGTTTTCTATTTTCTCATTTATAATCAAATAAAATATCCATTTGTCCATCATTTTAGGCCATGTGCCCCCAGAAGAAGCACTAATGCTAAACAGCTTTCCTATGTCTAATTGGTAAATCCTATGGCATGAAAATATGTATAAATAGCATTACATGTTTATGAAATAGGTACATTAATCATTTCTGTACACAATGTTAACACTAAAACAATGCTAACAGCTCATGTATATGACCAGATTCTCTCATTTCATGGCTACTTGTTGAATACTTAATTTGGTATAGAATTCTCGAGAATTATTAATCCAGTATTGTGTCTTTAAAATGTATGAAACTTTTCCTTTTCTCTGTTAACAGGGGACAAGAAACCTTTTAAAAGGTCAAACTGTTTGTTGTAAGAATATTTTTATGTCAAATATTTTAACTTTTATTAGGTCATCTCTATAAATAATAAAAACTGGTTAAGGTCAGTATATTAAAACATAACAAGATTTACATTTATATAAACTTATATGTAGTCTAGAAAAAGAAAATCAGAAATATGGCAGAGTTTAGAACAGCATGAGATCTTTTGGATGCATGTTTAAATCAAAGGGCAATCATTTTATAAGTGTGAGAGTGTGAAACTTATTTACAAGGACCTAATATTTCATGTCACTTTTACTAGTGCCATGCACAAATTCTGCTCTGTTGGTCTCGTTTCTACAGCGAGTTATTTTTTCAATTCACTATTTTCTTTATAAATATACATATATGTTATGTGTATATAGTTGTGTGTTACCACAAATGCGTAAAGAGTGCCGATCTTTAAAAAAAAAAAAAGTAAGTAGATTAAATGTTCTTCTGAGCATGGATGAAGTTTTTCAAGCTTAGTAATTGGCAACTCCTACATCCATGCCTCTGTTGAAGTGATTAAAAAAGAATCATTTCCCAGAACTACAGGTGCACAACAGATTGGAATCATTATGCAAAAGAACAGAAATCTGGAAAAAAACCCAGTGAATAAAAAAAGCCATGTTCCTGGCCACTTTTGCCTTTAGCTCTCTGTTTTTTTTCAGCTCTATTTGGATATACAACATGAAATACGTAAAAATTATAATAGAGTTGAAGTAAGCCATTCAAGATTAGCAATGTATGCCTTGAATTAAACAAACTCCAATCAGAATGCACTGGAGATGGAAATGAACTAAAGGCCAAACTTGTATTAATACATTTTAAAAGCTAAAGTTTATGTAGGGGAGTTGACAGATTGGAATGCATTACATGAGTTTTTAGAAAACTACACATTTTCTGCTGGTCTTTTGAATTTCCCAACCTGTACCAATTCAAGAGAATCACATTTTCACTTATGGATGTGTTAAGCCTCTCAGACCCTGGGCCACCTCAAGTGTTTGAAATCTCCATCTCAAAGCCAGTCTGAGGCCCCAACTGCTGGTCACCGTGTGTTGTTTCCAGAGCCCTCTTCTGAGCAAGAGATGTGAAAATTTATTGATGGCTTTGTCGTCGTGTTTCCATGATTCCATAGTCAAGATCTTGTAAGTGTAAAGTGACTTTTCCTCAAATGTTCCCCTAAGAATGTCATCTTTCATCTAGCTGGAGAGAAAGAACAAATGAAATGAAATAAATAAATAAATAAATACTGTAACAGAGGGGGGAAATGTATGTAAAACAAACAAAAAAAAAGGTCTGGAAATCAAACTGAGTAGGGATATTTGGGAAATGAAACCTGTGAAAGCAAAGAGGAATAACTCTTAGTTCAAAGAACAGCAGAATGAGTTAGGCTAGACAGTATAGAAATGAATGGGGCCACTCATTAATGTGTATGTCAATATTAAATTTGAAGGAATAATGGAATGGGGTGAGAGACTGGGTGAAAGGGGGTGGCCAGAAACAGGGTCAAATAGTTAGATGGTGGGAGAATGGAAGAGCAAAGAAAAAAACTGGTCATTGAGTTACTTTAACCTGCTGTTAAAATATATGTAATTTCTGGGTTATTCATTCAACATTTATCTATGACAATGACTCTTAAGAAAGCATCCACGCCTAAGTGTATGGGGACCAGGGGTTGTTTTAAATGCTTTGCTTCTCTGTGCCATTCTTTCTGATTTGATCTTTCCTAAAGAGTGGGAAGCAAAGATTTTGTTTTTGTTTTTCAAGTAGGCGACCTAGAACTCCGAGAGAAAAGAGGAAGTTGGAGAGGTTTTCTGAAAGCAAAAGTTGTAAGAAGGACTCGTTGGAGGACTTGCAGGGGACGCTTTGGGCTAGAACAGAATGAAGTTGGGAAGATCTGGGGAGGAGTAATGAAAGGGACGAGATCAAACTTGGTGAAAACTGAGGGGCGGGAGCGGCGAGGCAGGAGACAGGGCCGGGCGAGGAAGTGGGAGCGCGCGAGTGTGAGGGACACGGGTCTGCCCCGGGTTTGGGGCGGTCGTTCTCACCATTGTCCCCGTGGTTTTCCGCCTGGGGAAACGTTATGAAACATTTCCTTCCTCTGTGTCATTGAACCCCTCCCTCTTTTTCGATGGAAGAGCTGCTCAGCTTTTGCTTAGGGACCTATCTAGGTGGAAAAGCTCAACGTTTCTCGCTTTCCTAACGCGGAGGCAGCCTTTTCCCTTCCTCGGGGAAGAGGAAGGAGGGGTCGGGGAAGGAAACCGACTGCATAATTTCCCCACTGTACACTTTGTAGTCCCAGCGATGCTGCCGCTCCCTGGGTGCAAAAGTGGGGTTCCTTGACGTTTGTGCCAGACCTGGCCTACGTCCTGCAGCTGCTAGTAGGTGGAAGAAGGCAAACTGGGTGGGAGTTGATTATTTCTCGAATGAAGAGAATGCGCAGTTCCCTCCCTAGGCTCTGGGAAATTGAACCGCGCGTTCCAGATCACCTATTCCGGAAGTGTGAACCCGGGTTCCCACTGAGAAGTCTCTAAGGCTGGGGCCGAAGGCGGGGGGGGTGGGTGGTGGAAAGATGGTGGAAGGGGGAAGGGCGAAGGTTTAAAATGCAAACCCATTTTAAAGTCAATGGCCTGGAAAGTGTCTCCTGGCTTCCTCACGCAGGCACGCTTTCTAGGGGACGCGCTGGCCCTATCAAGGTTTCCCGAGAAAAGTTGGGGCGAAGAGAGAGCACGCTACAGCAAACCGGCCTGTGGCAGGCCAGGGAGATGGAGAGGTGGAGTGGGGTATTTTTCTAGAAAGGGGAGCCCTGGCTCATCTCCCAGATTGAAGAGGCGGGCGCTGGCGGGGGTGGGATGCGGTGAGAGAGGGGGCCGGCGCAGGGACAGCCCCCCGGCAGGGAAATCTTGGAGAAAGGACTCCGCTCTCCACCCCGACCGTCCCTTCTGGAAACTTCAGTCCCACGCGCGAACTGCGCTCCCGCAAGAAAGGGGCGGCGGGAAGGGACGGTAGTCCGGGAAGGCGGCGGGGGGAGAGCGCGGTGGCAGGGAGTACCTTCTCCCAGCAGCAGCCCCAGACGTACAAAGTGCTGCTCACAGCGCCTCTCCTGCGCCTTCCGCCCCCAGACTGACGAGCCAGTGGCGCCGAGCCAGAGCGGAGGCCGCCCCCTCCCCCGCCCGGGCCCGCGGCGCAGAACGCGGTTTCGCTCCGACTGAGTTCAGGGGGCGGCGTCCCGGGGATAGAAAGGCGGCCAAGAGGGAGGAGAAAGGGGGTAAGGGGGGGTGGGCGGAGACATATTCAAAGACTATAAAAAGGCGGCCCGGGCTGCCCCGTTCTTGCACTCGCTGGAAAGCGGCTCAGAGCCTGGGGCCTTTGCATAGCCAGGGCGCGCAGTAGGGCCGAGAGGACAGAGCCCAGCGCAGAGCGAGGTGCACCGCGACCGAGGCGGAGGCCGAAGTGAGGAGCTCCAGGCGCCGATCCTCGTGTGGCCCGTCGTCCCTCTCCCGGAGGCGTCCCAGGGCGCTCCGTGTCTCCGCATCAGCCACCCCGCCAGAGCCTGCTGCGCGGTGCCTCCAGCTGTTCGCTAGAAGAAAAACTTCCCGCGCGCCGGCAGAACTGCAGCGTCTCCTCTCTAGTGACTCCGGGAGCCCCATCTGCGGCTGGCTCTGCGCGCACTTTCCAAGAATCATAGCAATTGTTAATTTTAACAATCCCGAGGCAGGCCAGCTAGGCTCTGCGCTCCGGACCCGAACAATAGCCCCTTCGCTCAGTGCGCGGCGGCGCGCGGTGCCTCCCGGGACTCGGGTGCCGCGAGCGGTCCCCGCGGGGTTCAGAAGGCGCACGGCAGGAGGCGACATGGGGAACACGGCGCGACGGTCTCGAGGCTCGCAGCCTGCGCCCGTGCTGCTGCGGCTGCTGCTCGCCGCGGCCTCAGCGCTGCTGGTCGTGCCGGGCGTGCGCGGGCGCCCCACCGAGGAGGAGGAGGAGCTGGTGCTCCTGGCACCGGAGCGCGACCCAGGACACAGGACCACGCACCTCCGCCTGGACGCCTTCGGCCGGCAGCTGCTGCTGGAGCTGCAGCCGGACCGCGGCTTCCTGGCCCCCGGCTTCACGCTCCAGACGGTGGGGCGCAGATCCGGGCCCGACGCGTCGCGTTCTGATCCCGTTGGCGACCTGGCGCACTGCTTCTACTCTGGCACGGTGAACGGCGACCCCAGCTCCGCCGCCGCTCTCAGCCTCTGCGAGGGCGTGCGCGGCGCCTTCTACCTGCAGGGCGAGGAGTACTTCATCCAGCCCGCGCCCGCCGCCGCAGCCGGGGAGGAGCCTCCGGCGCGGCCCCAGTTCCATCTCTTGCGGCGGAGGCGGCGGGGTGGCGGCGGCGCCAGGTGCGGGGTCCTGGACGACGAGACGCAGCTCGCGGGGGTAGCGGGGTCGGAGGACGAACACGCCACGGCGGAGGGGCCATCGCGGGACCGAGCGACACAGCGCACGGGACAGCCAACAGGTATCATTCCCAGAAGAGTGGTTCCCACTTGTCTCTCCATTCATCTCCCTCTCCCTACCTTCTCTGTGCTGCGCGACTTGAGGGTAGAGCCCTGTTCGCAGACGCGAGCCTATGTCTGCGGACAGGACGGAGACGTGGTGTGGAGGGAATGCGGCTTAAGGTTTGGGTTGGTGAACTAACCAAAGCCTGCTGGAGCAGTTAATTCCATTTGCCCTAATAATAAATGATTAAGACAGGACAGACGTTATCAATGATGTTTCTGCTAAGGAGAAGCGTTGATCCGGAAGGGAGAGCTGGTAACCCAATGCCTCCCACTTTAGTTGAATGTGAGCTTGTGCGACTTCTTTCCACCTTGTTCATTTCTTTTTAACAATTGTGCACGTGTCCTTTGGTCGAGTTGCAGCTTCGCGCTTAGTTTTGTAACCGCTGCCTGTTCGCGCACCCTGAGCCCAGAGGAGGGCAGAGATGGAGGGGGGAGGAGGGATAGTGACCTCAGAATGTGCAGCCCGCGAGCCTGGACAGCTGCGCTACGATCCCTGTTCTACTGGCCTCAGTTCCCTTCCCCCCTTTAAGAGTCTGACCCCGACCGGCTGGCGGTGGCGGGGCCCCTCTGCAGAACCTGCTTGGGAGGTCTCTGCCCGGCTCGCCCCGCCTCTCCGCGCCTCCCACCAGCCTCCCACTTTGCGCTCCCTCTCGCGGCCATAATTCTGCTCGGAAGCACTGTTGAAAGTTAGTCACCGGTGATCCTTCCTGCTCCGCCTTCCCCTGTTTCTCTCGGTTGTGTGCAGTGCTTCCTGTCTAGTTCTTTTCATTCTGTCACTCACTGGGGTGCCTTGTTTCTTTTTTGAACTTTCTCACGTGGCTTGTAAAATGTTCCTCTTCACCCCTGTACGTCCGCTCCTTGAAGCGGTTACGTGGTCAGAGCCCAGTGTAGAACGTCCCTGGGGGCTGGGTCTCAGTCAGGAGTCAGAGGGCTCTTTTCGAAACAATCAGCCGTGGCCCCGTGGTCCGAAGCAGGAACTTATTTCCCTGGGGCGGTGGGAGTGGGGCAGTCGGCTGCTTGGCAGACTGGGTGGTCCTTGTGCCCGGATTTGGCAAGAGCAGACCACCGCAGGGACCCGTGGAACGAGCGAGCAGTGCAGTGCAGGCTGAGATTCCTTCAGGCCCGGCCCCTCGGCAGAGGCCACAGCCCAGTCCTGGGCCTTCCACGTGGAGCCCGATGATCTCATTCAGGATTTGATTCCTGGCCTGTGAAAGAGTGACTCAGGGGCTCTGCCTGCCCCCCTTGCTCCAAGATTTTACTACAGCTGGGGAGAATGGTTGCGCACACTGCCTTTTTCAGATTGTATGATCTCAGAGAGGACAAAAGAAATCCTGCTCAAAAAAAAAAAAAAAAAAAAAGCCTGACCTGACACCCCTCAGAGGAGCACATGGCCTTTTTTATTTACAGTAAAGGAGAAAACTTTAAAAATAACATTTTCGGTGAAAAGAAATGCAAATATTTTTGTTATTGTTGCTCCGGGTGTATTTTTGTATTATTTTCTTTGACTGGTTAGGCTTTCTTTATATACTCTGGGAAGGTAGCTATCCTTGGCTAAACTGCCCCTGAACAAACTATCTTCCTTGTGTCTTTACAGGAACTAGAAGCCTAAGAAAGAAGCGATTTGTGTCCAGCCCCCGCTATGTGGAAACTATGCTTGTGGCCGACCAGTCCATGGCAGAGTTCCACGGCAGTGGGCTAAAGCACTACCTTCTCACCTTGTTCTCGGTGGCGGCCCGGTTATACAAACACCCCAGCATTCGGAATTCAGTTAGCCTGGTGGTAGTGAAGATCCTGGTCATCTATGAGGAGCAGAAGGGGCCAGAAGTGACTTCCAACGCTGCCCTCACCCTGCGGAACTTCTGCAACTGGCAAAAGCAGCACAACCCGCCCAGTGACCGGGATGCAGATCACTATGACACTGCGATTCTTTTCACCAGACAGGTGAGAAGAAGACATTGCCAATGATGAGAGTATTCTCTTGCGAATCAGTTTTGTAATAAGCAAACGTATGTAAGGCATTTTACCAATATTTTTGCACTTATATTTTTTAATTGGCTACCATGATTAATCTTCCTTATTCCTTTTAATATTTTAATATCTCAAGTTTCACAGTCTTATTTGAATAGCATTGGGGAAAATCTTAAAGTCACACAAAGTACTCCTAAAAGAACGGCTCAACAACAATGAATGTAGATGCCCTAAAGCACATGTGAAGTTACACCCTGCCAAAAAGTTAGATCACAAGGTTCGTGCTCTGTCTCTGTTAATACGGACATACCTTTGCTCCTTGTAGGACCTGTGTGGCGCCCAGACATGTGATACTCTTGGGATGGCAGATGTTGGAACTGTGTGTGATCCCAGCAGAAGCTGCTCGGTCATAGAAGATGATGGCTTACAAGCTGCCTTCACCACAACCCACGAATTAGGTGAGTCTGTTTTAGAGTGAGAGTTAGCCCAATTCATGAATTCAAATTGATAAATTATGTATTAATTTAAGAGGGAGAGTCTGCAGGTTATATTGCTCTTTTAAGGTGCCAAATCTCCCTAGAAACTGCAGAAAATAGTTTTCCACTCTTCTCAACATGGTCATTTTTGTTAGAATGCAAAATAAGATAGTAGGAGCTATGGACACATTTGGAAATTTACATGTTTGTTTACACCCTGTGAAAAGTAGACATTGTCTCTAAAATAGATTATCTCCCAAACACATTTCTTCCTCTAGAAATATCACTTTGAGACAAATGAATCCCTGTTGGGGAAAAAAAATGCTGCAAATGACCTGTATTTTAATGTGGGTTTCGGATGTCTTCATAGGCCACGTGTTTAACATGCCACATGATGATGCAAAGCAATGTGCCAGCATTAATGGTGTCAACCGGGATTCCCACATGATGGCGTCAATGCTTTCCAATTTGGACCGCAGCCAGCCCTGGTCTCCTTGCAGTGCTTACATGATTACATCATTTCTGGATAATGGTCATGGTAAGATGCTCCAGCTACTCTTTCTAGATGTTATCCAACCATCCACATGTAGGGTACTAGTGAAACCAGTTCTTTCTTTCTTTTCTGTCCTTTTTATTTTCCCTCCTTCAAAATGACTTTCATTGTCAACCGCATGCATTTTTAGATCTTAATTTCCAGTAAAAGATAGTGCTTCTGGTCAGGTAGCTCCCAGAGTACATTAACTTAAGTTTTTAGCAGAACAATGATTTCCTGTCATTGTTAATGCAGAAATATCCCATTGAGAATAATATCTTAATGATAGTTTAAATCTCTCTGACATTCTCCCCCCAAACTCTTCAGCTTTCAAATCGCTTCGCTATATATTATTGCTTTTGGTAAGTATTTTCTGAAACTGATCTACCCACTGCATGCTTTAATTTGCTATTTCTTAATATTCATTGGCATTTTTCCTTGCAGGCGAATGTTTGATGGACAAGCCCCAGAGCCCCATACAGCTCCCCTCTGATCTCCCCGGGACCTTGTACGATGCCAACCGGCAGTGCCAGTTTACATTTGGGGATGAGTCCAAACACTGCCCGGATGCGGCCAGCACGTGCACGACCCTCTGGTGCACAGGCACCTCTGGCGGATTGCTGGTGTGCCAGACCAAACACTTCCCCTGGGCCGACGGCACCAGCTGTGGAGAAGGGAAATGGTGTGTCAACGGCAAGTGTGTGAACAAGACTGACAAGAAGCATTTTGATGTGAGTTTTCCACTGCAACACACGCTCCTTTAAAATTCAGAATTGAAAGAGACCAAGTGATGCTAAAACATTAGATACCACGTTAGCATCCTGACCTGTGGGCTCTCGCAGGGATACAGGATAGAGTCGTATTATTGATTCTTTGTCCCATGTCTTTCTCTTCTATTTCCTGAAAAGGTCTCCGTAGAGGTTTCTAACGCTGATCATTTCTGTCTCCATTTAGACTCCTGTTCATGGAAGCTGGGGGCCGTGGGGGCCCTGGGGAGACTGTTCAAGAACGTGTGGTGGAGGAGTTCAGTATACAATGAGGGAGTGTGACAACCCGGTCCCAAAGAATGGAGGGAAGTACTGCGAGGGCAAGCGCGTGCGCTACAGGTCCTGCAGTATTGAGGACTGTCCAGAGAATAATGGTGAGTAGAGAGAAGGTGAAAAGGATGCGCTGCAAACGGGTGGTTGAAGACCGGAAACAGATAACACCATCGTCTCCTTCTATTTCCAGGAAAAACCTTTAGAGAGGAACAGTGTGAGGCACACAATGAATTCTCCAAAGCTTCCTTTGGGAGCGGGCCCGCGGTGGAGTGGACACCCAAGTACGCAGGAGTCTCACCCAAGGACAGGTGCAAGCTCATCTGTCAAGCCAAAGGCATTGGTTACTTCTTCGTTTTGCAGCCCAAGGTAGTGACTTTTCTTCAGACTTTTTGCCTAAGAAACAAGGCCTTAGCTTGCTCCCTTTTCATTCCAGCTCTGTTGTACTTTCTTTAATTTATATATATATATATATATATATATATATTAAAAAAAAGCTGAGCTTTTAATTTATTTATTATTTATGGCTGCATTGGGTCTCTGTTGCTGTGCACGGGCTTCCTCTAGTTGCAGCGAGCAGGGGCTACTCTTCGTTGCAGTGCGTGGGTTTCTCATTGCAGTGGCTTTTCTTATTGCGAAGCACGGGCTCTAGGTGTGAGAACTTCAGTAGTTGTGGCATGCGGGTTTCAGTAGTTGTGGCTCGCAGGCTCTAGAGTGCAGGCTCAGTAGTTGTGGCACACGAGTTTAGTTGCTCTGCGGCATGTGGGATCTTCCCGGACCAGGGCTCAAACCCATGTCCCCTGCATTTTCAGGCAGATTCTTAACCACTGCGCCACCAGGGAAGCCCTAATTTATATATTAACGTGTTCAATTTCAGGTTAGAACTGCTTTGCTTCTAGATACATTGGCAACTGCTTGCTTTGAGTTTGGTGCTGTTTTGGGTTATGAATGAAGCTTGAATCCAGTGCTTATGATTCTTGCAATGGTTTATTATTACTCCTATATGTGAAGAAAAGCCCTTTACCCATGGTTAGGTAAAGTATGTGTTAACATGGAAACCATCCAGTGGTTTTGGAAAATAGTTCAGGTGTGGCCCAAAGTACTTGTCACTGGGTGACTAGCAGTAGTATGTGCAAATGGGCTTATTAAAATGAAAGTCTGAGCATTGAGAGCTCTTGTGTTTGAGAACATATACTGAACTAATGGAAGCATTGTTTTGCTGAGGAGATGAATCTGGCTCTGAGGTAGAAAATGGAATTGAATTTGGTTGAAATTATCATGTGTCATTATCACTGTGGGCTATGAAAACAGTCTTCAGTTGCAGATTCAACATTCAAGTGATTTATTCAGCACCTGTTATTGCCAGGTAGTATTCTAGATACTGGGGATACAGCAGTAAACAAATTGACAAAAAGCTCTGCTTTTTTGACCTTAGCTAAAAGTGAGATAGGATACAAATAATCAAAATATTTATAATATTTTCAGATGGAAAAAAAGCCAAAGAGAAGGGTAGTGTGTGCCGTGTTATAGAGTACTATTTTAATTTTGATAGTCAGGAAAGCAAAGATGTAATGGTAATGAAGAAAACTTTCAGAACTATCCTAGCATCATCTCTTGCCCTTGTTAATGTGTGACACCAGGTACGTGCCCTTCCTTTTTCAGGTGGTAGATGGCACTCCTTGTAGCCCAGATTCCACCTCTGTCTGCGTGCAAGGACAGTGTGTAAAAGCTGGTTGTGATCGCATCATAGACTCCAAAAAGAAGTTCGATAAATGTGGCATTTGTGGAGGAAATGGATCTACATGCAAGAAAATATCAGGATCAGTTACTAGGGCAAAGTAAGTGTTAAAATGCCATACTCCCAAAGGTCTTATCATTTCGATGTAACTTTTTACAGGTCTGGTAAAAATTACATTCTTAAATGATTACCTGGTGTTTCAAGCTAAGTATTGATTATATGATTAGCTGGTGAATGAGAGATTTTTATATCTGTTTTCCTTGTCTGCAGACCTGGCTACCACGATATTGTCACAATTCCAACCGGAGCCACAAACATTGAAGTGAAACAACGGAATCAGAGGGGATCCAGAAATAATGGAAGCTACCTTGCCATCAAAGCTGCCGATGGCACATATATCCTGAATGGCGACTTCACTTTGTCCACTTTAGAGCAAGACATCACGTACAAAGGTAGTGTCTTGAGATACAGTGGCTCCTCTGCAGCATTGGAAAGAATTAGAAGCTTTAGCCCTCTCAAGGAGCCCTTAACCATCCAAGTCCTGACAGTGGGCA
The DNA here is from genome assembly GCF_964165515.1 of Mesoplodon bidens. Lineage (NCBI taxonomy): Eukaryota > Metazoa > Chordata > Mammalia > Artiodactyla > Ziphiidae > Mesoplodon > Mesoplodon bidens. The sequence continues at coordinate 18,788,322 of NC_138161.1, forward strand.
ATGCCCTTCGACCGAAAATTAAATACACCTATTTCGTGAAGAAGAAGAAGGAATCTTTCAACGCCATCCCTACTTTCTCCGAATGGGTCATTGAAGAGTGGGGCGAATGTTCCAAGTCATGTGGACAGGGTGTGCAGAGAAGGCTGGTGGAGTGCCGAGACATCAATGGGCAGCCGGCTTCAGAGTGTGCAAAGGAAGTGAAGCCGGCCAGCACCAGACCTTGTGCGGACCTGCCTTGCCCCCTCTGGCAGCTGGGGGATTGGTCGCCATGTTCCAAGACTTGCGGGAAGGGTTACAAAAAGAGAACCTTGCAGTGTCTGTCCCATGATGGGGGTGTGTTGTCTCACGAGAGCTGCGATCCTTTAAAGAAACCTAAACATTACATAGACTTTTGCACAATGGCAGAATGCAGTTAAGCAGGGGCAGTGTTGAGGGAAAAAGGCAGTGGGGAAGGGCTGATGCACTGAAATCAAGAAGGCTGAAGGAATCCAGTGCACCTTGCCGGTGATCAATGAGGTGTGCCGATGAGTTGGGAGGTACAGGTAGGTAGAAAAGAAGTTTGATCATCAGAACTGCCTTCCAGTTACAAAATTGATAGGGTAGTTTATGAGGATCATTAATAGCAGACCAATAAGATAGCATGAGAAAGCCCCAGGGCGTTATTATTTCTTTTGTTAAGTCTATGACAAGTTTTTACAAAAATAGAAACAATTGTCAAAGTAAGTGTAAGAAATATTACAATCCCTGTTTCCTGGTACTGATGAAATACTTTGTATCATGGAGGTTGGGAAATGAAAAGCAGGAGGAAGATGAGATTTTTGGTTTAAGATGTGGCTTACTTTACCTCACTACCTATGGAGGGAGAAAGGAATACACATAGGATCTTTGACCATCACTGTTCCTAACTGCTGTGGTTTCAGAGAATGTTTATGCCATCTCTTCTGTTGAGAGTTAAGAATTCAGGACTGTCCAGCATGAGAAATGCTTAGCAACGTCCAGTGACTCAAATGACTCCATCTTTCCTTTCTTGTGCTGTTATTGTGTCTTTATTTGTGAATTCATTTTGACAAAGAAACAATTCCATGTATTTGTAAAAAAACAGCATTAAGTCTACAAGGGGAAGAAAAGCAGTGATGTATCAGATGCTGGTAAAAGCTAGGGGAGGCCTGTTGATCTGGGTACCTCCTACATTTCTTTCCTCCTGATGTAAGCCTACTTAAGGAATGTGGATGTGGAAAAAAAAAAAAAAACACAGTTTGTGTCTGAAAAAAGTAAGATCACACAAAAAGAATGTAATGCCAGAACAAGAACGGGGTGTGTACAATGGGGTCCCCAGTGTTTGGGGACATTGAGAACACACATCTCACGGTGGGGAGGCTACTGAGGGGTAGCGGGTCCATCCCCAGCAGCTGGTCCGACAGTCATATCCTGGTGAATGTCTGTTCAGCTCTTCTACTATGAAAGAAAATGACTTTTTTCCATATGTATATAGTAAAATATGTTACTATAAATTCTATGTACTTTATAAGTATTGGTCTGTGTGTTCCTTCTAAGAAGGACTATAGTTTGTAATAAATGCCTATAATAACATATTTATTTTTATACATTTCTTTCTAATGATAAAACTTTTAAGTTATATCGCTTTTGTAAAAGGTCATATAAAAATAGAGTATTTATACAATATATGTTACTAGGAAATAATAAAAGGACACTTTTTGAACATGTGTCTATTTTTTTTAATGGGAATTAATTCCTGGGTAGGAAATCTGAAACACAGATTTTGAATTTTTGTTTGTTTTGTTTTAAAAATGTCTGGTTTATTACCTTTTTAACACTGATAAAAATGTTTCATTGCATACATTTTGTTAAAACATCTTTATTGGAGTATAACTGCTTTACAATAATGTGTTAATTTCTGCTTTTTAACAAAGTCAATCAGCTATACATATACATATATCCCCATATCTCCTCCCTCTTGCGTCTCCCTCCCACACTCCCCATCCCACCCCTCTAGGTGGTCACAAAGCACCGAGCTGATCTCCCTATGCTATGTGGCTGCTTCCCACTAGCTATCTATTTTACATTTGGTAGTGTATATATGTCCATGCCACTCTCTCACTTTGTCCCAGCTTACCCTTCCCCCTCCCCGTGTCCTCAAGTCCATTCTCTACATCTGCGTCTTTTTTCCTGTCCTGCCCCTAGGTTCTTCAGCACCTTTTTTTTTTTTTTTTAGGTTCCATATATATGTGTTAGCATACGGTATTTGTCTTTCTCTTTCTGACTTACTTCACTCTGTATGACAGACTGTAGGTCCATTCACCTCACTACAAATAACTCAGTTTCATTTCTCTTTATGGCTGTGTAATATTCCATTGTATATATGTGCCACATCTTCTTTATCCATTCATCTGTCAATGGAACAGATATTGAATCTGAAGAGAGAATATTTTCTTCAATTCTTTGGAAGTATGATTTCATTCTAATGAAATTATTTTATGTATCCTTGGGGTATGTGATTGCTACAAAGAAAGAAATCTGTTATATCTTTGCTGATAGATAGGTTTGTTACTAATGTAATAATATACACCAGTGGTTGGCCAACTTTTTCTGTAAAGAGCCAAATAGTAAATAGGTTTTGTGCGTCATACCATCTCTGTCACAACTACTCAACAGTGCTGTTGTAGCATGAAAACAGCAATAGACAATACAGAGATGAATGGGCATGGTGGTGTTCTAATAAAACTTTATTTATGAAACAGTGGGCCAAATTTGTTCTGTAGGCATAGTTCGCCAACCTCTGATGTGTAACATATAAAATGGAAAAAGATGGGATTCTGAATACATTTGAATTCATATCTCTTCCTCAATTATATCACGTAAGTAAAATTTTGTGAAAGTATTTAAGCTAATGAGTAGAAAACGATGCCTCATAAATTATATTTGGGATAGACATGCTTGGTGAGCCAAGCCCTCCAAATATTTCATGTGCTCTTCAGGAATACACGGGGTGTTTTGGAGAAACCTCGGAGCACCCAGGCCACCCTCTTGGTAGCCTTTTGTAAGTCACTCTATTTTAAATACTACATGGTACATCAGTGGCTTTAAAAGTTCAGACCGCTTCCAAAGTAACTACATTTCTCTCAGGAAATAGCTTACTTGCTAGAAGACTCGGATTATGTGGTTAACCACAGACATTTCCAACTTTATATTTTCATCCTTTTTTTCACCCTCCTTTCTCAAGTAGTTCTATATAATATGCTAATTTCAGATTCCAACGGTAATTCTAATTTGCCCGCAGAATTACTCAATGTTCTTCCCCTGAGCAGTTGAATTTAAGATATTCAGGAACCAGGTGCATGGAGCAGAAAGTGGGGCAGAAGAGGGGAAAGACATGTTAGTCTATGCTTAAGTTTTTTCCTACCTATTGGCCACCAGACTGAAAGGTGAAAGTCAAATCTCACACCATGGGCAGTGGCCCCATATAACTCAGTTAAACATAGAATTTGGTCATGCAATTCAGTGCCCTAACATGCTCTTTGCACCAATAACCTCTCCCACAATTATTTGTTTGGCCACATTATTAAGGTACAAATCCCCATAGTAAGTGACATGGAGGACACACACACACACACACACACACACACAAGACCGTTTTCCTCAATTACCATATAAGCTATTTGATAAAATGAGATAAATGTACCTAGAATGATAACTCATAATTTAAAAAAGTCATTTTCAGATCTAGCCTAATTCACTGATGAGTTTTTCCTTTTCAAAGGCTTACATTGATTTGGTGTAGTAAGCAAGGAGAATGAAATTCAGGACACAAAGTGATAAAAATAGCCGAAAGATTTTCCACTACTCTCTTTATTCTCAGCTCAAGGTAATGGCAAACAACTTTCTAAGTTGCCACCTTATTTTCTTCAGCCATCTGCTGGTGAGATTTCCCTTTTATCAATCAATGGAGCCATTTAAAATACTCTATTTTGGCAGCAAAGAGAGTTTAGCTTAAAATACACATCCGGTTCTGTGAGCTTGACCTGCTTAAAAAGAGGAAAGATTTTGTGCTCACTTCTGTTGCAGGTACAAATGATGAGCTGGCGTGATGTTGAGGACTCATTCAAACACCTAATTTTCAGAACATTCTGCAGGCACTTTCTTTCTCTAGTATTTCAATAACCACTATGCAAGCACAATTTTTGCATCAGAGCTTTCACACAAAAGTCAGCAAAAATCATTTCCACCTTTCGCTTTTGTTTAATTTGTCTTCCAGAAGAGGGTTCTGTAGATCTTAATGTAACTTAGGAACAACAGATAACAGCTACAATTTGCTAATCTCGTTGGTTTTCCAAAAAAGAAGAAAAACAAAAATGGTTAACATAAAGGATGGGTGTGCTAGACCTACCAACAAAATGGACCAAAGTTACTCCAGTATAGAAATGTAGTCTGTTCTGCCATATGCATACTTCTGTGAAATGAATGAGTTAATAAGACATTAGCAGAATGGAAATAGTACAATGTGGAAGATGCTTTGGTTCATCAACAATTTTCCCAGCCAATAAATGTTTGGTGCCTTCTCTTAAGAGCAGTGGAACAGAAAATATACTAAGTCATGAACATGGCAAGTCACAGAGGAATACAGAACTATGTAGAATCTCCACTCATGCCAGTTGTCTCCATTTGGTCTGCATCTTGGAAGTTCCTAATGTGGTCTGTGTTCCGTTTGCTCTTGTATTCATAATTCAAAAGCCTGAACTTTTCCTTACAGCCTCTTCTATTAATCACATTGCCCTTGTTTTAGGGTAAGTTTGTATAATTACAAGCAGCCATTTGTAATTTAGCATATTTTGTTAGCTATCTTAATTTCTTTTCCTTTAGGGCTACTATTGTTCTATGTTCTACGTCTCTTAAGAGGAGTTATAAACCATTTACTTGCTGGGGTCAGAAGGAGATTGAGGGCAATTTTATGTAGAATAATACAAGAAGGCTTTTTCAATGAGATCTTTGGAAGAAAAACAGAGAGACACAAGGTGACAGCTCTCCAAGGGATGAGATTACAATAGACAGGGGTCTGCACAGGTGGAAGTAAGCTCATCTTCTTGGAGGGGACAGCAAGAGGTCAGTGTGGTTGGAGCACTAAGGAGAGGGGGAAAGAGAAGAGGCCAGTGGAGAGCAGAGAGCTTGCTCAGCAAAAGTAGGAAGTATATTTGGGTTTTGCTCTGAGTGAGACAAGGAGCCAGTGGAAGGAACAGAGCATAGGAGAAACATGGTCTGACTTAACATTTTAAACTGGAAGGAGACCAGACAGGAGCCAGATAAGAAACTATTGCAATAATTGCAATGAACGGTAATGATGGTCTGAACTAGGGTGATAGCCATAGAGGAAGTGAAGGAGGTCAAATTCTGCAGTTCATGACTCTGAGATTTGCAGATGGATATAGATGTGAATGGGGGGAAAATATCATGGATAAGTCCAGGGTTTTTTTGTTTTTCTGTTTTTTTGGTGGGAAAAGAGTGTTCTGTGCAACATTGATGCATACTACACTCTACTTAAAGACCAGCATAAATTAAAAATACAAGATTTTTGGTAAGTATTGAAACCAGTTAAACCTATAGGTAAATATAAGTAATTGTTGAAATTACAGTTTCAAAATTAACTGGAAATATAGAATAGTAGTTAAAGAGAAGATATATAATGTAAAATATTTTCATAATAATAATTCAAGTCTAAAACCATATGTCATATTGACAAAATCATAAGAGTAGGATAGAAATTTCTTATGTTAGGAGTTATTAAAGGACATCATCTTATTCTTGAACTTGGTAATAGGGTAAGTATAGATGAATGATATTTCTTAAAAACAAAAACCCAAAAAGTGTCTCTTCATAGAGAGAGGATGTGTGCAAAATATAACTCATAAATAAAAGAATGGAAAGCAAATAATAAGGTAACAGAATTCCAACCACATTATCATGACAACACATTGTTTAAACTTTCCTATTAAAAGACAAATATCTTCAGGATGTGTTTAAAAATAAAATCCATTGACATGATAAATAAAAGGGAACTAACTAAATCAAAATGACATTTCTTCAAAGAAGTCCAAAGATTTACCAGGCAAAGAGTAGGAAAAAAGTAGGAATAGAATATGAAATCAACCAAAAATTTATTTAAGATGGAAAAGCACTAAGCAAAATAAAAATTTACATATCTTGTGGATTAAAGATAGAATCTACAATAAAAAAATATGTGTCCCGGATAATAGAACATCTATATATCAATCTTAAATTGTTAAAAATACAAAGAATTATCAACAGGTAAGGATTATTCTATTTGTCTTTAAAACCTCTCTCTAGGTCAAGGAAGACCAAAAATGTAAGAAAATTAAAAAAGGTAAAACTTTACAAAGACATATAAAAAGACTGAGTAAAGCAAGAGACATGCAAGTTTCTTTTACAGTAAGTCATAAACCTTCTATTTTGTCCAAAACTAATTAGTAGATTGGATGAAATTCCAATCATTAGCCATTCATAAATTTTTGGAACTTGATAACATAATTCTAAAGTTCTTCTGAAGAAATAAATTTGGTGAAGATAAAATAAAGGGAAATGCAACTGAAAAACACAGTGTAATGTAAGATACCTGTTCAACCGGATTTGAAAATGCACCATAAAATTACAATTAAAAAAAAAAAAAGCAGTACTTGTAGAATTATTGACAAGTATATTTATTTTTGTTTTTTTTTGTTTTGTTTTGCTTTTTGCGGTACGTGGGCCTCTCACTGCTGTGGCCTCTCCCATTGTGGAGCACAGGCTCCAGATACGCAGGCTCAGTGGCCATGGCTCACGGGCCCAGCCGCTCCGCAGCATGTGGGATCCTCCCGTACCGGGGCATGAACCCATGTCCCCTGCATTGGCAGGCAGACTCTCAACCACTGCGCCACCAGGGAAGCCCTTGACAAGTATATTTATATGTGAGAAAGATAGCTCACAAATAAACCTTAGTAATCATAACTACAAAATATTAGAATATAATGAAGTTAGCAACATAAGTCTGTGAGTAAAAATTAATCATTCCAAACAGAGCCTTAAATTAAAAACTAGAAATTTACTTGGAAAAAAAAATTTAGAGCTTTCCTTCAGATCAGTTGTAAACTTAAATTCCAGATATACAGAAAGTTAAAAGATTTAAATTCAACCCTGATTAGCAAATATAGAGAAATATTTATCTGATCTCTGAATGGGAGAGGAAATCTGAACACAGAAATAATGAAAGGTATTAAACAACCAAGACACACACACATAAACGAATTGCTTTGATTGGCATAAAAACTTCAAACTTCTGTGTTTCAGAAGAGCCTTTTAAAAAAATGTGAGAAAAAAAAAGTGTGTTTTCATGAAACACAAAAGACAACCAAGCTTTCCTCAGAACTTTCCCAGAGGCCATTGGTTTCACCCCAGGATTCCAAATGGCCACCCAATTAACCTCTGGTCATCCTTTAGATCTCAAAGTAAAGGTCACTTTTCCAGGGAAACCCTTCCTAAATCCCTCAGGCTAGATTAGCTCTTAAAAAACCCTGCACTTTCCTGTCTTGTCACTTTTCACAGAAATCATATACTCTTTTTAGCTCTGCATTTGTTCTGCTCGATATTATTTTCCCAACGTTTAGAACTCTGCGTGTTCAAATATTATATTTATTTAATGAATAACCATTAAAAGTAGTCAAACTATTGCGTATAGATAGTTCTACCCCTAAGAATCCATGCTAAATAAATAAGCCAAAAGGTTCACAAAGATTTGTATATGAATGTTACATAAATCTAAATGCAGCCACAAAAGAAGTACACTGACAACTACTTATGACATAACAAAACTTGAATCTCAGGGAATTCCCTGAAGGTACAGTGATTAGGACTCTAGGTTTCCACCGCAGGGGGCACGGGTTCAATCCCTGCTTGGGGAACTAAGATCCCACGTGCCGCCACGCAGTGTGGCCAAAAAATTTAAAAAATTTTTAAAAAGCAAAACTTGAATCTCAGATTAGTGATAATGAGGACCAACAGTCCTGGAAGTTCACTGTGTGTTTTTCATGATAATTCAATTAATACTCAACCCCTGCCCCAACTGTGATGTAGATATTATCATTATTCCTACTATATAGGTAAGGAAACTTGGCAAAGAGAAATTGAACTGCTTGGCTGAGCTAGGACAGTTAGCAAGCAGCTCAGCAAGGATTCCAACCCAGACATCCAAACTTGAGAGCCTGTAGCTTCTACACTCTTAAGCATTATGTCATATTATGCTACCAAGTTGTACACACACATAAACACACACTCACACTTAACAATCTATATACACAAAAATAACCTACCTGGCTATTTTTATTTTCTTCTTTGTACGTTTATGTATTTTCCAAATTTTCTACCAAAAAAAAAAAACAACTATATCATTTTTATAGTCAGAAAAAAATGACTTATAAAGGGTAGGAAAATCCTAATTAGAGTGGTTTTCACTGGGTGAATTCTTCCTAACCAGAAATTTCCAGAAATTATAAATAGTTTCTGTTTTTGTTTAATTTGTCCCCAGTAAGAACACTTTAGAAAGCTGAAGCACTTTTGCAGTACCGTATCATAAAAGAAAGTCAGTTTTGTTGGTATTTTATGATGATGGCCATTCCAAGCACGGAGACAGAAGTCAAGATGGATAAATTGGTCTGTTGATTACTAAGTAACTTAATATTCTAACTTAAGTATACAAATTATGTTCTGAGGATATATTTCTGAAGATATATGTGTGTGTGTGTATATATATATATACTATCTATCACTAAAAGTACTAAAATCACATTTCAAATTCAAATCTGAGTTTTCCAACATTTTATATTTTTCTACCTCTCTGTCCCTATTCTCAGTGAATAGCATAAATGAACAGTAAATCTTTAAGAATTTAGAGTTATTGACACTTTAATGTTTTTTAAAAGTGTGTACCTAGCAACCAGAGGAGAGCCAGGAGAATCAAACTCATAAATTCCTATCAGGCATAAAATCCACAGAGATTGTGTATCTACGTATGTGAGGTTCATTGCATTATTAAGTCCTGTAATTCATAGCTGTCTAGGGTGCAAAAGTAGCCAAATGTCAGCACTGAGGAAAGGCTGGACCCAAGCTCCACACTGACATTCTCAGTATTTTGAGACTATCTATGAAACAAAAAGATTCACCGAAACTAAGAGCAAAACAATAAACTACAATCTTCCTGGTAGATAAATGTATAAAGAATAAAGCCAAGGTGTGACAATGTTATCCCTCCTTATTACGGAAGTTTTGTGAAAATTACTTTTTAAATTCAACTGTCCTTTTCAGTTGCTCTCATTTTCCTTATGGAAACTGCCAGAGGGGCAGAGAAATGCTTTTCCTTTAAGTAGGAAGGAGGGAATGTCTACTAAGCACTAACATAGTAACATGTTAGGATGGAATAATGGTTTATTAATGCAGTGCTGTTTATTTCCTTGAACAGCACATCAGTGAAAAGGTACTGTCACCTCATAACCAGGGTAGATAGTTCTAAAATTGTCTCTTCTTTCAAAAAGTCAAGCTAAATACTGAAGTAAAATAATAATCTGGAATTTAAAATTTTCTATCAAAAACAGAAAAGGTGGGGATAGAAGAAACTAAGTCAGGAAAATGATGATGATCATTAAAGCTGAGTGATGGATAGAGACTCATTACACTTTGTTCTCTGCTTCTGTGTAAAGTAAAATAGAAAAACCGAAAAACAAAAGAGAAGCTGTAGTTCTTTTATCCAACTTACAAATCAATGTCAGTACTTGAAATAATTTAAGATATGACTTACATTAGTGTCCTTTTCTACTCTTCCCCATGTTTGGGGGGACAGAGAATAAATGTATGTAAAGTACCCACACTCCTTAAAACAGAAGCACTCCTTAAAACAGCTTGATATGGAACACGAGAGCAAATCATGTAACAGAAAGAAACAAGGAAAGAAAGAAAGAAAGGAAGGAAGGAAGGAAGGGAGGGAGGGAGAGAAGGAGGAAGAAAGAAGGAAAGAAGGAGAGAAAGAAAGAAAGAAGGAAAGAAGGAAAGAAAGGAAAGAAGGAAGGAAGGAAGGAAAGAAAAAGAAAGAAAGAAGGAAGGAAGGAAGGAAGGAAGGAAGAAAGGAAGGAAGGAAGAAAGGAAGGAAGAAAGGAAGGAAGAAAGGAGGGAGGGAGGAAGGACGGAAAGAAGACGGAAGGAGGGAATTGGAGAGAGGGGGAGAAAGGCATTCTTTTTATTTGCAGTGCTATAAAACATAGAACAATGAAATGAGTTTTCTGTTATAAAAGGCTGTGAATTTATCAGTTTTTCTACAAAGGTCTGATTTAAATATTATCATAGGCTATAAAAAATTTACTACTATATAGTATAGACTCCTAGAACTTCTATTTTGCATCAAGAAGTAAACTAAGCAGAGAGAGTGAAAATGAAAAGTCATTTTTGCTTGCATATATTCAGAATTCAATATTAAGGATTAAAAAATTATTATGGCTAATGAAGTACATACCAAGGGATTTTAAATATATAATGTATATATATATACATATGTAAAGCATATATATATATATATATATACTTTATTTTTTTGTATATTTGAAAGAAAAGCTGAGTAAAGAGGAAGGAATTAATATGAAGACACTCAGGGATTTCTCAGTTCCTCAAGCTGAGGGAGACAGGATCATTGGTGAAGCAGGAACACAATGGTCGGCCCAGATAGAGGTCACATTTGGCAACCTTGAAGTTGCAGATGAGGGAGTTCAGCTGAAAGATTAGATCAATAGGCAAGGATCAAAGATCTCTGATTTCTAGCTGAAGCTCTTCACCAGATGTGTTAGATTAGTTGAGTACAGAGTTTCTCTCCATTTTTCTTCTTTAAAGAGAGCTAAGGGTTTACCAGTTCCCTGCTGCATCTTGCATAAAAGCAGGGAAGCTGACCAAATAACAAACACAGGGGCTGAGCAGCTGCCAGAAGTAAAGGCCTTTATAATATTGTTCTGGTTTTTCACTTATTTCAAGTTGGTTTACTCAGTTCTGAATGTTCCAGAACCTTTCACCTTCAAAATTTTCACCAAAGTTGTTAACAAGAGTAGAATCATCAGGCTTGGCTTTCATCTCCTGACTTCTCAGAGCATGCCAGAGGTAATGATAAAAATGGGACTCATTCCAAAGGAACCTTGAGGGGAAAGGGAAGAAGAGCAGGGGCATGGACCATCCATCAGCTAGATAAACAAATTCTGAATAAATGGAAGTTGGCTGGAGGCCTCTATCTCAAACAATAAGGACACGCAATCTGAAAAGCTAGATCTCCAAGTCTATGGGCAAGTTCCTTTGCTGCTACAGATCACAGAGGTGATATCTAGTTTTCAAAGTACAAGATATTCCGGAGCGTTCTCCCTGGCACTAGGACAATTTCTTTCAGAAGTTGGGTATTAGTTAAATCCTGTGCTTTTCTAATTAAAATGCTCTTACACTAGCACTAATATTCTAATACTCTACATTTTTAATATCCTATAAGAAAGCAGTAGTGATAATAGAATTTCCTTGTATGGACCTTCAGTGCAACTTTAGGTTGGAACTCTGAATTGAAGACACAACTATGCAAGATTGCTAAAGAAATCACAGAATATCCTGTTTATTTTTGAGTCTATGCTCTCTTTTCCCTTTCTTAAGACAAAAGCCATTGGCTTTTTGACCAAAACTCATAACAGTATTGTATTTTTTTTCTTTAAAAAACATATGCATGTGAAACATTAAAAGATTAAACTGTAAACAAAGCTGAACACCTGGAAAAGCTTTTGATCCCATAGAGTTGTAAACAGTCAAAAAACCTCACTTTGGGCTACACTAAAAATTGCAGGGACAGTTGCAACACAGTAATACTAAGTTCTTAGCATGATGGGAAGAAGGCAAAACATACAATTTTACAAAAGAAAAATAAAGGCATTGTTGAGAGTCCAGAATTAGGGAATGGAACATTTATTTCTCTGAGGGATTTTGCCATCCACAATGGTGGGACGTTAGGGGAAAAAATACCATACCTTAATTCTTTCTAACATATCTGACTTAAATTATCAATAACCACAAAACAGATACAATCAAAATGTGAACGTTTGTTAATTACAGAGCATCAATAATAATAAAGTCTGTCTTCAGGTTGCTGGATATTACACTTATTCATATTCAGAACCCAGAGGAGAAAGGAAACTAATACTGTTAAAACAAATGCTTACTTTTAAGTAATATTTTGACAGCGACTCTGCTGAATAATCAAACTGTCAACCCCAAAGATTTTATGGAGCAGGAACAGCCCATTGTATTCTAACAGCACATCTTTAAGAAAAACTGCGCTCCTTAAGAATATAGTGTCCACGAATGAAACTTAAAAGCTTTTGCACAGCAAAGAAACCATAAACAAGATGAAAAGACAACCCTCAGAATGGGAGAAAATATTTGCAAATGAAACAACTGACAACGGATTAATCTCCAAAACTTACAAGCAGCTCATGCAGCTCCAAAGCAAAGAGACAAACAACCCAATCCAAAAATGGGCAGAAGACCTAAATAGACATTTCTCCAAAGAAGATATACAGATTGCCAACAAACACATGAAAGAATGCTCAACGTCATTAATCATTAGAGAAACGCAAATCAAAACTGCAGTGAGGTATCACCTCACACCAGTCAGAATGGCCGTCATCAAAAAATCTACAAACAGTAAATGCTGGAGAGGGTGTGGAGAAAAAGGAACCCTCCTGCACTGTTGGTGGGCATGTAAATTGATACAGCCACTATGGCGAACAGTATGGAGGTTCCTTAAAAAAACTAAAAATAGAACTACCATATGACCCAGCAATCCCACTACTAGGCATATACCCTGAGAAAACCATAATTCAAAAAGAGTCATGTACCTCAATGTTCATTGCAGCTCTCTTTACAGTAGCCAGGACATGGAAGCAACCCAAGTGTCCATCGACAGATAAATGGATAAAGAAGATGTGGCACAAATATACAATGGAATATTATTCAGACATAAAAGGAAATGAAATTGAGTTATAGTGAGGTGGATGGACCTAGAGCCTGTCATGCAGTGAAGAGAGTCAGAAAGATAAAAACAAATACCGTATGCTGACACATATATACGGAATCTAAAAAAAGAAAAAAACAATGGTTATGAAGAACCTAGGGGCAGGACAGGGATAAAGATGCAGATGTAGAGAATGGACTTGAGGACACAGGGAGGGGGAAGGGTAAGCTGTGACAAAGTGAGAGAGTGGCATGGACATATACACACTACCAAATGTAAAATAGCTAGTGGGAAGCAGCCACATAGCACAGGGAGATCAGCTCAGTGCTTTTTGTCCACCTAGAGGGGTCGTATAGGGAGGGTGGGAGGGAGACGCAAGAGGGTGGAGATGTGGGGATATATGTATATGTATAACTGATTCACTTTGTTATAAAGCAGAGACTAACACACCATTGTAAAGCAATTATACTCCAATAAAGATGTTAAAAAAAAGGAATATAGAGTCCATTCTCAGCAATATATTTGGACTTAATCACTTTGAACAAATAATAAGAATCTTTAATTCAGGCAGTCATTCCCTGAAATATGATTACACATCCTTCAAGATATATATGCTGAAAAAAAGACAAAAACAAAAAGAAGAAAAGAACAACCATATTTTCTTAAGAAACATAATAAAAAGACAAATCTGCAGAATGAGTGATATTAGATCATCATTCTGCTGCTATAATAAATGCAGATAAGAATCAGTAAATATCCCTGAGCCCCTATTTTGTACAAAGCCCTGTCTGAGGAACTGAGAAGGACACACAAGAAAGAAAAAAGAGAGAAAGAGAGAAAGAAAAGATAAAATGATGGAAGAAAGGGCTGGAGGGAGAAAGGGAGGATAGGAAAAAAGACAACCTTACCTTCAGGCTTACAATATAGCTGGAGAAATAAAATGTTTACATGTGAAAAGTTAATTAATAAGACAAGAAAGTGAATCTAATGAGTTGTATGCACGATCTGGGTTCAGAAATACAGAAGAGAGAGGTTACTGCAGGTCAAAGGGTCAAGGAAGATTTCAGGGAAGGATTGGAGACATAAACATGAAACAGAGTGAATGGAATTGAAGCAGGCAGGGAACCTTGTCTTAGTTCGGGCTGCTATGACAATACCATACACTGCATAGTTTACAAACAACAAAAACTTTTTTCTCACAGTTCTGAAAGCTGTCAATCTGAGATCAGAGTGCCAGCACAGTTGGGTTCTGTGAGCGCTTTCTTCTGGGTTGCAGACTAACTTCCTACTGTATTTTCACATATCAGCAAGAGGGCAAGAGCATACTTTAGGGTCCCTTTTAAAAGGTCACTAATCCCTTCCTGAGAGCTCTACCTTCATGACATAATTACTTCCCGAAAGTCTCATCTCATTGAGGGTTAGGATTTTAACATGGGTAGAAATAAACAATCCGACCATTGCAGATATGCTCCAGATCCATGTGTTCTAGTCTGTTCCAGCTCCTCATAATGGCAAGTGGCATGCATACCTAATACCACTAGTTGGATTTGGTAGAGTGAAGAGCAGGAAACCTTTCCAGCACAGAGCAAAGAATAAAAACTGTGTGTAATAGATCCTGAAAAATGCTTCCTGCCTTGTAGCTTCATTCCAGTTCACTCAAATATATAGGTCAACTTAACTTGTTAAAAAGTTACCTAGAGAGCTTCCCTGGTGGCGCAGTCATTGAGAGTCTGCCTGCCGATGCAGGGGACACGGATTCATGCCCCGGTCTGGGAAGATCCCACATGCCGCGGAGCGGCTGGGCCCGTGAGCCATGGCTGCTGAGCCTGCGTGTCCGGAGCCTGTGCTCCACAACGGGAGAGGCCACAACAGTGAGAGGCCCACGTACTGAAAAAAAAAAAAAAAAAGTTACCTAGAGAAATTATTAAATATTTGGATATTATAAATTTTAAAAATGAATCCAAATTACAGAGGCAAATGATGTGATCTTTGAAGATAAATATGCCAAAACTCACATATCTAAATTGACATCCTCCTCCCCCAAGTCTAATCACTTTGGACAGCAGGTCATGAGCCCAGAGCAGGCACTGCTTCAAGGACTAGAGTTCCTCCTTGGAACAGTCTTCAGATCGAATTCAGAAAAGCAACCTGTCTCATTGCCTCCCAGCCATGTTTCATTTTTGACCAAAAATGGCATCACCCAGCTTCAACACCCACCTTAGTCATGGTACTTGGCTGCAAAGGACTTTGGTTGGGTCCAAAATAAAATCCTCCTTCAAAGAGAGATTTGCCACCACAAGAGATATTTGAAGAATGAGCTGCAGGCTCTAAAGGTAATTCCAATGGATCCATTCCAGAAATATTAAAGTCATGGTAGCATTACTAGGAAAAGAGTATGTACTTCCCAAATGACAGCCTTAAAGGGCCAGAGTGCTTTGGAGTGAGCATTCTGTTTTGTCTGTTGAAAAAGATTCGGTCATATTGAGAGGTTGTTTGACATAGTGGCTGAACATGCAAAATCTGGAATCACACTGCTTGGCTTTGGATCTCAGCTGTTCCACTTACTTGCCTTACCCTTCACTGCCTTACCTCAATGTTCCATCTATAAAATGGTAAAAATAACTAACTTCACACAGTTTGTATAAGGATCCAATTCTGTAATACCTGCAAAATTACAGAATTGGGTAGCTGGTACCTAGTAAACAGTACTAATCCTCAGGTGGTGGTAGATATTAAAGTAACAGTTATGGCATCAGCAAGTATTTCCAAGCAAAGATTAATGTGAAGGCAGTGGAGTACTTAATAATGTACATACTCTGTCCTGTTGACAAAGACATTTGACACCAGCTTTGTTACCAGTTACATACAACTCTCTTCACCATGATTGACTGTATGCTTCTTCTCAAGGAACCATCTACATTTCTGGACTATGCTCTCCATACTGACTGATGTGTTTCAGCTTGACAACAAAATCTACATCTAAAACATCTCTTTGGTCCAACCAAATAACAGTATAAATTTGTGGACAGAGAGAGTTTATTTAGAGAATGCATAATATACATGCATATCACTGTATCTGCACTAGAAGGAGACGGGGGTAGAAGCCACAAAGAACCCAGCAACCCTTAGATGTATGCATTAAATTGTTTGTTTTCCCCCTATAACCTGGCGCTCATTAAGGCTCTTGGTAGTAAACGCACAATCCCCTCAAAATCTTAGAAAGAAATAGTCAGTCCTTGTATGTACTAGTTTACTTTGTCTGCTAGTACAGTTTCCCATCATGAAGATCCTGCCACACTTTCATGCTAGAATTTAACGTATTAAAAACAAGCTATTCTTCAGTTCCTTTCTGTTTGCTGTCAATGGGTTTGAAGTCCTGGATCTTTTACTCATTAAATATGTGACCTTGAATGAGTCACTTAATTTCTCCAGATCTCAGTTATTTCTTCAGCAAGGTTAGAGCATTGGATTAGCTTATCTTTGTGGTCTAAAATCTTTTTCTTTCTTAATATCTCATGTCACTGGAGGACGACTTGGAAAGCCATCTGTAATTCATTATATCCTGATACTGAGCTTCAACTCACAAAGATGCACAGAGGGAGATATCACTGTGACGACCCAGGCAATTTCCTTTAAAGCTTTTTTTTTTTTTTTTTTTTTTTGCGGTACGCGGGCCTCTCACTTCCGTGGCCTCTCCCGTTGCAGAGCACAGGCTCAGGACGTGCAGGCTCAGCGGCCATGGCGCACGGGGCCAGACACTCCGCGGCATGTGGGATCTTCCCGGACCGGGGCACGAATCCATGTCCCCTGCATCGGCAGGCGGACTCTCAACCACTGTGCAACCAGGGAAGCCCTGTTTTGTTTTTTCTTTAATCCAATTTCTCCCCATTATACTGTCATTTTAATTGTGTACTAACATAGAAATATCAGATTGGGTTTAAATGACCTTTACTTAGCATAGAATTACTTGGAGGTTTTCACTTTCAGTTACATCATTTTTCATGGGCTAAGCCCTCTAGCAGGCATGCATTCCCCATAAAAGTGTTCATCTGGATTTTATGCTTTTTGCTGTCTCTGTTTCTTAACCGCACCTTTTTCTTTTATATCTCTCCTTCCTATAGAGTTCCTAGAACTGTAGTCCACACATAATAGAAACTCAGTAAAAGTTTTACTCACTGGCAAACATACGGGCTTCCTGCAAAGAGCAGCCATGGTTTCAAATATTTATAGCACCTATGGCTAAAGTAATCTTACAGGGGACTCTGCACCCTTGCTGCTACGGAAGTGGACAGGACATACCTGTGGTTCTAAATTTCTTTGGAAGCTTGCATATTACCTAAGCCCTTTGAGTTTTAGTTTCCTCATTTGTAAATGAAGATCTACCTAAGGATGGCTCTTCAATAAATGAGATTTTATATGTAAAGCTTCTAGCGCACCAAAGGAATATTATTATTCTTATTGATATTAATATCTGGAGCAGCTGGACTCCAACTCCAACCTGACTGTTGGACACAACAACTCAGTTATTTCAGAAAGTTTCTCTGTAATAAGAACTGATCTGACTTAAATTGGCCTTCGGAAGCTTCTAGAAACTAACAAGTTTCTCAGCTCCAAACAAAGCATAGACAAATTACAGTTATCCATGCCCTGGAGTGTGATGCATTGACAACAAGCAACATGAGTGACAAATTCTACTATACAGGGTAAATCTATTTTTCTAGGTATTAAATTAAGAGTAAAAACATTTTTGCTTTTACTATTAACCTTGACCAATTCCCAACTTCATAAACAACCTTTTGTGGAATCTTACTTTACTTATAATTGGGACTATAATATATAATATAATTGGGACTATTTTGATGGTGGCAATGGTTATCTTAGATGACCAAGGTCCTGAACTATGACTTATACCAAGTGCTTGAAGTAAAATTTCCATGTTCCCTCTTTCCTTGGTTCACACTTCAGAATAAATTATGAAATAAACAGCACATACTCTTAATCCATCAGATTGACAGAAAGCCAGAGCTTCTAGATATATCAAGTCATAGTCATAAGAAAGAGTGAGCCTGTGGTTTATTTTTTTTTAAGTTCGTTAGAAATGACCCAAAATACATTTCTCACTTATTGTGAATATATTCACATACAACAAAATAATGTTATCGCTATTTGTTCATATACACAAAAAGTATTGTGACTTTTAAAAAAATTTTTTTTAATGATGATGTTATTGTGAGGGAAAATGTACAGCAAAAGTTTAAACCATAGAAGAAAGAAAGGTACTAGAACCTGTTTTTATTTATATTGGATTCTAAAATGTACCGTTATTTCTATGATGATTGTGCTTTTAGAAATATTTTGCTATCAAAGCATCCACAACAACAGTGTTTTAGCTTTCCCTGGAAAAAATAATAATAATAATATAAACTGAGACCTCTAGTGGAGGAAAGTGGGAACTGCCCCCCTGATTCCTTGTTCTAACTTCATCACACTAATTGATTCTTTCCTAGAAAATGTAGGGGTTTTTAATAACTTTTAAAACCTGCATATTTACCTCTTGAACAGTTAGTAACTTTCACTACCTCTTTATATTAAATACTTAGCAATGAAAATGAATATATATATGATACATACATAAAATTTGAAAAACCAGTTGTCTTGATTGTAAATGGTTTAGGGAATTTAACATACAGTTTGAAAACTAAAACATCATTTGGATCACAAACTCTTTTATTCCCTAGTGAAATGACTCACTGTGATTTTGTACCCTGGGGATGAAATGTGCACTGGGACTCTGGAATCCTGTAACAAGGATGATGCAGAGACTAAAAATACTTGACATTTATACATTGTTTGACATCCTGGAACATGAAAGCACTGTTGAAGTGCTTTATCACTATCCCAGCCACAAACAAAATGATAAACACTGCAATGTACTGCCTGAAATATGAGGCCAACTTGACAAGAAGAAATGGCTGGAGGAAGGTTATACAAAATAATAATAACAAGACAGTGAACGGAACCTAAAGGTCTTCAGAGATTTAAGGTCTGCAGCTGTACATGAGTTCTCTGCAGAAATAGTTTAGATCACATGTATTTCCACATACTTTAATTTATGGCTTTATTTGCCATAAAAACAAAAACCAGATTGAGTCTGTAAAGAGGATCCCTAAGGTATAATTTATAGATAACTCTGGTTGGAGATTGTCCAAGAGGACATGGACTCTTTAGCTTGGTAAACCCTGTGTTCAAATGAAACAGCTCTGAATTCAAGTGGGAAAAAATGCTCAGAAGATAAAGTTTTTGACATGGTCGTTAAAACGCCAGTAATTCAAAATGAGAAAAAGTTGTTCCCAAAGACACACATAAACCTAAAGTATAAAACACTTACCTAACACATACATTTTACTACAAAGTCAAGGTAAAGGTAAGAAATATACAGGATTGATCTTAGACTGAGCAGGATTACAATATGTTTTATTTTATTCATACTTTTGAAAATATTTACTAATTTTATATCCTGTATAAAGCCTTTGATTTACTCTTAAGGGATAGAAGAGGCAGACAAAAGAGTGAGTTCCTCCACACTTCTGTTCTCCTTTGGGAAGTCAACTTCAGATAAAATCGCCTAACAAAATGTAGTACATGGCTTTGCTACCACAGTAAGAGTTACAGATAAAATGGACATTGGAGAGAAGAGACAGTAATACAGAGTGGGATGATTGAGAAAGTCTGCAGAAGAAAAAGAATGTGAACTATGACCTAAACTATGGGTGGGATTGGGATAGGCCTAGAAAGGCATTCCTAGAGGTATGGCAGAAACTGAAGCAAAATCTTAGAAGTAGAAATGAGTTTAGGACAGGAGTTTCTTTTAGGGAAATCAAGAGAAAAGGTAAAAAGTAGTTCATCAAACCATTCTAAGCTTGGGGTAGAATGGAGGTAATAACTAAAAGCAGTAAGGATTGCATGAAAACCTGATGGATTCCATAGGCAACAGGGAGGGAGTCAGCATTAACTTGAGACTTCAGGGGCTGCATATCAGTATTTGCTGAACACTGACTACTGTCTGAGAGCTATAAGTATTGGTATATGGTATTGGTAGGATATTAAAAAAAAATAAATCTTGACCCAAGCTTAAAAGAAAGTGTAATTCAATTGTCAAGATAAAATTTAGGCTCAAAATATTTGGAAACACATACAAAAAAGAGTAATATGAAACCTGGTTAATGGCTAAGATAAATCAGAAGCTGGGAAATGAGGAACCAAGGAAGTTACAGAATTTAAGTTTTCTATAAAGCCATCCTGTTTTTTTAAGGAAGTGCATTATTATGATGGTTAGTTTTATGTGTCAACTTGGCTAGGCCACAGTACTCAAATATTTGATCATACATACTTGGATGCTTCTGTGAAGGTATTTTTTAGATGTAACTAACATTTAAATCAGTGGGCCTCATCCAATCAGTTGAAGGGCTTATGAAAAAGACTGACAGCCCCCAATGATGAAGAAAGTTTGCCTACAGACCACCTTCAGACTTGAACTGCAACACCAGCTCTTCCATGGGCCTCCAACCTGCTGGCCTGCCATACAGATTTTGGAAGTGATAACCTCTATAATCACATGAGCCAATTCCTTAAAATAAATACCTGTTTCTGTCTTTCTGGCTCTCTTTCTCTATATATATACACAATACACATACACACACACACACACATCTTATTTGTTCTGTTCTCTAGAAACCCTGACTAATACAACTATGAACTAGGCTGATATAGAGAATGTTGTGACAGGTGAAAGCAGCAAACAAATCTCCGCAAGTGGAGAACTTCATCAAATGTTCATATGCGTTTGGTTGGGTTGCTTTTTGTTTTGTCTTCTTTTCCTTGGAATGGAAAATTCATTTCAAAGCATGATCAAAAATAAAGTTAATTGGAATTAGAAACTAGTGAGCAAATAGTCTTCAGCTCTAATACAGGTACTGATGGATTGGTCTAGGCTCAAACAATTCATGTTAGACACTAACATAAGGTGGATAAAACACAACCATTAGAAAAAAAAGAAAAACTACATCATTTTTGTGTCACCAAATAATATATTCACTAGGAGGCTGTTCCTCCTTCAAAGTACCTCTTTTCCAGTATGATGGTTCCTCCAAAGCCAGACGTATTTGCCATATGATCCAGTAATTCCACTTCAATACCCAAAAGAACTGAAAGAAAGGGCTCTAACAGATATTAGTATGCTAACATTCATAGCAGCATTATGCACAAAAACCAAAATGTAGAAACAGTACAAATGTTCATCAGTGGATGAACAAATGAACAAAACATGGTGTATACATATGATGGAATATTATTCAACCACAAAGGGGAATGAACTTCTGATATATGCTACAACATGGATAAACCTTATGCACATAATGCTAAGTGAAATAAGCCAGATATGAGGTCAAATATTGTATGATTCCACTTATGTGAGGTACTCTGAACAGAAAAATTCATAGAGGTAGAAAGTATAATAGTGGTCACTAAGGATAGGGGGAAAGAGGGAGCAAAGAGGTATTGCTTTGTGGGTACAGAGTTTCTGTTTGAGATGATTAAAAAGTCGTAGAGATGGATGTTTGCACAATAATGTGAATGTACTCAATGTCACTGAACTATATACTTAAAAATGATTAAAATGGTAAATTTTGTGTGGTATATTTTACCACCATAAAAAAGTACCTATTTTCTGGGCAGGCAAGTGAGCTTGCAATAGGGACTGAGGAAAATTAGTAGCTATCAGAGTTAGGCAAAGACATCCTGAATTTAGGAAGAGAAAGATGATTAGACCGGGGCTAATATTGGAAGGAGATAAAGAAATTGGCTGAATGAGAACCTTGAGGGTCTCAGGACAATGATAGCATCTGTATGCTGAGCCAGTAAGAACTGGGTGAGCCAAAGTACACATCATAGTGAGTAGCATAAGCCCCGCAGAGGATACACCCACACAAAAACACACATAAGAATTTTCCACTAAATATTTATTCATGAATAATAGTGGTGACTGCAAACAATCCTTCCAAATTTGCTCTTTAAATGGCCATATGATTATAGTCAGAAAAACATTTATTGAACTCCAACTGAACTCAGAAGTATACCGTTTCTCAATTCATATGGGTAAATTTGATACATTATAGTCTTTTCTTAATACTTCTTTACTAGAGAACTTTTAATTCATTAGAAAGATTCAAAATGAAAATTTTCAGAAACGTGATATAGAAAGACATGTTGGTTGTTTGCTGCTACAAAGAAACCACCTAAAAATGTAGTGACTTAAAACAACGATTATTTAATTAGCTCATAAATCTGCAGTTTGGGCAAATCTTCATAGGACAGGCTCATCTCTGCTCTGTGAGGTGTCAGCTAATATTCAGAACCTGAGGAACCACTTCCAAGATGGCTTACCCAAACTACTGGGAAGCTGATGCTGGCTATCAGCTGGCAACTCTCTGAGGACGTGGGTTATTCCTCTTCACGTGGGCCTCTCCAGCTGGGCCTCTCTCTAGCTACTTGGGCTTCCTCACAACATGGTAGTTGGATTTCAAGAGCAATAGTGTCAAGAGAATGCCTTTTATGACATAGCCTTGGAAGTCATTTTCATAGGTTCACCTAGATCAGATTCAAAGGAAGGAAAGGGACATAGATCCCCCACCTCTCAGTGGGACAGTTGTCAGCATCACATTGTGAGCAAAGCATGTGAAATAGGAGATATCGTTGAAGTCATTTGGGAAAATACATTCTGCTACCCTAGATATTATAAAGGAGAAATACAGCTAAATCAAATTTTAAAAGTTAAGTTTATTTAAATTTAAAATGAATATCATACTTGAATACATGGGGTCTGCTAAAAGTGATATTATGATATTAAATTTACTTTTGGTACCTTATCAATTTACTAGCCCCTTCTTCTACTCCAGTCATTCCCCTTCAGGCCTCAAAACTTCTATAGGTCAATTCTAGAAGCTTCATCATCTCTGCCTCTGAAGGTGGCCTTCTGAAAATCATGGCTGACAGTGTCATGTTATCCTTCCCTCATCTTTATCTCCCTGATACTTATCTTGAACCTCATCTTGAACCTCTCAAATAACTGTTATAATAAATTAATATCTGTTATAGAAAACTGATAGAGAGCTTGATATATATATATATATATATATATATATATATATATATATATATTAAAGGATGAAATTTAAAAGAATATAAAATTATGATTCCCATACAAATATAAAATGGATATGTGTCAAAGGTTTTATTTAACTCATTAAAATAATGAGGGAACAAATGAGATGTTATAACAGATTCAAAGATCTCAAAGGACCACACATTTATGGTAGAAATGCTGAAATAAATTTACAAATGGGTTCACACTGGCAAAACTGCTCAACATCCACAGGGTCATCAATTGCATTCCAAGGAACACAATCTGCATTTTCATGGACAGGATCTATTTCCATTTCTATTAATTTATACAAGTTAGCTTCTATCTCTACTGAGTTATAAAAGAACATAATTAAAGATAAAGACACACCTCCCCTCTAAGATTACATAATCTCCAAAGGCTCCTGCATTTTATTGAAAGGATGTTCAATAATCTCTTCTATCCATTTCAAAATTTTCTACACTCTTCCCCAGATCTTAAAGTATCATCATGATTGACTTAACCAATCAGGGCCCATTTGTTTTCTAATATTTTAGTGGTTAAAATAGTAAGGCTATAAAATCAAATAGAAAGAGTAGAAGGAACAGCAACAAGGTGTAAATTAGAGGTTGAAATTGACTGATGGATTATTTCTGGAGCCTTTACATCTCAACTCCCTTATTCATATGTAGATTGGCTTGCCTGATGTAGAAAATGCATGCTCACTATAGTACCATCCAGTGTATGCAGTGAGAAGAAGAGAATTCCAACAGATGCACTTCCAGCTGGTTATCAGTCCCTATAGATGATCATTTTTCCGTCCATGCCCAGAAACAAACAGGAGACCATTGTGGAACTCCCAACTCAGCTGTTCAGGACTTAAGATGAACTTTTCTGCAAAAGCCAAGTCCTCCATAAACAGGACTTCTGGGTGGTCATCCTGGCAGCATAAAAGTATGATTCACTGAAGTGCAGAGTATTAGAGATGACAAAGGCACAAATGACCCCTACAAGGTTCAAATTAGAGAGAATCCAGGAGCAATAACAAATCCAAAGAGAAATTGAAGCTGAATATTATTTTGTCCAAAATCAAACTACTCTCTCAGCAGGGAACACATCACCTCAACAAACAACTCTTCATTTTATTGGGCTTGACACCAAATCAGATTTCTTCATTAAAATGTCTGTTATGCTGAGACTCCATGGCCGGAATTAACATGCAGCGTTTATGTTATTTATTCCTGACTCTTTCACTGAGAACTAAAATATTTGGATCACATTACCCATGACAATGAGAGTTCTGGTGGTAAAAGCATGATCACATTAAGTCACCAAACTCATCAGATACAATTTTGCATGCCGTGCATAAAAATTTGCTTAATGGGTTGGTGTTTGTGTTGTTTTCTCTACATGCTTCTTTTTAAAAAGAAATTATTTTTATACTCATAATAAGCCCTAAGATAATTAAAGCAGGTACTATCATCTTGTTTAATAGAAAATGTAACTGAGGCATAGCAACTTTAAATGTGTTTTTCTTATCATACAGCACTATGGTGATGAATACTTGGGCAAAAAATCATATGTGCATAGCACAGGGACCAGAAAGAAATATTTAGACACCCAACCTTGATCACAATTTATATGAATAATAAGTGACAAGATTAGAGCACAGCTGGGGAGAAGAGATAGTGTCACCCAGATGTTTTTTTTTTCTTTTTAACATCTTTATTGGAGTAAAAGTGCTTGACAGTGGTGTGTTAGTTTCTGCTTTATAACAAAGTGAATCAGCTATACATATACATATATCCCCAAATCTGCTCCCTCTTGCGTCTCCCTCCTGCCCTCCCTATCCCACCCCTCTAGATGGACACAAAGCACTGAGCAGATCTCCCTGTACTATGCAGCTGCTTCCCACTATCTATTTTACATTGGGTAGTGTCTATATGTCCATGCCACTCCCTCACTTTGTCCCAGCTTACCCTTCTCCCTCCCCGTGTCCTCAAGTCCATTCTCTATATCTGCATCTTTATTCCTGTCCTGCCCCTAGGTTCTTCAGAGCTTTTTTATTTTTTTATAGATTCCATATATATGTGTTAGCATATGGTGTTTGTTTTTATCTTTCTGACTTTCTTCACTCTGCGTGACAGACTCTATGTCCATCCACCTCACTACAAATAACTCAATTTCGTTTTTTGTGTGTGTGTGTGTCTGAGTAATATTCCATTACAAAAAGAAGATGCCACATCTTCTTTATCCATTCATCTGTCGATGGACACTTAGGTTGCTTCCATGTCCAGGCTATTGTAAATAGTGCTGCAATGAACATTGTGGTACATGACTCCTTTTGAATTATGGTTTTCTCAGGGTATATGCCCAGTAGTGGGATTGCTGCATTGTATCATAGTTCTATTTTTATTTTTTTAAGGAACCTCCATACTGTTCTCCATAGTGGCTGTATCAATTTACATTCCCACCAACAGTGCAAGAGGGTTCCCTTTTCTCCACACCCTCTCCAGCATTGATTGTTTGTAGATTTATTGATGATGACCATTCTCACTGGTGTGAGGTGATACCTCATTGTAGTTTTGATATGCATTTCTCTAATGATTAGGGATGTTGAGCATTTTTTCATGTGTTTGTTGGCAATCTGTATATCTTCTTTGGAGAAATGTCTATTTAGGTCTTCTGCACATTTTTGGATTGGGTTTTTTTATCTTTTTGATATTGAGCTGCATGAGCTGCTTGTAGATTTTGGAGATTAATCTTTTGTCAGTTGCTTCATTTGCAAATATTTTCTCCCATTCTGAGGGCTGTCTTTTCATCTTGTTTATGGTTTCCTTTGCTGTGCAAAAGCTTTTAAGTTTCATTAGGTCTCATGTGTTTATTTTTGTTTTTATTTCCATTTCTCTAGGAGGTGGACCAAAAAGGGTCTTGCTGTGATTTATGTAATAGAGTGTTCTGCCTATATTTTCCTCTAAGAGTTTTTTAGTGTCTGGCCTTACATTTAGGTCTTTAATCCATTTTGAGTTTATTTTTGTGTATGGTGTTAAGGAATGTTCTAATTTCATTCTTTTACATATACCTGTCCAGTTTTCCCAGCATCAATTATTGAAGGGGCTGTCTTTTCTCCATTCGTACCTCCTTTATCAAAAATAAGGTGATCATATGTGTGTGAGTTTATCTCTGGGCTTTCTATCTTGTTCCATTGATCTATATTTCTGTTTTTGTGTCAGTACCATACTGCCTTTATTACTGTAGCTTTGTAGTATAGTCTGAAGTCAGAGAGCCTGATTCTTCCAGCTCAGTTTTTCTTTTCCAAGATTGCTTGCTATTCGGGGTCTTTTGTGTTTCCATACAAATTGTGAAATTTTTTGTTCTAGTTCTGTGAAAAATGCCATTAGTAATTAAAGATGATACAAACAGATGGAGAGATATACCATGTTCTTGGATTGGAAAAGTCAACATGGTGAAAATGACTATACTACCCAAAGCAATCTACAGATTCAATGCAATCCCCGCCCAGATGTTTTTAACACACATTTCAAGCTCTTGCAATGGTTTGTTTGGGTTTGGTTTGGGGTTGTTGTTTTGTTTTTTGTGTTTTTTTGGTGTGTAGTTTGGGAGTTTCAATGAGAGTGGTTTGACCTTGGACATAAAGATAGGTGTAGATGAAAGGCAACTTCTACAGCATAAAATAGTGATGAATTTGTTGACTTCCCACCATACTTTGCCCTTTAACGAGCCTAAAAAGGTCTGTGCATATCTGCAGAACGCATGAGAACAGTGAAGGAAATACTTTTTTGTTGTTGTTGTCTTGCAGAACAACAGTAAAGATATACTCTTTATTGGGAATGGAGTTTTAATCTCTTCAATCTGTACAACCAATACTGACCATAGGGGAAGTCTTCTTCAAAAGTGAATTTGCTATATGACACTTCAGTGAACCAGGAACAAATTACGCTATAATGAGAATATTCTTAGCAGAAGAATCTAACAAGTTGAAGGAAATACTTTTATGTTGACTTTTTGTCATAGAAAATTCCTTATGACCCACTAAGCAAAACATAATGAATAGAGGCTGTTGACTTAGATATAAAACAACTACTAAATCTAATAAATATTTCTTGTTGTCCTATATCAAATTTTGTCACCATAGGATACATGTATAGAAATCAAATCATGTCTTTTGTTTTTTTCTTCCAAAGTAAAAAAAAGCAACTTTAATATCTAATACATTCAGCAAAAAGAAATTGTGAAATAAAAGTTGGTTTTTGTTTGTTTGTTTGTCTTTTGAACTAAGTGGGACTTTCCAACAGGGCCCTTGGTACCTATGTTCAGATCCTAAATGCCTATGGTAGAACAACACAGTCCTTATAACAAAGCTAATGACAAATAAATTTCAGGCATTTTTTCATCACTTAAAAAAAACAACTATTGTAATTTTCCTCTCTGTCTTAAAATCTGAAGATTAATGAATCTTCATAAATAGATTTGGACAGGAAAAGCCCATTAAGAGAGCATCACTTAGGTAAGTTCAAGAAGCTTTGTTTCTGATGTAGACAATGGATTTTTCCATTCTATTTTGACTGCCTCAAAGTTGAATATTGAAGAAAAAATGAAAAAGAAGTTTCTAGTCAAAGAAGGAGTTTTAACCAATTCCATAGTAGTTGTGCAAAGTAAGAATATTCTTTACTAGCAAATCAGGAATTGATGATCCATCCAAATACAAAAAAAGTCCTTTGATGATAAAAGCAAATTCTCAGGACAATTTGATTTCTTTTTTTCCAAAGTGAGCCTCCACCCTAAATTTCCGACCAAAATACTTAATTTGGCAAGGGGACAGTAGCATAAAAATGAGTTTTGGTCATGAATTATATTTTTTCCTGTTCTTCATGACATTTATGTGTGCCAAATATAAATGACCACACATGTATTAAGTAACAAAGGTGTTTTTCCTTTCCAGTAGCACACATTTTATTAATAACGATTTGTCCCAATAGTCAGAGTAAAGAAAAAAAATTTAAACTGGTTTCTGGAAATAAATAGCATAGTCCATCTGAGGTGAATTATCTATTTCTAAACTCCAGTTTTGTTTTTAGTTTTTTAGCATCTCAGGAGGTTACATGCCAAAAATTAAAAGTCATTTCTTGAAGAAGTAATTTACCTCAGGTGGAAAAATAGCAAAGGTATGGCCCTTGACCTTGCAAAGTCTCTAACCAAGGTTTGAGAACTCAGTTGTTGAACGGATCCTAGTAGTTCAATACTGAAACCAAATTGTAAGGTCTAGAGACATTGTATTATACTTAGTGTTCTATTTCAAGGCTCTTCTTATTTTAAAAGGGCTACATAAAAGGCGTTATCCTAAGAGCCATTTACCACACCCCTGCTTTCAAACTAGAGAGTAAAGATTTGGTTTTAAATTGGGGAAGAAAAAGGTGTTACCACAGAACCCACATCCTCCCAAAACTCAATATTGGCACATTTTACTACTTTACATGCAATTTCTGATCTTTCTGGAGGGATTTGAACACAGAAATGAGACACAGCTTGTTCAGGAGTATTTATTGGTATACTAAGTTCAAAAATAATTGTCTCATTTGTTCTCATTCTAAGCATAGATTCTCCCAGGTAGCTTCCCTTGGGTCAGGAAAGCTGAAAATCCAATTTATACATGTAGGTGGGAGCTTCCTGAATATCATGTTAATAACTGTCATCATGATACTTGTATTCAGTTCATTCTCTATGTATATTTTTAGCTTCAGTTTAGATTCTCTTGTCTGGGTTTAATGATAGTTTTAAGGCATGTATGTCCAGCACTGATCTGCACCAGCTGTTTTATAGTTGTGTTGTATGTGGCATCAGGTACAGTGGGGCTCTGGTTTCTACTTCCCTTCCTTATCTCTGAACCCTAAGCCTTGGTTCCACAACACTACCAGATATTTCATCTGGGACTTCAAGTTCCAGATTTGGGGGTAGGAGGAGAAACAAGGGTACAGTTTTTCTTTGTCACTTTGTCAAACATTCCCTAGTGACAGCATCTTGAACTGGCTTGAAGGAGGTGTTCAAAAACAAAGATGTCTTAGATAGACATCTAAGTAGCTCATCAAACTTCTCTATGAAGAGAGGAATAAACAGATCTAAAACAGTAAACCATGAATTTCTGTGTAAGTGAACGTTCTGGATCTGTTGGGCTCATCATTTCAGGAGTATAACTTTATTGATTTGACATAAGATGTGGAGAGCTTAAATGCAAATGTGTGTGGAAGCTAGAGTTTGAATAGTAAAATTATTCTGACAACTTGAGCTATGAATAGGTGTGGGTGGCTTAGGAGGATGGAATTAAGATAAAGAAAGATGCATTGCACTTAGCATTTATTATTTTTGGTCTATTTTTCCAAGTCTAAACTAAATTTTCCTCTTGATGTGGATAAATCAGAGGGGGCCAGGTATCTGTGGGAACTTTGCATGAGGCTTAGGAGGCTTACGAGAGCTTTCTATGATGAAAGATCACCCACAGAGGAAAGTTAAAGTATATGAAGTTCATCCAAGAAAAGTGTGCCAAGAACTGAAAGGCAGGTAAATTCGAATATGTCAGGCTCTCTGCTACTTGCAAGTTCCATGGCCAAGTCTTATGCAATTTTACTGGAGCTCTGTGGAGTGGCTCAAACTAGAAATGGAAAGAAATTTTCCAACCAAACCTCTGCTCGGAGAGCACAAAAGAGGATGACATGACCTATGGAAATCAAAGGTGAAGAGAGGGATCCTCATCACTTTTGAGGTAGGTCTTCACCACATGGACTCCAAAAGAAAACAGTTACCATTAGCTGAACCACAGTTTGGGTGCTGTGGGACCACTTCTGCAGAGAAGATGCACAGGACAATCTTGCCAATGGCAGCAGCAATAAGAAATGATAGATTATAGTGGCGTTAACAGTGGCTCGTAGCGCTTTCAGAAATATCAGACACCTTGATCTCTGATTACTATGTGAAGCCAGTGCAGGAAAAGAGAAGTATGGACGTGCATGATATATGTCAGAGCTGGGTTTGTGAGTACTCACAAGATATCTTCTGGAGACTTGCATAAATATTTAGGAGAGACAATGAAGATTCCTGTAAGTCTGGAATAGATTGTGGGGGGAAAGTCAGAGAAGCACTCAGGGAGACTTATTCTGACTCATATTTTTGCCCTAAAATCTGTGTGGTCCGAGGAAACACATGTTAAATCCACAAAGAGCTGTCTATTGCTGGTCAGAGGCATATGTGGCAAATGTTATGAGCTGGTTCATTTAACTACTGTTTCTAACCCTTTCCTTCTTGATTACCAAATATTAAGAAAAAATTATCATTCTTGCTTCCTTTTAGGGGGTGACCTTGTAAAACAGTTTTGGCCCATGAGACTCACAGAATTCTCAAATGAGAATGACAAAATCTTGTGAGAAGAAAGCTTTGACCCTTTATACTTGCTCTCTTCTTTCTGTCTGGAATGAGGATGTGATGGCTGGAGTTGTTAAAGTTAGTTTCTGATCATGAGGTCAAATGCAGTACCAGACAATTGAAGGAGCCTGGCTCCTAGATGGCATTGCTGACATCTACAAAAACTCTGGACTGTTTGTTCCTGGACTTTGGAGCATATGAGAAAACTTTTACTTATTTAAGCCACTATTTGTTTGGGGTTTTGTCCATTTGTAGCCCACTGGATTCCAAATGGATATGTTTGGAACATATTCTACTATTCTAAATAAGCTACCTTCTCTTCCTTAACTAATATAAACCTAAATTTACTGTTTTCCAATTAGTCAAAGAATGACCTAAGAAAAGAGCCCCCAATATTTGTTCGATCATCCTGTTGGCACAGAACAAAGATGAAATACTCATTAATTACTTGGGATCCTGGAAGGGAACATGTTAATCTGAAAGACAGAGCACCATATTTGCATTTTTTGCCTTGTATTTTTTTTCTTTTTATAGCAGGGTAATAGACATGGGGATAAAAATAGGCTAACATATTAACAGATTGGCACCTGGTAAATGTTATGTTTCATCCCTTATCTAAGTTATAAACAAGAATAAGAGAATCAAAATTCCATGGCTTTAGTGATATTAAACTAGAAACATCAAAAAAGAGATCTTTTAACAACCCCAGTTGTCAGTTTATGTTGGCCAGTAACTTTATATTTTTACATTCATTGTAGTCTATTGATCATCAAAGTTGTTTATGTACATGTACACATGAAAATATGTAGGTATCTGTGTAAAAATATCCTGGAAATCAAGCATAGAGAAAAGTTGTAAGCTAAATGGGGGGCCACTGGTCTGCAGTTTGATGAGTATGCCATATCTAAACTGGAGTGGAAACTTTTCCTGATCATATAATTATCTCCAAGTAGGAAGGGTTTTGTTTTTCACTTTAGGCCCTCCCTCTCCCCAGGCTTAATTGGTATAAATGGGGCAGCAATTTTCAGACAAGTGTGTTATGCAGAAAAAATAAAATTTATTGTAGTTCTATTTTTTAATTTCAGTAAAACCATCAAATACCCATTTAGCAGAGACAAAAGAAAGAGAGAGGTGAAAAGAAAGGGGAAAGCACATCCAAGAATGAGGGAGCCTGACCCTACAGTGGAAATGGTGTCTGCACCTTGTATGCGCCACACACTCTGATTAGGATAATATGATCCAGATGGCCACTCCAAGAAGATTCCTTTCATGAGGAAAGTTCTGGGTGGGGTGGATTATTGTGATCAATGGAACAAACTGCAGCTGGATGAACTCAGGTTACCTTTGAGAATTACTAAATTAATGATTTAGATTAGATTCGGACAAATCTCCCAGGAATTTTTCTAAGATGGCTGGTAAACAAACAAACAAAGTGTTTAGGGGCTAGATCTTTTCAAAGCAAGGAATAGCAGCTCTTAGAGATCTGTGGACATCCAGGAGGATCTGATATGGCAAGGCTTAAGCATTGCTGATTTTTTAGCAGGTAAGCCCCAATACAGCTGTCCAGGTTGTTTATAGCCAGCGCTGATTCCAACTGGTCGAGGCACACGCAGTACCAACTGATAAATATATTGAATACTTATCCCCTGCTTTTCAGCAGAAGTTTTTGGCATTAATTAGAACCCCTTGACAGGAAAAATGTTGAGTCAACAGACTAAAGACATCTAAGACGAAGTCAGGATGGGAAATGAGTTTAATCCGTCAAACGCTCACGGAATATTTACTGGGCACTCAGCTCTATAACAGGTGCTAGGTCAATAATATCTCATTTTGTTTGACTCAAGAACTTGAGCTCACTAATGCCAGAATCACTCAGATGCACACCAGAATTGTTGGCCTGAATGAATCGAAATCAGTTATTCACTTGGTATTTATGTATTGAGCCCTTGCTACTTGTCTGATAGTCAACCAGGGACTAGAGATGAATGCATTAGGTGTGCCATGACTGGCTACATTAATTCTTTTAAACCATGACATTTTAGAATACTCAGCAGTAATTTGCTTAACTAAATAGACATCTTAAGTCTGCATCCCAGGAGCTTAACTTCCTACAAAGAGGAAGAAAGCCAAAATAATACAGGCACAATTTTCTACCTGAAAGTCTGTAAAGAGACTTTGACTAGGATCAAAGGAAAACTCTTGATATGGTCACTTTGGAGAAAAAGTGCAATAGATGCCATATGTAATATAAAAGAAAAGAATGAGTTCTAAAAATTGCAGGGTGGGGGAATCTGAGAAACTATGATGATTTTTTTAAATGGCCAGAATAAACCCCTCCAAAAACCATTATTTAAATGATGATTTTTTTAATGGCCACAATAAACCCCTCCAAAAATCATTATTCACCTTTGCATTTATGGTTTGTTTTTTATGAGATATTATTTGCTAAGTTAGAGGAAGACATTTATGGGAAAGTGTGAAACAGTGAGATAAAGGGAAGGAAATGAAAGGGTGGCCACACAATATTACAAAAACAACTTCTAAAATACGTTCACAGATAAATAAGGGCAGGTGCACAATACTTTCTGTGGCTGCTAAGCCCAAATGAACCTTGTCAAATTAAAAAAATAAAGTTAATTGGTCTCAGAAGAAAACAAAAAAGTTTCTCTGAATTCACAAAACAACTAGGGAGCGACTTATGCTAAAGCTGGAAGGGGAAGGAGGAAGGCAAGAGTAGGATAGCAAGACAAGAATAAAGGAAGAAGGAGTGGGGAGGATGGCGGGGAGCTTAAGGATAGATGTCAGAATTGTATTATTGATGATATAATTGTTGAGTTTTACAAACATTCTAAGATATTTTTCTAATTACAGAATTAAAGTGATGCTGTACCAGAGAACTGTATAAGATATTCTGCATCTGGGCATATTTGTTAGATTCAAACATGAATAACAATGTTATAACAAACATTGAAACAATGTTTCAATTCTTGTTATAAACAATATAACAAATATGAAAACAAAAATCATAATATCAAAACTCAAATTACATTGCCAATTATATTTTACATGATATTTCATTTCAGCAAAGAAATGATCTCCCCTCAAGAAGAATCTTCATACATAATGGCTGCATACCTGCAAATGTCTAGACTACCTTCCCACAGAAACATGTCTTCAATCCATAGGGATTTGTGATTGAGTATTCATGGTACCCAAGATCTGGCTGACTGGTAAATGATACCATTTTTTCCGTTTTCATTCTAATGGTTAGTGTGTTAAGTCTGATTTAACTTGAAATAACAAATGTATCAGAGAGATTAAAACTATGGAATATTCACTAAAGATAAATCAATATGTATCCACTACATTGTTCTGACTCAATCTGCCATGCATCTGGTGTTAACGGATGAGTTCCTATTGGAAATACTGGTATTTTAGAAAACTCAGTTGATGAAAACATATTGATGAGCAAATAAAGTGAAATAGAAAAGCTTGTGCTGTGGAAAGAGGTTACTATCAAAACCATGTTTGAAATCCTGGTGAAAACATCATAAAACCAAAATTTCTCTGATTCCATGATACTAAGTGCCTGGGTATAGAAAGAGCCAAAAAAAAATTAAAAAATAAAAATACACCCTCTCTGAGGTATTTTTCCAACTACTTGGAAAGGTAAACATAGTGAAGATGTCTAAAAAGTCACTTGAAATATAATTCGATTTCTCACCCACTTAAGCTTGAAACCTGGCTTAAAGTCTATGTTTGTGCATATATTGATATTTCTGCTCATTTACTATGGGAAACAATGGACACAAATAATAAAGACTAAATAGCTCGGTGTAAGTCTCTTCTACCCTAACTTTAAAAATATATATATGTATAGCTCAAGGACATTTATTTGCTTGATTAAAACAAGTCTTTAATGTCTTAGATTTAGCTAACAGGCATGAAGCCTACAGCATACACCCAGCAAATGAAGACAGATGTGAGTGAAGGAAAAACCCTTTCATGGTTCTCATAAAAGCTCTCAAGTTGCAGCTGGCGGTATTTTCTCCTTAAAAGGTATTAAGAAGTTACAATTACAAAACTTTGCATAGTGGAAAGTTGCATAATTCTCCCCACCAGCACTTGTAAAAAATTCCCGTTATTTTCTTTCTCTTTTGATAATCTCTAGTTTGCCAATGCATTCAATTTCAATCGAGATTTTTTCCTTGTTCTATTTCAAATCAGGAATTATACATGTAGGAAAACAACATTTTAAAATTTGGGACCATGACATTTTCTTTTTAAAAGTTTTTTTACTGGACAGAATATACGAATGGTAATGAATCACCAGAGCTTTCCAAGATGTCCTGAAGCTTTGGTGACGGGGACATGAAGTTAATCGTGTAATTTCTTTTCATTTGAGGTAATTGCCTCCTTGTTTCACAGTAGTTTTCTCCTGAAGTTTCGCTCTGGCTCTCAGCAGATGTTGTGATGTTTGAAGCACACGATCCTTCTCTAGGGCTCTGTCATGAAAAGGTCACTGATGAGAAAACAGAATTTGAACAGAGCGTGGGACCCTGACCTGGTTGTGTACTTATCTGGCTATTTTCACAGATCTATTTTCTACGGGTTATAAAACTAGATGATATTCAGTAAACTCCTGAATTTGCTTTTTCTCTTTCTCAGTCTTCTGGAAACTTTCCAGATGGATTAAAATGAAAGTAACAGCACACGTGATCACGTGATCGTGTAGACAGAGGAAGATAGTAAGGAGAGGTCATAGAGTGGATCCCGAGCCCTTTATAAAAATGAATTCATCCAATATGCACACTCAATTCTTAATAAAAATGCAGGACATAACCCATCCCTTTATTTTTGTAATCCTCAAATGCTGTAAAATCATGGCTATTCTACAAATTGATTGTGTTCATCCCTTAAATTAGGTAACTTAGAAACCAAGCTCAAAAATGACAGCTAATGGTCATCTAACCGTCTGTGCTTCATTCTGCCTGTTCCTGGTACCACCAGCCCAGTGAAAGAAGATAAATTTTAAGTCATAAAATGAATTGGCAAAGTCATAGCTTCTCCTCATGTCAATTTCAGGGAATTTAAGTAGATCGTGTTGGGTGAAAGGGGAAGAATGTGATGAGGAATGGAGTGAAGCTTGAGGCTGGGAAGGAGAGACAAGGGAACTCTTTTAAAGCAGCATAAAGTACATACCAAAACCATGAATTGGCTTGGCTCACAACCTGGGTACAGTGCATATGAACGCACGTACCTACATACTTCCACACAGCCCATCACCCACCCACCTGCCACCCACTTTTAGACTTCCACAGGCTAGACTATCCAAGAGCTTGGGAGAGGCTCTTAAAAAGCAGTCTGGTTCCTTCTGCTCTGGGGTCTGATGGAGGAAGGGCTGCCTGGAATGAGTGGCAGCACCTTCCACCTAGGACAGCTGAAATGTCCAGAAAGGGGACTGCACGTTCTATCCTCATGCTTTTCTCAGAAACAAAGGGAAGGAGGGAAGAGTAAACAGTTAAGGTGGTGGGTCTGGAGAGTCTGAATTGGAGGGGTTCCTAAATGTGAACACAGAACAAACTACCAGCAGCTGGCCTTGACCTGCAAGAATCAAGTGTATTCTTTGAAAGAAGTAATGCTAATTTCTAATGTGCAGCCTTAAAAAGGGGATGGGAGAAGGGAGTGCTTCTTTATTCAGTCTATATAGAAGAATGTCATTTCATTTACTTCTCTCTTCAATTGATTGATTTTTTTAATATAAGAAGCATAGGTCCTTGCTTTAAATATGGTCCTCACACCACCCCCTTTTCTGATAGCTTTTCCCCACACGTGATTCATAATATATAACTCAAAGGAGATAACTGATGGAGTAAGACTCTCAAAAGGGAAATTTTGCAGAGTCAGAAAAGCAAAGGCAGCTCCAGAGCTTATCTTCAAGTTCTGCCTTGTCTATTTCTGAATCTTCCTTTGTCACATGGTACCTGGTTGGGCAGAAGCAGTTGTGAGCCTTCACAGCATAAGAACTGAGTGGACAGAAGAGAATTCACCATGACAGCGAGCGAGCAAGTGTGATGCTGTGACAGTAACTCGGGAAATGAACCCAAGTAATTGGCGGCATCATTCACTCGGCCCCATGGTAAAGCCGTTTGTGCCAAATGCAGAAACTACACAGACAGATCTCTGGTGATGCAAACTGCAATACCCTGGAGTTCTCATGCTTCATCTTCGGTGGATCATTGACTACTTTTTGAACTGGATAAAAATCATGAACCCTCTCCCCTCCCCACAGACACACAGACATGCACAATTTTGCATGCACTTGCCAGGAAGTCCCAGACTCCTGGAGCCGTTGCACATGCCCTAGGTTAAGAAACCTTCTCTAGAGAAGCCTTACTGAAACCTCTTCTGGGATGTTTATAAGAGTTGGTTTGTTTGAGAGAGGATGATGTCATAGCTCTTAGTTTTGAATGCTTGTCAGAAATTGAGATTTCCTTTTGGGGAGTGGCCTTTCCATGTTAAGCACTTGATAAATATTTGTTGAGTGACTGAAAAAACAAATCAGTGAATGTGCAATATCTAGATCTTATAATTATATATATCTACTCTATGTCAAAGGCTAGTCTGATTTTCTGCACATTTTGGATTGGGGTAGTGGCACAGACTTGCTCACCATAAATCCTGGCCTATTATAGTGTTAAATGAATAGATGGATGGACACATACGGGACACAATGTGATAAGAACATATTCACATTTTTCATTCAGATTTATTATCATTAATACTTCCCACTGTGGTAAGCATCTCTCCCAAAGATGCTCATATCCTAAACCCGGAAGCTGTGAATGTGATACCTTACAAGGATAAAGGAACTTTGCAGATGTGATTAAGGTTACAGACATCGAGAGTGTCCTGGATGAACCATGTGGGCCCAATATAATCACAGGAGTCCTTAAAAAGCAGAGAACCTCTACCAGCTGTGGTCTAATAAAGATGTGAGGATGGAAGAAGTGTCAAAGAGATGCAATGTTGCTGGTTTTGAAGATGGAGGAAGGGAGATGGGAGCTAAGGAATGTGGGTGGTCTGGAAGTGGATTTCTCCCTAACAACTCCAGAAGGGAATGCAGCCGTGCTAATACCTTGACCTTAGCCCAAGGAGATCCATGTCAGACTTCTAACCTACAAAATTGTGAGATAACAAATTTGTGTTGTTTTAAGCAATCGTTTGTGATAATTTATTACAGCAGCAGTGGGAATCAAATATGGTCCCCAATAATGGCAGGCGATATTTCTTGAGCTTTGGCACTGTTTTAAGTACTTTACATGGAATAAATGGATCTTCACTAATCCTTTCAGGCAGGTACTAATATTAACAAGACTCGGCAGAGGAGCAAATGGAAGCGACTTGCCCCAGGCCATCCACACCCAGCCAGTCTGACTCTGGGTATCACATACTTCACCAGGGGCTACTGAAGGGAAGATGGTGGCTCAGGCCAGAGAGCTGATGGACATGAGAAAAATGCATGGATTGGAGTTTTTGAAACTCTCCTGTGGAGGGTGTGTGTTGTGATCGTGCATGGGTGGGTTTGTGTGTCTGTGTTAGTGTGAACAGTGTGTTTACCTGTGTAGCTGTCTAGGCATCTTTGGGTAGGTCTGTGTCATCTTACAGCTGATGCTAAGCACATAACAAAATGTCAGTTTATAATGCTTAAAGACATGGCTTACATATTTCCAGGTCACTACTTCTTAAAGTAGAATAGCATATCCCTACTACTACCTCTTTGAGGCACTGGAGATAGGTAGCACATCTTGGTAGCAACTAGTCTACAAGAACAAAAAAGTCATCAAAAAAAATAAAATCATCAGGCTTTTCAGGTTTTAAAACAACCCCTCCCCCGGTTCTTTATGCTTTTACTAGTCTCTAAGGTGGCGTTTTGAACATGAGTTGCTAGTTTGGAGTACGTAGAGGCCATAGAATTCACACTATGTATGTCAACTCATATTCCAACGCCAGGTAAAGTGAGAACAGAAGGCATCACGAGTATTTGCTGTGCTCCTTTCCTAGAAATGACCTTTGCCTTCAAGCTCTGGAATCCCTTCTCAAACTGCTATGTAATTTCTTGTTTCCAGTCCTGGGCAAAGGAAGGAAAGTCCTTCCACCATCAACCCCAAGCCAGTGAATTAATGAGTACACATAAGGGTACATTTGTGAGTTTTTTCTTCTTTAAACTTGGAACTGTTCTAAGGAAGGACTTAGGTCAAAGAAAGGGCATCTTTTGATTAGCTTGAGAGAAGGAAAGCTGTCATTTTTAAATGTTATCCTATGACATCAAATAAATGTCAATAGAGGAAAACATTTGCAATCATGACATTATTTCTTACTTGTGCAAAGTCCAAAATCTATTTCTGACATAATTTCATGGGGATATTCTGAAACAAATGGAAATATATGCTGCATTTAGTTATCCAGGAAATGTCAAAATATTCTGTAACCTTTGACATATACTCTCCATATAGAGAAAAAGAGAGAAAGATATGGATGGACTATGTTGTAGATTACTTTATTAAAAACACAGTGTCCTTCATGATATAGCTTGCATATGATTTATTTGAGTGAATGATAAACATATGTCCTTGCTCAGAAATCTTCAGTTAGAAACACCATGTGTTTCAAAAATTGAGAAATTAGTTTGATAAGCAGTTCCTTAAAAAGTTAAAGACCAATTTCTGGATACTGCCCATCATCTCATATTAGTTTCTGTCTGTCTTAAGTGTATGTGGTTTTCTTTTTAAAGTTTCCCAAAGAAAAGAAAACTGACAGTCTTAGGGACCAGTAACATGAGTCAAATTAGGACTTAATCCAAGAGTTTTTCTACGTTCTCAGAAACAACTGGATCACAATAAGCCTCTCTCCTACGTAAATAAGTCTGGCTGGACAACGTTTATAGCATCACAAGGAATGAATCACTGTTTATTTATGTTCTTTCTAGCTATCTCTAGAGAAAGAATCCTTTTGGCAGCCTTCCCATTACTTTTTCACATTCTCTCTCCACCAAGTTCCTCCAGCTATGCACACTAGCATGCATGAGGATATTATGCTGAGTGTGATAAGCCAGACAAAGACAAATACCGTATGACATCACTCACATGTGGAATCTAAAAAAGGTGAACTTGTGAAAACAGAATAGTATGACAGTTACCAGGGGCTGGGGGTACAGGAACAGGACAGATGTTGTTAAAGGATACAAATTTGCAACTAGTAGTTAAATAAGTCCTGGAGATCTAATACACAGTATAGTGATTACAGACAACAATACAGTATTATAAACATCAAACATGCTAAGAGACTAGGGCTTAATTATTCCCACCACAAAAAAAGAAAGGACAATTATGTGGCATGATAGAGGTGATAGTTAACGCTAAAATAGCAATCATATTACAATTGTAAATGTAGCAAATCACCATGTGTACACCTTAAACTTACAAAAAGTTGTATGTTGAATATATTTAAAGAAACCTGACAAACAAAAAAACAAGAAATGGAAACAACCTAAGTGTCCATCAACAGATGAATGGATAATAAAGATGTAGTGTGTATATATATATATATATATATATAAAATGGAATATTACTCAGCCATAAGAAGAAATGAAATTGGGTCATTTGTAGAAATGTGGATAGACATAGAGTCTGTCATACAGAGTAAAGTAAGTCAGAAAGAGAAAAACAAATATTGTATATTAATGCATATATGTGGAAGCTAGAAAATGGTACAGATGAACATATCTACAGGGCAGGAATAGAAACAAAGACATAGAGAACAGACATGTGGACACAGTGGGGGAAGGGGAGGGTGGGATGAATTGGGAGAATAGGTTTGACATAAATACACTACTATGTGTAACATAGATAGCTAGTGGGAATCTGCTGTATAGCACAGGGAGCTCAGATTGGTGCTCTGTGATGACCTAGATGGGTGGGATGGGAGGGAGGTCCAAGAGGGAGGGGATACCTGTATGCATACAGCTGATTCACTTCACTGTATAGCAGAAACTAACACAACATTGTAACGCAATTATACTCCAATAAAAAAATTAGTTAATTAAAAAAAGAAAGAAAGCAGCTGCCTCTTTATATTCATGGCCAACCTTGTTCTCTTTGAATATTGTGGCAGCTCCTTTGTCATTAGAGAGTCTCCATTTTCTTTATGGCTATTCTTTCAAAAAGAGGTGACTTGCAATTACTAATTCCTTTCTAACCACTTTTTTAAAAAAAAAACATCTTTATTGGAGTATAATTGCTTAACAATGGTGTGTTAGTTTCTGCTTTACAACAAAGTGAATCAGCTATACATATACATATGTTCCCATATCTCTTCCCTCTTGCATTTCCCTCCCTCCTACCCTCCCTATCCCACCCCTCTAGGTGATCACAAAGCATCGAGCTGATCTCCCTGTGCTATGCGGCTGCTTCCCACTATCTATCTACCTTATGTTTGGTAGTGTATATATGTCCATGCCACTCTCTCACTTTGTCCCAGCTTACCCTTCCCCCTGCCATATCCTCAAGTCCATGCTCTAGTAGGTCTGTGTCTTTATTCCTGTCTAGTCCCTATGTTCTTCATGACCTTCTTTTTTTTTTTTTTAGATTCCATATATATGTGTTAGCATACAGTATTTGTTTTTTTATTTCTGACTTACTTCATTCTGTATGACAGACTCTATGTCCATCCAACTCACTACAAATAACTCAATTTCATTTCTTTTTATGGCTGAGTAATATTCCATTGTATATATGTGCCATACCTTCTTTATCCATTCATCTGTTGATGGACACTTAGGTTGCTTCCATGTCCTGGCTATTGTAAATAGAGCTGCAATGAACATTTTGGTATGTGATTCTTTTTGAATTATGGTTTTCTCAGGGTATATGCCCAGTAGTGGGATTGCTGGGTCGTATGGTAGTTCTATTTTTAGTTTTCTTAAGGAATGTCCATACTGTTCCCCATAGTGGCTGTATCAATTTACATTCCCACCAACAGTGCAAGAGGGTTCCTGTTTCTCCACACCCTCTCCAGCATTTACTGTTTGTAGATTTTTTGATGATGGCCATTCTGACCAGTGTGAGATGATATCTCATTGTAGTTTTGATTTACATTTCTCTAATGATTAATGATGTTCATGGTGTATGATCCTTTTAATGTGCTGTTGGATTCT
The DNA here is from genome assembly GCF_964165515.1 of Mesoplodon bidens. NCBI lineage: Eukaryota > Metazoa > Chordata > Mammalia > Artiodactyla > Ziphiidae > Mesoplodon > Mesoplodon bidens. The sequence continues at coordinate 18,830,227 of NC_138161.1, forward strand.
GTTTGCTATTATTTTGTTGAGGATTTTTACATCTATGTTCATCAGTGATATTACCCTGTAGTTTTCCTTCTTTGTGACATCTTTGTCTGTTTTTGGTATCAGGGTGATGGTGGCCTCGTAGAATGAATTGGGGAGTGTTCCTACCTTTACTATATTTTGGAAGAGTTTGAGAAGGATAGGTGTTAGCTCTTCTCTAAATGTTTGATAGAATTCTCCTGTGAAGCCATCTGGTCCTGGGCTGTTGTTTGTTGGAAGACTTTTAATCACAGTCTCAATTTCTGTGCTTGTGATTAGTCTGCTCATGTTTTCTATTTCTTCCTGGTTCAGTCTCAGAAGGTTGTGCTTTTCTAAGAATTTGTCCATTTCTTCCAGGTTGTCCATTTTATTGACACATAGTTGCTTGTAGTAATCTCTCATTATCCTTTGTATTTCTGCAGTGTCAGTTGTTATTTCTGCTTTTTCATTTCTAATTCTATTGATTTGAGTCTTCTCATTTTTTTTCTTGATGAGTCTGGATACTGGTTTATCAATTTTTTTTATCTTCTCAAAGAACCAGCTTTTACTTTTATTGATATTTACTGTCATTTCCTTCATTTCTTTCTCATTTATTTCTGATGTGATCTTTATGTTTTCTTTTCTTCTGCTAACTTTGGAGTTTTTTGTTCTTCTTTCTCTAATTGCTTTAGGTATAAGGTTGCATTTTTTATTTGAGATGTTTCTTGTTCCTTGAGGTAGGATTGTATTGCTATAAACATCCCTCTTCAAATTGCTTTTGCTGCATCCCATAGGTTTTGGGTCTTCATGTTATCATTGTCATTTGTTTCTACGCATTTTTTGATTTCCTCTTTGATTTCTACAGTTACCTCTTGGTTACTTAGTGATGTATTGTTTAGGCTCCATGTGTTTGCATTTTTTGCAGATTTTTTCCTATAATTAATATCTAGTCTCATAACGTTGTAGTCAGAAAAGATACTTGATATTATTTCAATTTTTTTAAACTAACCAAGACTTGATTTGTGACCCAAAATATGATCTATCTTGGAGAATGTTCCATGACCACTTGAGAAGAAATTGTAATCTGCTTTTTTAGGATGGAATGTCCTATAAATATAAAATAAGTCCATCTTGTTTAATCTATTATTTAAAGCTTGTGTTCCTAATTTATTTTCATTTTGGAGAATCTGTCCATTGGTGAAAGTGGGCTGTTAGAGTCCCCTACTATTATTGTGTTACTGTTGATTTCCCTTTTTATGGCTGCTAGCATTTGCCTTATGTATTGAGGTGCTACTATGTTGGGTGCATAAATATTTGCAATTGTTATATCTTTTTCTTGGATCACTTGATCCAAGAAGATCAAGTGATCTTGATCACTATATAGTTTCCTTTTTTGTCTCTTGTAATAGTCTTTATTTTAAAGTCTATTTTGTCTGATATGAGAATTGCTACTCCAGCTTTCTGTTGATTTCCATTTGCATGGAATATATTTTTCCATCCCCTCACTTTCAGTCTGTATGTGTCCCCAGGTCTGAAATGGGACTCTTGTAGACAGCATATATACAGGTCTTGTTTTTGTATCTATTCAGCCAGTCTATGTCTTTTGGTTGGAGCATTTAAGCCATTTACATTTAGGGTAGTTATCGATATGTATGTTCTTATTACCTTTCCTTAATTGTTTTGGCTTTGTTATTGTAAGTCTTTTCCTTCTCTTGTGTTTTCTGTCTAAAGAAGTTCCTTTAGCATTTGTTGTAGAGTTGGTTTGGTGGTGCTGAATTCTCTTAGCTTTTGCTTGTCTGTAGAGGTTTTAATTTCTCCATCAAATCTGAATGAGATCCTTGCTGGGTAGATTAATCTTGGTTGTAGGTTTTTCCCTTTCTTCACTTTAAATATGTCCTGCAACTCCCTTCTGGCTTGCAGAATTTCTGTTGAATGATCAGCGTTAACCTTATGCGGATTCCCTTGTATGTCAATTGTTGCTTTTCTCTTGGTGCTTTCAATATTTTTTCTTTGTATTTAATTTTTGATAGCTTGATTAATATGTGTCTTGGTGTGTTTCTCCTTGGATTTATTCTGTATGGGACTTTCTGCACTTCCTGCACTTGACTGACTATTTCCTTACCCATATTAGGGAAGTTTTCAACTCTAATCTCTCAAATATTTTCTCAGTCCCTTTTTTTCTCATCTTCCTCTGGGACTCCTATAATTCAGATATTGGTGCATTTAGTGCTGTCCCAGAGGTCTCTGAGAGTGTCCTCACTTCTTTTCATGCGTTTTTCTTTATTCTGCTCTGTGGTAGTTATTTCCACTATTTTATGTTCCAGGTCACTTATCCATTCTTCTGCCTCAGTTATTCTGCTATTGATTCCTTCTAGAGAATTTAATTTCATTTATTGTGTTATTCATCATTGTTTGTTTACTCTTTAGTTAGTTCTTCTAGATCCTTGTTAAATCATTCTTGTATTTTCTCCATTCTATTTCCAAGATTTTGGATCATCTTTACTATCATTAGTCCAAATTCTTTTTCAGATAGACTGTCTATTTCCTCTTCATTTGTTTGGTCTGGTGGGGTTTTACCTTGCTCCTTCATCTGCTGTGTATTTTTCTGTCTTCTCATTTTGCTTAACTTACTGTGTTTGGGGCCTCCTTTTCACAGGCTGGAGGTTCGTAGTTCCCGTTGTTTTTGGTCTGCTCCCCATGGGTAAGGATGTTTTAGTGGGTCATGTAAGCTCTCTGGTAGAGGGGACTGGTGACTGTGTTCTGGTAGATGAGGCTGGATCTTGTCTTTTGGGTGGGCAGGATCATGTCTAGTGTTGTGTTTTGAGGTGTCTGTGAACTTATTATGATTTTAGGCAGCCTCTCTGCTAATGGGTGGGGTTGTGTTCCTGTCTTGCTAGTTGGCATAGTGTGTCCAGCAGTGTAGCTTGCTGGTCGTTGAGTGGAGCTGGGTCTTAGCGTTGAGATGGAGATCTCTAGTAGAGCTTTCACTGTTTGATATTACATGGGACCAGAAGGTCTCTGGTTGACCAATGTCCTGAACTTGGCTCTCCCACTTCAGAGGTTCAGGCCTGACACCCAGCCAGAGCACCAAGACCCTGTCAGTCACACGGCTCAGAAGAAAAGGGAGGGGAAAAAAAGGAAAATATAAATAAATAAAATAAAGTTATTAAAACGGAAAAAAATGATTGAAATTTTTAAAATATAAAAATAATTTGAAAAAAGAAAGAAAGAAGAGAGTAACCAAACCAAAAAACTAATCCATCAATGGTAATAAGCACTAAAAATTGTATTAAAAAAAAAAAGGTCAGTCAGAACCCTAGGACAAATGGCAAAAGCAAAACTATACAGACAAAATCACACAAAGAAGCATACACAGACACACTCACCAAAAGAGGAAAAGGAAAATAAAATATATATATATATACACATATATATGTATATATATGTATATAAAAGGAAGAGAGCAAACAGATCAATAAACAAATCTACCAGTTATTATAAGCTCTAAATACTCAACTAAGATAAACATAAAACCAGAAGCAAATTGGATGCATAAAGCAAACCCGAAGTCTACAGTTGCTCCCAAAGTCCAACGCCTCAATTTTTGGATGATTTGTTGTCTATTCGGGTATTCCACTGATGCAGGGTACATCAGGTTGACTGTGGACATTTAATCCACTGCTTCTGAGGCTGCTGGGAGAGATTTCCCTTTTCCTTCTTTGTTCACACAGCTCCTGGGGTTCAGCTTTGGAGTTGGCCCCGCCTCTGTGTGAAGGTCACCTGAGGGTGTCTGTTCCCCACCCAGACACTTTGGGGTTAAAGGAGCAGCTGATTAGGGGATTCTGGCTCACTAATCAGCTGCTGCTCTGGATAAGGCTGTGGGGAGGGAGGGATATGGAATGCGGGGCAAGCCTGCGGTGGCAGCAGCTGACGTGACATTGCACCAGCCTGAGGCGCACCGTGTGTTCTCCTGGGGAAGTTGTCCCTGGATCATGGGACCCGGGCAGTGGTGGGCTGCACGGGCTCCCGGGAGGGGAACGTGTCGATATTGACCTGTGCTTTCATACAGGCTTCTTGGTGGCTGCAGCAGCTGCCTTAGCATTTCATGCTGGTTTCTGGTGTCCGCACTGATAGCAGCAGCTTGTGCCCATCTCTAGAGCTCCTTTAGGCAGTGCTCTGAATCCCGTTTCCTTGCGCACCCTAAAACAATGTTCCCTTGTCTCTTAGGCTGCTCCAGACTTTTTCCCAGACTCCCTCCAGGCTAGCTGTGGCACACTAGCCCGTTCAGGCTGTGTTCACGCAGCCAACCCCAGTCCTCTCCCTGGGATCTAAGCTCCGAAGCCCTGAGCCCCCGCCCGCCCCGGCGGGTGAGCAGACAAGCCTCTCGGGCTGGTGAGTGCAGGTCGGCACCGATCCCCTATGCAGGAATCTCCCCGCTTTGCCCTCCACACCCCTGTTGATGAGCTCTCCTCTGTGGCTCCAAAGATTTCCCCCCACCCACCCCCTGTCTTCACCAGTGAAGGCGCTTCCTAGTGTGTGGAAATCTTTCCTCCTTCATAGCTCCCTCCCCGAGGTGCCAGTCCCGTCCCTATTCTTTGTCTCTGTTTATTCTTTTTTCATTTGTCCTACCCAGGTACGTGGAGGAGTTTCTTGCCTTTTGGGAGGTCTGAGGTCTTCTGGCAGCATTCAGTGGGTGTTCTGTAGGAGTTGTTCCACATGTAGATGTAGTTTTGATGTATTTGTGGGGAGGAAGGTGATCTCCATGTCTTACTCCTCCACCATCTTGAAGGCGCCCCTCCTTTCTTTATTTTCTCTCTCCCTCTTTCCTGTCATCCAACGTGAGGTGCTCCAATTAAACACACCCTGAGCCAAGTTCTGCTGTCAGTGATTTTCATGCCAAAGCCTCCCAAGAGCTTATGCTCAGTTCCAGTTTCATCAAAGCTGATTTCCCCGGTGATTGTGCGTAAGAATACGAGGGCAGGAACTGACTCTGAGGTCATGTGCAGCAGCAACTGATGGCCAAAAGTTGGCCCAAACTGAGTACATCTACTGTCAGCAGAGTAATAACTTGTTGATAATATCCCTGGCCAACTTGACTGCTAATGCCAAAGCAATTCAGATTAGGAACAATTATGTAAATCATGCACCAAATACAAATGTGAAACAAAATACAAACAAACAATGCTCTCAGACCACGAACGTTAGCAGCCCACGTTAGGGGACATGTGAACAGTAGCAAAAGAGATACAAAGATGAGTTTGTATGGATAGAAAAGGATTTTCAAGGGGGAAAAAAAGGAAGACACAATAGAAGCTTTGGGGGATGATGGCTCAAACTGCAGATAATTTCAGCCTGTATATTATCAAGTTTGCTAACAATGTAAATAATGAATACATCAATTACTTAAATTAGCATTAGTAGAAGACTAGTAAATTTGAAGGCCATGGAGGAACATCTATTTTTCTAGTGATATTACTTCATCTCAAGGAAATGATCTAAGGGTCCCACCCTTTAAAAATGAAAGGCACAAGAATTACATTTCTAGAATATTACCTGTCAAGGGATACCTTTATGTAAAATTACCCATCAAATAGAATAATTAATAAGAAAGTAATGATAAAATCAAAACAAACTAAGATATGAGAGTCTGCCACAGAGAGAGACTAAACTCTAAATTCATTAATGTCATGAGAGCCATATTTATCTCTTAAGAACACATCTCATTAGCTTTATGTTTTGTTCTGTAATAACAAGTACATCCTAAGTCATTTATTGTTCCATTTGTTGTAATAAAGCCAATGCAATAGTCTATTATATTTTGTTAAGATTAGCTTTGTTATTTTTAGACTAAACTAAACAAGCACTCACATCTCAAAAAGAAATCATTTTTGCAAAACAATGGATTAGCCATCCATGTCTCATGTTAAATCAATAAAGATAAAATAACATGGTAGATGTTTTATATTAAATGAAGCCCATTGCTGATGTTTTTAAAAATTGGAAATATTGGGCATCCCTGGTGGTGCAGTGGTCAAGAATACGCCTGCCAATACAGGGGACATGGGTTTGATCCCTGTTCTGGGAAGATCCCACATGCCGTGGAGCAACTAAGCCTGTGCGCCACAACTACTGAGCCTGTGCTCTAGAGCCTGCGAGCCACAACTACTGAAGCCTGCATGCCTAGGGCCTGTGCTCCGCAACAAGAGAAGCCACCACAGTGAGAAGCCCACGCACTGCAACGAAGAGTAACCCCCGCTCATCACAACTAGATAAGGCCTGCGCACAACAAAGACCCAACGTAGCCAAAAATAAAATAAATAAAATATATAAATTTATTAAAAAATTAAAAATAGGAAATATTAAAAACCATCTAGATTATATTAATATTATAATGCAAGCTTTTAAATTCTAAAATATTGGACCTTGATATACTTAGAATATTTAATTGGAAAATTTACCCTTAAAAACAAATATGCATTTTGTTTTCTACTAATGTTTTCTTAGTTTTGACCTTAAGTTTATTTTTTCTTCTCAATATGTAAAATACAATTTAGACACACAATATGTATAAAGAAATCATAAGTTTTAGTTTTGTCTACATTTGTTAGGACTTCTATAAACATTCTGTAAAAAATGTTATAGAGAATAGAATAGCTATCACTATATATATATATATATATATATATATATATATATATATATATATATATGAGGAATTATCTTGGATAAAAAATTACTAAAATTATTCTGGGTTAGCCCAGAGAGCAAAATTTGGACCAAAAAGAGAAATGTAGTGATCAGTCCAATGAAAAGTCTTACGAACCAGAACTATTTTGTGAAGTAGTGAGGTTCTGGAAGTGTTATAGAGGCCCTGTGGTCATTGGTTAAAATGTTGAAGAGGTGATTTCTAAAATAATTTGATTTTTAAATGTGTTTCTTCAAACACTAGAATTCTTTGTTTCACAACCCCTGCATTCATTTTATTAAAATATCCTGTTATATTGAGAATACTGACATGCATTGTAGCAGTTGACTGGTCAGTGTGTTGAGAGAGATAAATTAGTACTTAAACCTTGATTATAATTGTTTGATTCTGAATCTAATATCTATTAAATCAGCATAAAATGAATTATGCTTGTAAGAAGAAAATTAAGAGGAATTATATTTGAAATTATAGAAAAATCTGTAGTGATTTCAGATGGAACTAGTGATGGAAAACATTTTTAAATTTTGAGTCAAAATCATATACTGTGTAGGCAAATAAAAGAAATTGAGATATGATGGGTGGAGTCTAACATTTTTTGTTTAACTTCCTATAAGAGGAACTTGGAGAAATTGAATTCCATCCACTTTTAAGCTTCCTATGTATTGATAAAGAAATTCTAAATGTAATTGTTTAGTGTTTTACATATAAAGTAGAATCTATAACTATGTTTTCCTAAGAAAATTTTCACAGATTCATAGAAAATTGACAATTACTCAGGTGTCTGAGTTGTCAAGTGGCTGTAATTGCATATATGAATCATCTAAATGGGTGAATTTAGATGATTGTAAATCACATACATTGGTTCATATACATATGTTCTTCAAATGTAAACTCAGTGTTATCACTCCAGCATCTGATAAGCCCTGGATATGGACTATGCTGCTAAACTAGAATTGTCAAATTTAAGCTACTCATTTTGAAAATTAGGAAAACAGAAATCTCAAAGGCTGAGATTTTCCAAACACAGTTTTAAAACATGTGGTCCTTTAGGATAACAAATTGAATGTTCTAGAAGTCAGAAGGAAAAAAAAAAAAAAAAACTCTGTGTAGACGAGGACCAAATTCTAAAGGAAAAAATCTGAATCAGTACGTTGAGGCTTAGAGCAGCAAAAAAAGAGCACAACACCTAGTTCTCCAAGAGGGCTTTCTGTACACTCATCTCTTTAATACTTGTTGTCTGATAAAATTATTCTTTGAAAGTACCACCTAACTGTGTCTCAGAATGGCTGTGATTAATGAGGGGAACCAATCATATCACATAGTTGAGATGTGTGTCCTCTGTGTTGGACTTTCCTAATATAAAGTTATGTCTAGAAAGTTGAGTTTATTTATATTTGCTTTCCAGTTATTGAATTCATTACCTGAATGTTGGCAGATAAACTGTTTTTCAGAATCCTCTCAAGCAAAAATTCCAGAATCTAAGATCTGAAGGTGGGACGTGGGCAGAAATGAGGGATTGGCACAGGAAGTAGTCATGGAAAGAGTAGGGTTGAAAATAGTTATCATAAGGGCAAAGGAAAATACTAGAAGGAAAAGATTCTAAGAGATCTTTCTTCTGATATGTATCCCTCACAGTTCCAGTGTGGAAAAGCACATTTAATACTTTTTGGCAGTAGGTCCCAGGAGAGAAGGACTTTGGAAAGAGATAGAATTGGCAAGATACAAATCATCCTAAGGAGAGGAGAAAGGAGAAGAACAGAAGAGAATGATAAAAAGTGGGGTAAGAAGATGGATGTGGCGTGGAGAGCCCTAATCTTAAGCTGGAGTTTTCTTTCTTCTTGCTCATGACATAGAGAACTTTAGGCAAGATTTGGTAAAGGTTTTGGGTCATTTCTCAAGGGCCTACTTATTCTGCACTAATTAAGTTCATATTACATAGATTGTCATTACAGAGACACCAATTCTGGCTTTGTGAGAATGTCCAGTTCTTCCTAGTTTCCTGCCCTCTTCTTAACTATGAAACCTGTCTAGAATCATAAGTGGCTCTATGGTATCATGCAGAGTCCACTGAGCCTCTACTAGTGAACAGTGATTCCAAGAATGTGTGTTCCATCCCATCAGATCTAGTTGTATTTGAGGGGCAGGATAGTGTAGTAGATGGGAGGAATAGATCTGGAGAAATAATGGTCATGTTCACGTGGCTAGGTTATGACGACTCTGTTTGAATGTGGACAGGTTACCCAACCTCTGTTCTCAGTTTTCTAATCTGAGAAAAAAAAGAAAAAAAAAAAAAGAGAGAGGCTAAAAGTACTCCAAGGATTTGTTAAATTAATCCATGCAATGTGCTTAAAAGAGACCATGGATTATAACATGTTTCAAATGTGTGCTGGTTAATAATCTTACCCTCTCCAGGTGGAAAGAAAGCTACGTTCTGTCTCTGGAACTAAGCATGCTTCTGGCTCCAGGAGCCCTGCTAGTGTTCCATCATGGGCCCTGTACACTAGACGGCCTTCCTTTAACAATGGCTCTGAGGCTTGGATATTCTATAGGGTAGGAACTTGATGCAACCCAAAATCAAAGTTCTTTCTTGAGGGTTACTGCCTCTGTTTCTTCCAGGGATCTGAACTGGGAGGAAGATTTGACAAACAACAAACAAACAAAACAAACACTGCTTCTAGATGCTCTTTACTTTGCCTTCATCTCCAAAGGGACATTTTAACTTTCAAAAATAAAACTGGATGGGTAGTGGTTCAGATTATGGCCAACCCACCCAAAATTATTCTGGCTAAATCAAAATGTATTTCCCCTACTCAGGCCTCCCACTACCCAACTCCTAGGATAAGGCATGACAGATATAGTTAAGAAACAAGGAAAGAAACCATAACAGGATATCTCTGTAATGTTTTAGATAAAATTCCATTGAATAAAGTTAAATTCATCTCTAAATTAGGGTGTATGTTCTTCATATTTATTAGAATCTTTTGTAAGTCTCCATGATTCATTTTAGAATATTTTCTTAGGCATTTTTTCTGACAGGTCAGTCTTCTTAATAGCCTGCCTAGAAAAGGAAGTTTCCTGAGCAGTGTCTCCTATAAATTCTCTTCAAAATTTTCCTACAGAGAAAATTCCCTAAGACAATATTTCTGTGAATAAAATCATATTCTGTTTGCCAAGAATCATCATTCTGGAAAAAAAAAATCTTAGCAACAATCTTCTTCTAAGCCTTAGAATCTGAGGGAACATTCTACTATATATAGTAGTCAGTATAACATATTTAAGTGGCTTCACTCTATTTATGGCATATGATTAAAGTATTAAACAATATCATTTTGAAGGTTATAAAGTCATTTTGGGGGTAACATTTTTTAAGTTTAAAAAGATCCAAATACACTCTAAATGTGTTTGTGTGTGTGTGTGTGTGCGTATGTGTGTACCCATGTGTTGGTATTGATACATATCTAAGTTTACTGACTATTTTAAGTCAGGCTTGATCTTTTCAGTCAGACTGAATTGAATTCCAATGCTGACCTTGCTACTCATTATCAGTGTGTTCTTTTTTAAGCCACTAAATTTCTGTAAGTCTTAGCTTTTCACCTGCAAAATGGTACACCTAAACAAAGTTGTTTGATTTATGGTTGATATATATGATAAAATATATAAAGTCTTCTATGTATTGCCTTTCCTATACTAAGTACTCAAATGTAAGCTAGCTATTTATTTATTTTTACATAATTACTTCAAACAGAATGAGAAAAATACTGTCTTTTGGACAATCTTAGCAAAGACTACTGTGCAAAAAAAAGGCAATTAGGATGACACAAAGTTTTATTCCACCCTTTATACTTCTTGAGGTCTTAACTGTGAATAGACCAGTTTTGATTAAATACAAATATTTTTTCAATTGTGTGTCTTTACTTTGGATATTAAGTTATCCATATGTGGTATTTCTGAACAGCATGAAAGCCTTTCTATCAAAAATTCACCCCCAAATTTCAACCTTTAAAAATATTATAAGCATTTCTTCATTTAAAGGAATGATGCTCTATTCAAAATCATTTTATCAGGCATGATAAGGCTTTAAAAGGCTATCAAGGCTTTAAAAGTCAGGTCAAATGAATGCGGGAAGAAGGTAATCAGAGAGAACAGTTCATTAGCTCATGAGAAAGAGCAGTTAGTGTTGTCATGTCTGGGCTGAGACAAAATTGGTCAGATTGTCCTGCCAAGGAAATGTCGTGGGAAGGAATTATATTGTCCAGGAAGGAGTCCTAAGAGGAATGTTCCCTTAAAGTCCATGCTAAAATCCACTATTTTGGGTATAAGACTGTACTCCACTAAAATGAAACTGTTACAGCTGTGACATTTTACCAATAAAAGCCATAAAGTACTCCCACTAGTGACATACTCCAGTTTGATCATAGGTAGCCTGAAAATGTCAAGGGGAATGAGTGTTGGGCAACAATTATTTCTAGTTTCCATGCCATTAGTCTCCCCCAAACCCAGAATTTTGGATCTGTATTAGACTGTTCTGAAATCTTCCCTGAAATACTCTTACCAGCCACCCAAGGAGCCCTGAATCAGCTCTTCAAAATTATGGAATTGGACTCCCAGACATGGGATTAGTCTTGGGTTTGGCTGTTCTTTATTGAGCTAAGCCCAGTTGAGTTTGAAACCTCTTGGGTGTGACAGTGACTGCACATCATCAGTGGGATATAGACACTTTGACCCAATGGAGATGGAGTTGATGGAGATCTATTCTGGATTGCCTAAGGTATAAACTCCCAAGTGTCTGAGAAATAGCAGCTGTCTTATTGCAAACCAATGCATTATGGGTGAAGAAAGAAATGAAAGAACCTAAACAGTTGGTCCAATGCATTCATCTTTGTGACGAGACACCACAGTTGTTTCTAGGTTGAGAATTAGCTTTTGGGAAAATTACAAGTATCCAGAGGTGATTGGAAAGGAAATGTGATGGAAGCTCATTGTGGAATGGAATAGAGCTGCCTGGGTGGGACGGGGGCAAGTCATAAGCATCTCATAATTTTCTAAGACAAAGTATTAGAAGTTTGGGAAGTGTGGTAGATTGCCTGTTTTCATGGTCCCAATCAATGACTATCTATGTCTTTTGTGATGAGAACTTGCAGCCACTTCATAAAGAAATGGAGTCTATATTCTCCCCTCTTGAATCTTGGTACTCTCTCTGGTCAGTACATTATGTCAGAAGTAAGTGTGTGCCAATTCCTACTCTCAAGAGGCCTTTTGAATTTCCACTTGCTTTCTTGGAAACTTGAGCCTTAGCTGGAGAACAAGTCTGGGATAATATCCAGAAAAAAAGGTTAACATAGCAGGTCCGAGACTGCTGTCCTTGGAAAGACCTGCTTGCAAGATGGGCCCTGAGCTGGCTTCTGAAAACTTGAGTTTCTCAAATGTCCCTACCACCCTAACTGATAAGGGTGGTTCACTGTGCCTAAAAATGTTTGTGCAAACAATATGGTTTATGCTGAACACCTGCTTTTGTTCTCAGAGTCTGGAATTTTGGTACATTCCAGGCAGAGGGTGCTTACTTAACCAGCCTCTCATACAAACCTCAGGTGTTGAATCACTAACAAAATTACCTTGTAGACAACATTTCAGATGTATTGTCACAATTCATTGCTGGAGGAATTTGGCACAGCCTATGTGATTCTACTAAGAGAGGACTTTTGGAAGCTTGCACCTGGTTTCCTCAGGAATTTGCCCCAAATGTCTTTGCTCCTGTTGATTTTGCTTTGTATCCTTTTGCTGTAGTAAATTATAGCCATGGGTGTGACTATCTGCTGAGTCCTATGGTTTCTCCTAGTGATCATTGAGTCTGGGGAGTGGTCCTGGGGACCAGCTGATTGAAGATGGCCTCACGTGGCAACATTTCTCTGCTTCACGAGGCCTTTCATTCCTCAGTAGCCTAATTCAGTTGATGGCCAGATACGTGAGTGAATCCCAGATGAACACCCAGAGGTGGGAGCAATTTTGGATTTGTTTGCTATTTAAGGTAAGAGTCTGCCGTTGGCAAGCCAAGCCCAGAAAATATCAGTAGTCCTCACCCAACCTGTTAATTTGTGAGAAGTAGTAAATGATTGTTGTTTTAAGACAACAAGTTTCAGAATAATTTGTTATTCAGCAATAACTAACTGATCTAAGAAGCCTATGAATTAAGTAAAAGATAACTGAAAGTCTTCAGAACAGAGATTAAAACTTGGCTGGCAAAGGAAACAGTTGAAAAATTCTTGGTTTGAAGAATATCTAAATCCTTTGCACATTACTCAGTAGGTGAACTAAAAGAGACATTTGAAGCCAAAAGAATAGAATTGGTTTTCAATGTCAAAAAAAAAAAAATGAGCTCCATAAGTTGGCACGGCAAATGTGAATTCACTTTTTTTTTTTTTTTTTCATTACGCGGGCTTCTCACCGTTGTGGCCTCTCCCGTTGTGGAGCACAGGCTCCGGACACGCAGGCTCAGCGGCCATGGCTCACGGGTCCAGCCGCTCCGCGGCATGTGGGATCCTCCCAGAACGGAGCATGAACCCGTGTCCCCTGCATCGGCAGGCAGACTCTCAACCACTGCGCCACCAGGGAAGCCCGTGAATTCACTTTTAATCAGGGCATAGGTGTAAATAAGACCTTCTTTGACCAAATATTTAATTTCATATTGCCTCCAGCTTTGATCATGAAGCCCGGCTTTAAAGATAGTTATCCTTAAAGGCTGGGCAGTGTTTTGGGGTGACTTTAATATGTACTAATATCTAAAAATTATCTTTGGTTCTGTTTTGTTGATGCATTATCAGATTAAAAGAAATCCAAACTATGGTTCTTTCATTTGATACCAATGGATTTGTATAGTGGGAATCAACTGATGTTCACCATTCAGTAATTTCTAATGTTATTTTGAAGAGGAAATGTTTGCATTCTTATGAAATCATTCTGCCAAAATAGAGACTAAATGAAAATAATAGTAGTATTCTCTCATTTGTTATTTTGAAGTGGATCAAAACTGTGTATTACACCAATATACCATTTTAAATTACTTTAAAATGGGAAGAAAGTGGCTAATCATTATCAATTAAAGTACTCGTGAAATAAAAATATATTGTAAGAACTGTAAAAACGGAGCCTGATAAATATCACTGCTGCAAATCAAAATGAGGGTAACAATTTCAATTTTTTCATGGAAGATATATTTGCTGTATAGTTTTGAAATCTGGGAAAAGCTATTAAACTCACAGCATCTCATACATTTTATAAGAAGCACTCTTGACACTAAATTAACTAAGAAAAATAAATAGTAAACTTCCTGGATTCACCTAAATGTGCTTTCTCATAATTTAATTATTTCATGTAGATTAATTATACTTAACTTCATTAATATCAACAGTTCATTTTGACCCAGCACATTAAACATATATATTTTCTGCAACAGATGTATAAGAGATGAATTAGCAAACACTGAAAACCACATTGGTGAGCCTGTTAGGGAGTACATTTCAAACTAATGGAGCAGAATTCTTAAATTATGATAGCCTCCAAGGATATACAATTTTCTGTATTTTAGTAGATGATTTTTGCCTGGTCTGTATCACATGAACTAGATAAAATTCAACGGACTATTTTGTTGTTGTTTATTCTACTTATTTCTTTCCTAATAAATTATCTTATATATTAGATACCCCTTACCCCAGCTATCAAACTGGATGCTTAGTTTGGCATCAAATATGTGGCATGTTAGCTCAGCTAGTTAGTAATGTGTGCTACTATCAGTGCCAATGACAAGAATTTCTTCCTTCAAAGTCAAGTAACCAGGAAGAATCTCTTCACAGGGGCAACTGAGGAACCATCATAGCAGAACTAGAAATATGTATGTAGTCTGTCCTCTTTTTGTCGAGGCAGAATCAGGTGCCATCACATTGGTGAGGACAGGTAGATTAGGTGGATAGCTAGCACTTAATTAAGACTAACTTCAAAATAAACCTCAAGCTACTGTTACCCCAAGTCCTCTGTTCCACCAGTTTAAGCTCTCATTCATGCTGGAAATGAATGGAAATGGTCAGGATGAGGATGGTTAGAATTTAACTAATGCTTAAATTGGTACACACTGTTCCTTGTTATTGAATCAATATTTCTTTCTTGATCTCAGAGTGTTACTCTTTTTCAAGAATTAAGGAAGAAAAACATACAACTCTATGTCATTTTGGAGAGTCTTAAAAAACAGAAATCAATGCACATATACAAAAAGAAAATTATGCAAATTTAGGGAAAGAAGTACATGACTGTATAGCTCTTTTATCTCTTTTATAAAACATGAAAAGATCTGCAGTGCATTTAAGACATAATAACACTATTGCATATTAGAGTTTTTTCTCCAAGAAACAGAAATCTGTAACTACTACTACTTGTGACCACAAAATGTTGTTTCACAAAGTTTTTGTGCATTAGCCCAGGATAAATACATAATTATAATAGACTAAAGAGGAATTACAGGGAAGGTGGCAGTTTGAGAATCACTCTTGCCCCACTCTCTCCTGATTTCCCATGGAAGAAACTCAATTGTAAATGAAAGAAAAGTCACTCTTCAACTGAGAATCATGAACTTTCTGTTTTGCTTTGTTTTGTTTTGTTCATTTCCTTCTTAGGTACTTGGGGTGATACACATTCTGAAAGTTTAATCTAGCCCAAGGTAAATGTGATGGTTAATTTTATGTGTCAATTTGGAAGGTGCCTCTGGTTGAGACTGACATTTTAAATGGTGAAGGTGTGAGTAAGGAGATTGCCCTCCATAATGTTGATGGGCCTCATCCAATTAACTGAAGGTCTGAAGAGAACAAAAAGACAGGCCTCCCTGCACAAGAGGGAAATTCTCTAGCAGGCTGCCTTCCGATTTCATCGGCACCATTAGCTCTCTTACAGGCCTACATTATAGAGTTGGATTTACCAGCCTCAGTAAATACATAAGCCAATTCCTTGTAATAAATCTCCTTCTACATACATATGTATCTTAATGTCCCTGTTTATCTGAAGAATGCTAACTAGTACAGATTTGGTATCAAGAGATTATAGAAGAACAGAACTTTAAGGATGGCCTAATAGAACGAGTAGATATAAATGGATTCTTCAGAGCTTTATCCAGACCTGTGTGCAACTCACTAAATGATGACCTTCAAAATATGGAAGATCTGTCATGGGCCCCACATATGTTGCAGTAGTAGGTTTCAGGCTTCCATTGAAAACATAAATAGGAACAATTAAGTTGACATTTCACTGTGTAACAAGGAATCTAATGTTAGAATGTCTGGTGTGTTGAGTACATTATTCTGAGCCCTTGGTCAACAAGGGTCACTGACTTTCTCCCTAGGGAAACATGAGCCACTATACCACCTTTGCTTCTCCTATGTATCTTTCTGAAACTAATGAAATGAGCTGCGCACAGCATGATAGTTCAGACATTTTCCCCAAAAACTTCTTAAAGCTTGGAAAGCCCATATATGACACGTATTTTATTTCTCATCTTAAATTACCCCAGTTCTTCTGTCCATTCTTGCTCACCAAGAATAGCCCAAAGAGTCCAAATGATAAAAGTCCTGCAATGTTCAAATCCTCACAGTTTAAAGTGAACCACTTGCTGTTATTACATTCATGTAAAAAATATCTCATCAATAGATTCCTCTTTTTCTTTGAAAAAGTTAAAGACTTATGATTCTGGGCAGGTGACAACACTGGTAGAGTCATGGGTTTTGGATCTCCCTGAATCCCCAGGTGAAACTAGAGAGAGCAACTAGATTGCAAATCTCAAATCCCAGATACAATCCTCTCAACAAAAGTGTCAAGGTAACCTCAAAACTCAAGCAAGTGAAAACAAACTTTTAACAGGAACAAGAGTTCAGGGTTTCAGCATTTGTGTTGGAATAAAAGGAAAGAAAAGAAGGAAAGATTTGTGTTTACCTTACCTGAGAAAAGGAAAATTTGAAAATAGCAAGCAGGAATTTAACCAGAAGTAATGAGGGCCATTTTGCAAAGAGCAGCTAAAATTGAGAAGGGATTATTGTTTTGTTTTATTTTGTTGTTTTCTTTTCTCTTCTCTTTTAATTGAAGTATAGTTGCTGTACAATATTATATGTTACAGGGGTATGATATAGTGATTCACAATTTTTTAAAGTTATACTCCATTTATAGTTATTATAAAGCATCTGCTATATTCTCTGAGTTGTACAGTATATCCTTGTAGCTTATCTTATACCTAATAGTATGTATATTTTAATTTCCTACCCCTATATTGCCCCTCCCCCTTCCCTCTCCCACCTGGCACACTTGTCACACTGGCTATTATCATCAAAAAGAAAACAAATAACAAATGTTGGCGAGGATGTGGAGAAAAGAGAACACTCGTGCACTGTTGATGGGAATGTAAGTTGGTGCAACCACTGTGTAAAATGGTATGAAGGTTTCTCAAAAACTAAAAATAGAACTACCATATAAGCCAGTAATTCTACTCCTGGACATGTATCCAAAGGAAACATAAGCACTAATTCAAAAGATACATGCACCCCAACGTTCATAGCAGCATTATTTATGATTGCCAAGATACTGAAACAACCATGTCCATCAACAGATGAATGGATAAAGAAGATGTGGTATATATGGAATACTACTCAGCCGTAAAAATAGAATGAACTTTTGCCATCTGCAGCAACATGGAGGGACTTGGAGGGCATTATGCTAAGTGAAATATGTAAGAAGGAATTTTTTTCATCAATAGTGATAGCCAAGAGTGTAGTAGTCCATCATAAAAAGATAAAGGAGCTGGAGTGACCTGGCCTTTGAGATGCACCACCCTAGGGCCCCTTCCAGGATGGGGTCCTCCACTGAAGATAAACCGATGGGAGTGGAACAAAAATTGAGTAGCATCCTGATAATGGAGGAGTCAAAAGATCCAGATAAAAACAAGAGGGGGAAAAACAAGAGAGGGACAGCCACAAGAGTTCAGAAGAAAGCAAGTGACTGTATAAGGAAACACCAAATGAAGGAGCTTGGGAAGTTAGAAAAGCTATCTTAAACCCTGCCTCCTTTAAAAAGTTTAGAAAAACAAAAATCATTTCACATAAAAATAAGTAACAGAAAGCTATCAAAGTCAAATCTTATACAAAGATGTTTTGAGAAAAAGGAAAAAAAAAAACAAACCTGTGTAACATCCCTACACACAATGTAAGCATATTTGAGAGACACATTCAAAAAACTGATCAAAACCATAACTTACTCTTTCAAAATAAGCTAGAAAACTTGAAGAAAATAATTCAAGTATGAAGGACAACATAAATCAAACAAAATTCAGGTAAATATTAGAAATATGAGAAAATATTTAAGACGAAGTTTGAAAAACTTTGAGGAATTATAAGAATGAACAAATGAAGCTGTTAATGACTTATGAGAGAGAAATGGTAATAAATAAAATTTAAAAAGAAATGAAGAAATAGGTTAAAAGGATTTAAAAGAAAGTAACAAATACTGAACATAGACAAAGAAGATTAAAATATGGATAACATCAGTCTCTGAAGAACAAAACAAGAAAATACAGCAATAATAATAGATTTAGATCTAGATAAACACAGTTTACTACATAGAGATATGGATATGATGGAAATAGTAGCTTTTATCTTTGTATTTTTATTTCCTAGCTATTAGTGAACAGCATTAATTTGATATCAACCACAGCATATTTGTTAAATTCTCTTACGAATCTGCTAATTTTTTGACAATCCACTTGGGCATTCTCTATCAACAGCCATGAAAATTGCTAATACTAACAAATTTATGCTTTCTTTACCAATTCTTATAATTTTTTTGAAATATATAACATTATATTCATTTCAGGAGTACAACATATTGATTCAATATTTGTATATATTGTGAAATGATCACCTTAATAAATCTAGCAACACCTGTTAGAAAATCAAATTGTGTATTTAAACATATTAACAGATCAAAGAGGTAAAAAGTATGTGATCATGTCCATAGACGCAGAAAAAAGTATTTAATAAATTTAACATTTATGTATAATAAAAGTACATATTAAACTTGGGGCAGAAAATCTTATTACTTTTGTGATACATTTTTACACTTATACATTTTTTCCAGGTATATTCACTGGATTTATTACAGAATTAAATACATGAGACTGTAGTGGATTTCCTCGTTTTGTTCCAGATTTAAAAGGAATGCTTTTAATGTTTCAGAATTAATATTTGCAGTAATTTTAGATTCTCTTTAAAAAGTTAAAGAAGGAAAACATAGGCAGAACGCTCTATGACATAAATCACAGCAAGATCCTTTTTGACCCACCTCCTAGATAAATGGAAATAAAAACAAAAATAAACAAATGGGACCTAATGAAACTTAAAAGCTTTTGCACAGCAAAGGAAACCATAAACAAGACGAAAAGACAGCCCTGAGAATGGGAGAAAATATTTGCAAATGAAGCAACTGACAAAGGATTAATCTCCAAAATTTACAAGCAGCTCATGCAGCTCAATTTAAAAAAAAACAAACAACCAGATCCAAAACTGGGCAGAAGGCCTAAATAGACATTTCTCCAAAAAAGATATACAGATTGCCAACAAACACATGAAAGAATGCTCAACATCACTAATCATTAGAGAAATAAAAATCAAAACTACAATGAGATATCATCTCACATCAGTCAGAATGGCCATCATCAAAAAATCTACAAACAATAAATTCTGGAGAGGGTGTGGAGAATAGGGAACCCTCTTGCACTGTTGGTGGGAATGTAAATTGATACAGCCACTATGGGGAACAGTATGGACATTCCTTAAAAAACTAAAAATAGAACTACCATACAACCCAGCAATCCCACTACTGGGCATATACCCTGAGAAAACCATAATTCAAAAAGTCACATGCCAAAATGTCCATTGCAGCTCTATTTACAGTAGCCAGGACATGGAAGCAACCAAAGTGTCCATTGACAGATGAATGGATAAAGAAGATGTGGCACATATATAAAATGGAATATTACTCAGCCATAAAAAGAAATGAAATTGAGTTATTTGTAGTGAGGTGGATGGACCTAGAGATTGTCATACAGAGTGAAGTAAGTCAGAAATCAAAAAACAAATACCATATGCTAACACATATATATGGAACCTAAAAAAAAAAAAAGTCATGAAGAACCTATGGGGCAAGACGGGAATAAAGATGCAGACCTACTAGAGAATGGACTTGAAGATATGGGGAAGGGGAAGGGTAAGCTGTGACAAAGCAAGAGAGAGGCATGGGCATATATACAGTACCAAACATAAGGTAGATAGCTAGTGGGAAGCAGCCGCATAGCACAGGGAGATCAGCTCGGTGCTTTGTGACCACTTAGAGGGATGGGATAGGGAGAGTGGGAGGGAGGGATACGCAAGAGAGAAGAGATATGGAGACATATGTATATGTATAACTAATTCACTTCGTTATAAAGCAGAAACTAACGCATCATTGTAAAGCAGTTATACTCCAATAAAGATGTTAAAAAAAAAAAAAGTTAAGGAAATTCTTTTCTGCCAGCTCCATAAAAGAAATTGAGGAGATTTCCTTACTGTTTTTCCTTTTAGAGATTTTGTGTAAGAATATAATTGTCCCTTAAATGTTTTGTAGAACTAGCCTAAAAACAGTCTCACTAGTTATTTTATTTGTGGGAAAGATTGCAAACACAAATTCAGCTATTTAAATTAATTTTAGAATCTTTTAGGTCTTCTATTTCTTCGTGAGATATTTTAAGATCATATGCACACAAATACACACAGACATGGTACATATATGTAAATATATGCATATACATATGTACATCCTCATATGATTGTACATTTCATTTACCTTTTCAGTTGTTTCAGTGTAAAGTTATTCACAAGAGTGTTTTATTATCACCTTAGTCTTCACTGAGTCTATGGTTATGTACACCACTTTGATTTCTTGAACTGGGTTTTTGTTTGTTTGTTTCTTTGTCTGCATATTCTCTATTATTTTCTTGACTAAACTCCCATACTAATTTTATTGGTATTTTTTAAAAACTTTTTTTATCCTTTGCATTTTATCACTTTTGTGCCTTAAGTTTTGCACTTATCTTGTTCCTATTTTTGCTCCTATCTCATATTTCTACTCTCTTTTGGTTTAATCTTTTATTCCTTGTCTAACTCAATGATTCTCAACTGGAGGGAGCATCACCTACCTAGAGACATGTAGAAATGTGTGGAGGCATTTTGTTTCCACCTTGACTCTAGAGAGCTTTTGGCACTTAGTGGATGACGTTTATCCAGCAGTGTGTGGAACATTCCTGTTCAATAAAGAATTCTTCTTCCCTAAAAACCAATAACAAGAGCTTTGGTTAGGTTTATCTATAAAAGGCTTAAAATTCAGAGTATTTACATACTGTTCAGGACATATTGGTCTTTTTTGTTATATTTTTCTAACTTCAGGTTACTATGTAAGATGAAACTATTTTTAACCCAAAAAAGGAGTTACAGACTCACTAGAGAGAGTGTTTTATAAATAGAATATGGAGATCATAATGTGAAAAGACTGTGATATTTGAGACATAAATTTTGGGATGTGTGCTCTGGTGCATGCATATAACTGCTCATATAACTGAGCTATTAGATCAAATGACAGACACATACTTCATGTATGAAATACACTGGAGAAGCTTTTAAAACAAATGTAGGATATGCCCCCTTGTGTTTGATTTTTCTGTGGTTAAGTACATTTAAGGAAACTGTCTTCACTTCTTAACCTAATTTTTTGATAGTCTATGAAAAATGAAAAAATTGCTTAACGTTTATTAGGTGTCTACAAGGTATTATTGTATGTTTAAAAAACAATTTCTGTTTTCTAAGAAATCATTTTCCTGTGATCAGAATGACTTTACATTTTATTCTCTGCTTTGATTTCACTTTAACATTGTGAAAAACAAATGTTCCATTGAACAATTAATATTTGAATTCAGCCACTTTTTTTTTACTTGAAATAATAGATACAGCTGTGGACAAAGAAACCTGTGCTTGCAAGGTATTATATAGATTCGAAAGTGTTTTCAAGCAAAATATTTCCCTTGTTTCTCAAAATAATCCTGTGAAATGTGTAAGTTAATTGTATATCCCTGTCTCTGGGATGTAAAAACCTGGAGCCCTGAACCTCAGCAACACCTTGGAACCAGACCACAAGTTCCTTAGAGCCCAGTAGAAGAGTTGGACCTGAACCTGGCCCCAGGCCTTCACACACTAAAGGATGAGCTTGACCTATGAGGCTTGACAGTTTTCTGTCATATTTTCTGAGCCAGTGTTTGTGACTCATGGCTTGACACATGACTTTTCTCTACAGAATAGAATACTAGAAATTGGAACCAACCTTGAAAAATCTAGACATTATCTATAACAAGTATCACATATATATATCATGTATGTATTACAATATACATACATGTGTGCATGCATAAGTGTGTATGTATTACCTTATCTCTATAAGCTAGCATTTATTCAAATTGAAATTGTCAAGTTTTTACAAAGGCAATTCTGATAAGGAGAAAATTTTAAAATATTTAGTGTTTAAATGTAACTAAATGCTAGAAACGCTTGGCTATTTCAGCCTTCCCAAATTAGGAAACATCTTAAATCCAAATATCAACAACTTCTGATATCTTCGTATTCTAGTAAGTGCTAGGATGATTTACAAAAAAGAGGGACGGTCATGAAGACATATTACTCATGGCTATGTTACTAAAATCTTCAGTCTGATTTGGTTTGAGAAATCAAAGAAAGCTGGGAATTCACTGGACTGTCTCCAAAATTATCTTAAGCGCTGAAATGGAATGGATGCCCTTTTCATTTTGTGAAATGAATTTTCCATGTTCTTACGAAATGGATGATCTTTTGATTTTATTAATGTGATGTCTTTTGTGATTCTGGAATAATAGGTCTGGCCAACGGATCATCCAGTCTCTGAGTTTAAGACCAAACTGGTTAGACATGAGGGGAGAACATATAAAAGAATCTACAGACAGAAAGGGAAGACAAAAGTGTTGCTGGCTGTGGTGAGGTGACATTTGATACCTCATGAAAAGCTACTTCCTTGTCATTTGGAGGGAAGTATCCATGTTCTTTGCCTTGTTGACTGAACACAGATTTCACCTCATTGGAAACATTCTTAACAGACTCTTTAGAGCAAGAAATGGATTAAAAGTCTTATCTTAACCAACTGTAGTTTTGAGTGCTGTCTGCTGCTCTGATGACTCAGAAACACCTGCAGGGCGAGTGTTGCTGCCCCTTGCAGGCTGCAGAGCAGGAAAGTATCCCTGCATTCTCTAGAGGGCTCAGAGTACTACCTTTGTATCTTTCTGGCTGAAAAAGCTGCCTTGTGTTTTGTTGTGTATCTGGTGAGGCATGTTGCTTTAATTTTGTGTTAGTGGTTGTGATAGACATTTTTTTTAATGTAGTCTGAATGAACCCTTTTTCTCTTTTCTGCTAGATAGTGTAATAGGTAAAATATGTATTTGTTGATTTAAAAAAATAATTAGATGAGGTCATGAGACCCATGAAGTTTATACTTATCAAGGCATGAAATATGACCACATATATAATCCACACTTGCTCTGTCCCACGAGGCTAATTCAGGTCACCTCACTGGGTGGGATCATTAGAGGTAGAAGGTGTGCATTTGGTACATTCCAAAAACCCACCTCTTCCCACCACCCCCTCTCCCCCAGCCCCATCTGTCAGGACAGCCTGTAAGTCTCACACTACTTGCTGGCCCCAAATAGAAAACCTAAACTCGTCTTCCTGCTGAAGACCCACTTTTCCCTTTCATTTTTCCATTGCTGGCTCAGGTTAGTAAATAAGGATGAGGGGGGAAGAGAGATGAACTATGAAGATATATATGTGAGTCCATGAGAGTGGATGGGTATGAGTGTGTGTGTGTGTGTGTGTGTGAGAGAGAGAGAGAGAGAGAGAGACAGGGAGAGAGAGAGAGAGAGATAAAGACAGAACAAGCTTAGAAAAACACTATTGTCAGAAGAGTAATGTTAACATTATTTACAACCTTTTAGAATAAATTGTATATAACTCTGAATTGCCAGCTGAAACTGTTGATATAGTACATGAATAAATACATAAGCCTGTTTATCTCATTTGTTTATATTCTTGCTGTCTGGTATTGTTTTTACTATCTTTTCTAGACAATGTCAACACCTTTGGAAACCATGTCTAAAAATATACCAAAACAGCAAATTTTGGTTTCACAAAGCATTGGAAAAATCACAGTGATGTGTTAGATATTAATAAGTCTTCATTTGTGTGTTACATTGAAAGTAACAGAATTCTGTTTCCAGGGTACTAACACAGTGTGTTCATGTGTGTGTGCACACACGCACATGTGTGTGGTTAAAACTGACTCCCCCTTTAAAATGTTCGTAGCTGTTTTTTTCATTTAATCAGTCTGGCAGTCTGATAAGGAGACAAATAAACAGAGTCACAGTGACTTCTAGGAGGTCAGAGAAGGGAAATCATTGAAAAACTTTTTAAAGAACTATCCAACTTAATAGTAGCAGCAATAAAAACCAAAAAATACAGGTATAATGCTTTGACTCTGAAAACTTTCCAGTTGATAAACTCTGGACCCTGAACACTTACTAGCAGGTCACTCGAGGTGAATTTTCACATTTACCTATTACCAAGGTCCACATGACTCTGGCCTTTCCTCCAGCTGCCCCTGAGGCCATCCTGATAGCAGACTCCATTTCTGACCCCTCATCTTTATCAAAGGCCTGGGCCATGGATACAGGATTGGCTACAACAGTAGGGTCCACTGTGAAATGAAAATGAGAGGCCCCTTATTGAACAATTATTAAGTTCAAGGTGATGAACTTTGACCTTTATAGTGGCGAGCCCTGTGTGACTCTGTGGGTCACACAACCATAAAGCTGGCCTCGTCTGGATGGTTTTACTGTTTTTCCACTGGATTATGTTCTAGTTAGCTCCTGAATCCTTTCTCAGTCATTGGTGACAAACGATACTTCATACTTGTCGGTATCCCCTCAATACTACTCTGCTTTGTCTCTTCTAATAAGAGTTCAGTCCAATCTCTGAATTACACTCATTCATTCATGGGTAGCTCTCAGTCAATGTTCACAGCAAGTCTCTTTGGCCTCCTAACATCTTATCCCAGTTCAGATGCTAATGGGCTGGCCTACCAGCACTGCCTCTCCCCAACTCTTTCCAATAGGAACAAGACAAAAAAGGGCATTTGTTTCCATATGTTTTGCCATATCTGTCAATTTCCAGCCACATGTAAATCATGAAGGAAGTAGAAGAGGTTAGATTGGAGTTTAAAAAAACAAAACAAAACTGTGCAGATTACAGATTGCTTTGGCTGTCGGAATTTGCCTGAATCCTATTTTAAGTGAAAAAAATTTTAGTCAATTCAATAATCTCCAATTGAAAAAAAGTTTAGAGTTATCAAGTAGATACAGTCTGGATGTTTCTTTTTACTAATCGGAAATGAAAATTGTACTTACCAAGTACTTAATATATGCTAAAAACTTTAACACTCCATCCTGTTGTGTCCCTAACAATCTGGTGAGGTAAATATTCATATTTTCCATTAGCCTGGAGGAGTATAATGCCGAGTTTGTGGATAATTCCATTGTTGGCAACAAAACTAAATTTCTTGAACAGCCCCTATTGGAAAGCATTGGATGAATGGCTAGAGTTACCTCTAAGCCCCCTCCCTCCTCAGGGATGGCAACTGGGCTGCCACTCCCAGTGCCACCTGGTTTGGTGTTCCCTTTGTCATTGTCAGCACTTTCTGATCTTGTTTTCTTTACCTCCATGACCCAGCTCTGTGGTGCTCTGAGATTGGCAACTTCACCGTATAGTCTGATCTGCTCTGAAACTACATTGCCAGGGGTAGACCCCTTTACTTCTGAGGCTGGGTAGGAAGCAAATTCCATCATCCTTAAAGGCTGGGAACATATGGCAGGACTCACTCTCCTCCTTACCCTACAACTCAAATTACTTTAACCTCTTAGAATCTCTGTGGTCTAAGGGTATTGACAGCACTTTCCTTTCCAGTAGAAAAGGGGGTTTCTCTTCCTCTCTTGTCCCTCCCCATCTTTCCATGGGGGTGGGGGAGATTCATTCCATATGCCCACCATATTGCTCTTATCTTCAACTATAAATTCCTGCATTCCTATTGATAATCACCAGATCACCTCCATTGCGGCTGCAGATTTTGTTCTTTTCTTTTGGAAATCCCTTTTCCATGCTACAGATGTTCAAGGTGATACAGATGTTAAACTGAGGGCACAAAATATAAGTTTGTGGCTGTGTCCAATGTCCAAGCTTTTCAATTGCTCCACATTGTTTGTTCACTTAAGAGTAGAGAGGATGCACCAGACAGACTTTAAGGTAAACTCTAAGATCCCCATGGTCTGGTATTCACACACTTGTATAATCCCCTCCACACCCAGAGTGTGGGAGGACTCTGGGACTTGCCATAGTAGAATGTGGCAAAGGTGATAGAAAATCACTTTCTTGACTAGATTGTGGTTTGTGGCATAGGTGACGGATGTCACTCTCTTAATTATCATACATCATATAAGACTTCCTCCTGGTGGATGACTGGATCTGGAGTCTCTCTTTGTTAGTCAGGCTTCTCCAGAGAAAAATAACCAGTAGTGCATGTGTGTGTCTGTGTGTGTGTGTTGTGTGGATGGATAAATAGAGATTTATTATAAGGAATTGGCTCATCCAGTTATGAAGGCTGGCAAGTACAAATCTGCAGTGTGGGCTGGTAGGCTGGATACTCAGGAGACCCTATGGTGCAGATGAAGTTAGAAGGCAGTCTGTTGGAGAATTCTTTCTTATTTGGGGAGGTGAATCATCTTGAGAACAAAAAGACTTTATTTGATTAGACTAGGCTCACTCACATTATGGAAGTCCATCTGCTTTATGCAAAGATCACTGATTTAAATATTAACTTCATCTAAAAACATCCTCCAGTTGAAACATACAATTAACAATCATACTCCTTTTTAAAAAGTTTTTACTGCAGTATAGTTGATTTACAATGTTGCATTAGTTTCAGGTGTACAGCAAAATGAGCCAGTTATATGTATACATATATTCACTCCTTTTTAGATTCTTTTCTCATATAGGCCATTACAGAGTATTGAGTAGAGTTTCCTGTGCTATACGGCAGGTCCTTATTATTTATCTATTTTATATATAGTAGTGTGTACATGTCATTCCCAATCTCCCAACTTATCCCACACTTTCCATCATACTCTTCTATGCTCACTTTCAAGAACTGAGCTGTTATCAGTTCTACAGTCACAAGGAAATGGATTCTGTCAACAATCTGAGTGAACAACCAGTGGACCCTTCCCCAGCTGAGCCTCCAGATGAGAACCTAGCTCTGGCCAACACCTTGATTGCAACCTTGCAGAGGGTCTGGTTAAGCCATGCCTGCACTCCTGGCTCATAGAAACTGAGATAATAGATGTGTGTTGTTTTAAGCAACTAAGTTTGTGGCAAATCATTACACAATACAGAAAATAATGCAGAATATAATTTGTTATAAGCTAATTGTCTTTAAAGTGTCCCCCATCTCCATTCCAGAAACGATCTTAATATTCTGTTTATCAAAGTTGTATATTTACTGGTCTCACATGACCTATAGTATATCATTATTATTAATAAAACCAGTGCAATTCTTTTATCACTTCTGTTGGTCCTAAAATATAATCCTAATGTTCTCATATGGTCATATGGTTCTCAATGTAACATTAATAAAACCCATACATCAGTGTTTGATCATGCCTTTCCTATTTTTCTCAACTACAACATGGAGTAAAAAATGAGGAAACACACATAAGGGGGACAGAATTCAAATTGATGATTGGAAAATGTTTTCTCATCTTTGTGCCTATAATCAGAGAGTTGAACCAGATGAGTCTTGCATATGTATTCTCTGGGATTCTATGACTCCTTGGATAAGCATTTGGCTCTATATCATCCTGCACCCAAGAAAATGAATTAATTCCAAAAGTCAGTCCCAGGCAAGTACAATATACAATACTGCATGTTCTCTCTGTGTCAGAAGGGTGGGGTTAGACCCAGTGGTGCTGTAGAAACTTGTGACAATATTGTACAGAGGTACACCACCACTCTGAGTTGCTCTGATTCTAAAGCTCTGGGCACATATTCACTTGCTGATTTTCATAATCCTAGGTAAGTCTAATCTGAGAGTTTGTTTATGCATTCAACCCGCAGGTTGGTTCTTTCGTTTTTGAAATAGAACTTGTCTGTGAGTCTTCCTTTCTACCTTAAATTTTTGCCAAAATGGGAGTAGGTTGATCTCCTCCAGTCTGTTTCTTTAACCATGCTGACTCTTTCATGCACTAGGAAGCAAATAAAAACAGGCTATGGACACTCCAATCTTTTCAAAGCCATCACTGAGGGACCTGCTCACTTTAGCCTAACCTATGTCCTTCAAGATCAGAGATCTGCAAGGATACAGTTGGAGCACTGGCAGGATCTGCTTCAGTGAGAGATGTTGTCATTGAATTGGGCTCCATATTTCTGGTGGAAATTGGTCTAGGAGTGAGTGAGGCCATGCGCCAACATGTACCCATTAGAGATAAAGTGGCTGTAGTACCCATGGTTAGCAGAAAGACCGTAGTGGTAACCACAAAGTTTTAAACTCAAGAATCTGTGGCAGTGGTTAAATTAATTATGAATTATTAAAACTGAATTAAATGGAAAGTATAATAAAGTAAGCCTTCATTTTATCTAAGTAATTGAGAATACACAACCTCTAGATCTACTGAATGGAGAACAGATTTGAATCATAATGATAAAGAGACCCAGATCATTACCCAATTTCCAGGAAAAGATCCTAAAAGCATAGTTTGAAAGAAAATCCCTAGACACCTTTGGCTCCCTGAAACATGAAGTAAGATCCATTATTGTGGGAAAGCTCATAGAATTCTGTTCCTCTTCACAAGATGAATAAACCAAAAACAATACTATACTCTTCAGAGATGAAGCTGTGGTAATTTCTATAACACATCCTCGTTTAACATGATGTCATGTGCAGTTGGAAGATGTGACTTGGACCATGAAAGTAGATTTACCCTTAAATAAAAATGGATGGTATCTTAAACTGCAGTTGGAGCCCAGATTTTGTCCCTCGACTGTAATAAATCAACACTGCTGCTATGCAATTATTTTTTCTCTAAATCTATCAGTAAAGCCCACCAGAGCAATTTCATTTGTCAGTGACAGCAGTGCATCTTCACTCTTCTGGTTAATACTTCATCAATTTTATGACTCTCTGTTACTATTTACTTCACAAGGACCTTGATTGTCTCATCATCCCATGGAATATAGGCTGGTTCCCTCTATTGATGAAATAAGGCCTGGTGAGCAAGAAATAGCAGCTGCCCTTGGTTCCTTGGTAAGACAAATATGAAGTAGCATAGAATTTCACAAAAAGTCAGAAGTCTGCCACTTCAGGGAAGTTTTAGAATGTCCAGGGGAGAGGAGAAGATAAATACCAATACAAAGTGAAATAGAATTTTTTCTATCTTGTACCCCTTTCCTCTAAGAAAGAGGCATAATGTTTTCATGCTTTCTTAGATTTCAGAGGCAAATAATTTTGGATGAGGTCTTGTGACCCATTTATCAAACATCCTGTGATTATGGCAGCTTTGAATGTGGGGACATATCAAGAAAAGTCTCTCCATCTGGGCCAGGCTAGAGTGCAAGCTGCTCTGCCATTTGGCTTCGTAACCAAGTAGATAAAATAGTATCCAAAGTATCTGTGACAGCTTAAGATGCTCAGTGGAGCCTATGACAAACATGGAAAGGAGAATCACAGGGCACAAGATGAAGAACCCTAGGGATTTTGGAAAATCCATTATTTTATTTATTTATTTTTTATTATTTTTTTTTTTTTTGCGGTATGCGGGCCTCCCACTGCTGTGGCCTCTCCCATTGTGGAGCACAGGCTTCGGACGTGCAGGCTCAGTGGCCATGGCTCACGGGCCCAGCCGCTCCATGGCATGTGAGATCTTCCCAGACAGGGGCACGAACCCCTGTCCCCTGCATCGGCAGGCGGACTCTCAACCACAGCGCCATCAGGGAAGCCCCATGACTTTTTTTTTTTTTTTTTTTTTACGAATTCTAAAAATACTTTATTGCAATATAATTTATATATAGTAAAATTATAAGTATTAAGTGTACTGCCCATTAATTCTGACAAATATATACACTTGTACAACCATAACATAAAGATAAAGATCATGTTTTTCACTCCAGCAAGTCCCTTCTTATCCCTTTCCAGTCAAGTCCCACCACTTTAGACAACCACTATTGACTTTGATCACAAGAGATTATTTTTCCTTATTCTTCAGCTTCATATATATAATGCAATCACACAGTCACATTATGTATCTTTTGTGTTTGACTTCTTTGGATCAACAATATATTTGAGATTCATCCTTGATGTGTGATCAGTAGTGTTTCACTGAGTGGTAGAGTTGGTCTTCTGTATCCCCAGGCTCTGCATCCATGGATTCAACCAACTGTGGATGGGGAGGCCAACTGTATTATGTCATGGAAAAATCCATGTTCTCCTCTGCAAATAAATATATTCTCTCTCCTTCTCTCTCTCTCTCCCTCTCTGTCTCTATCTCTATCTCTATCTCTATAACAGCTCCTGGCTCACTACTGAGACCTTGAGAGACGGAATTCCTGACCATGGGATATTACATGACCATGTGACCTATGCTGACCATCATGAACTGGCTCCTGTATGATCCTCCAAGTCATAAAGTTGAGTGTGAATAAAGCAGTACTCTGTCATCAAGGAGAATAGTAGTTAATAACAAGATCAGGATAAAACCAGTTCTTAAGGCACAAGTATTTTTTATGAGCAACTGGTTCATACTTCCAGAGTTCCTATATCTACTGCTATTCCATGTTTCCTTTATTCCACATTTATGGCTTAATTGTGAGCTCTCCACAACCAACTGATAGAGGAAGAAAAAATAATTGTGGTTTATAAATAGTTCAAAACTAAGGAAGACATAGAGTGCTGTGGGAACACAGATACCCTTGAGGAGGGAGAGTGGACAGAACAAAACTTTCAACTGGTTGTATATTTGCATGAAAGGAAAGATGGTCAGAATTATGTATCTATAGTGATTCATGGGCAATAATTAATGGTTGACTGGATAGAAGGGACTTGGAAGGAGAGTACCATTATATTTCTTACAAAGATATCTGAAACATAATTGGAGGTGAACTTTTAAGAATATGAATGTCTGGAGCCTGTGCTCTGCAACAGAAGAGGCCGCGACAGTGAGAGGCCCACACACCAGGATGAAGAGTGACCCCTGCTCACCGCAACTGGAGAAAGCCCACGCACAGAAACGAAGACCCAACACAGCCAAAAATAAATAAATAAATAAATAAATTTAAAAAGAATATGCCCAGGACTTCCCTGGTGACACAGTGGTTAAGAATCTGCCTGCCAACGCAGGGGACAAGGGTTCAATCCCTGGTCCAGGAAGATCCCACATGCCACAGAGCAACTAAGCCTGTAAGCCACAAATATTGAAGCCTGGGAGCCTAGAGCCCACACTCTGCAACAAGAAAAGCCACCACAATGAGAAGCCAGTGCACCACAATGAAGAGTAGCCCATGCTTGATGCAACTAGAGAAAGCCCACGCACAGCAACAAAGACGCAACGCAGCTAAAAATAATTAATTAATTAATTAATTATTTTAAAAAAGAATATGCTCAGAGGAAAATAATTGCATCTCATGTAAATACTCCCCAGAGGGCACTGACTGCATAGGACCTTCTCAATGAAGTGTTGTGCAAGATGATCTGTTCTGTGGATGTCATTATTTCCTTTCCCATGTCAGCTCATGCCTGTCTGATGGGCTCATGAAAATGTAGCAATGATGCCAGAATCAGAGGTTATGCAAGGGCACAACAATGTGAATTTCCCTTTCAAAATGCAGATCTAACTACCACCAGTTCTGATTGTCCCAATGGCCAATAACAGACACCAAGATTGATTTTCAAAATCGGCACAATAACAAAATGAGAGCAGCTAGTTGACTGGTGGAAGTTTATGTTGGATTTCTTCCATTATGGAAAGGGTTTCAGTTTGTTCTCACATTAAGAGAGACTCATCCTGGATGTGGGTTTGCCTTCTCCACTCACTGTGTTTCTTCCATTGTTACCATCTGTTGACTTAGTCAATGCCTCATTCATCATCATGTTGGTACATCACACCTAACAATGCTCCTGTTCACCATTCCTTTTACAACAAAAAGACCAAGTCAATGAAACCCTGAGGGGTAGAGTCCACTGAAGCATCTAATAAAGTCCATGTTTGCTCTCCAGATCATTTGTTTCTTCAAGATTGTCTTGGCTATTCATAGACCTTTGCATGTATATATAAACATTATAATCAGCTGGACAAGTGTTATGGACTGGATTTTGTGTCCCCCCAAAATTCATATGTTGAAGCCCTAAGTCCCAATGTGAAAGTATTAAGAGGTGGGACCTTTGGGATGCAATTAGGTTTAGGTCATGAGGGTGGGGTCTTCATGATGGGATTAGTGTCATTATAAGAAAAGATCAGAGTGCCCCCCTTCCTCCCCACCCCCTCCCCAGCAGCCATGCAAGGACATACAATAAGAGATGGCCGTCTTCAAGCCAACAAGAGGGTTTTTACCAGGAAGTGAACTGACCAGCCTCAGATCAGTCTTTGATCTTGGACTTCCCATCCTCTAGAATTGTGAGAAATAAATATCTGTTTTTTTAAAGCCTAATTTTTATATAAATTCCTAGCAACAGAATCATTCTGTGTAAAAACTCTTGCTATGTGTTGCCTAATTGCTTAGTGTCTTCCAATTAGAGTTTCCAACTTCTGAGTGGGAATTACGGAGGTTGTCCACTTCTTTGAATATTCTACATGCTCCTGAAATTGATCGCTCAGTGAAAGAAGATAAACTTTTGGATAAAGTGGTATAATTATGTCAGGAAAAACACAGGAAGCTATACAAGCAAGAAGATTTCTACAAGCTCTATCTAAGCAAGGAGATTTCTACAAGCTCTTCAGGCTTGTTCAATGATAAGCTCAAGAACAAGGAGACCCACAGTTCCTGACCCTTATTTCAGTCCACTTGCTCTTTTCATATGTTTTACTGTATTACTGAGAATGCTCCCAAGTTGTCATACACACACACACACACACATACACACACAAATTAAGTGAATTAAATTCAGATGTGGCTCAAAGTTTAAAGCCATGTATCTAAATTTAATGCACAATAATTAGGAGTCAGAAATGGCACATTAATTTTTTCTAAATAAAATTAAATATGACCTTAAGCCCTACTGACTGCCATTTGTAAGAAATCTAAACACCTAGCTTCAAGGTCAGTAACAATGATAATGAAAATTTTCTTTTAGCCTTATTATGTTGTCATATACATTGAGGCTTGGTTGGTGGTCCTGAAAATAAACCCTCTGATGTCAGGTTTTGTAATTAAAAAAATATCTCACTAGATGGCTAGTAGCTCCTCTGTTGAGAAGGACTCAGCACTCATCTGTGAGGACAGGATTTGTCATAGACAATAAGCACTTAGGGATAACAAAGAAAAGGCAGAATGAAGGTGTCAAACCAAGAGCTGAAAATGAAACAAAGGACTTATCTCTTATCTACAAGACCACAGCCTGGTTATATCAAGCTGCGGTCTTGTAGATAATCCCAGGTCTTTTGCTTTACATTGGGTTTTCTACAAATCTCCATCATAATGAATATGCCAGTATGGGGAAGCCCCACACTGAAATGCCCTGAAAGACAATTTGACCAATTGCCCATGTGCTCTTTTCTTCAACAATTTAGATATTATGGGGAAATGTCAAATGAACAGGTAAAGATGACAAGTTGTAGGAACGATTTTTTTTTTTTTTTTTTTTTTTTTTGCGGTACGCAGGCCTCTCACTGTGGTCACCTCTCCCATTGCGGAACACAGGCTCTGGACGTGTAGGCTCAGCGGCCATGGTTCACAGGCCCAGCCGCTCCATGGCATGTGGGATCTTCCCAGACCGGGGCATGAACCCGCGTCCCCTGCATTGGCAGGTGGACTCTCAACCACTGTGCCACCAGGGAAGCCCTGGGAACGATTTTTTAAAATGTTTCTTTATTAGATCAACTCTACTGGATGAAGCAAATCACTGTAAACTGGTTAAAAATTAAAAGGAAAAAGGACTTTGATAGAAGCTTTATGACAGACAGATTAGCGGGTTAATTTCATCCAGGACTGGAATAATAGCTATGCTCTCTGTTTACTAGGGACAACCATTTATGTTTCTTAGATTTCAAGCACTGTGTGAAATACCAGGACAGGTGAGCACAAAGAGCCTCTTAGGAAATAAATTATATCTCTTCCAGCTTCTGCACTCCTGTTTAGATGAGGACTCAAAGTTCCTCACCGTGGAGCATGACAAACATGGTTTTAGTCTGAAAACAGACCATAGCTTCTGCTGCCAGATGCGCACAGGATAACTGAAAAACCTCAGTAACGCAACAGAACAAGAACCAAGTTCTAAGAACGTGATCTCCCCACATGCCTGCCAAGCTGTTTCAAAAGACAGTTTTATGAAGCTGATCAAATAAATCATCTAGAAAGAGTGACTTGTACTGACTACTTAAATGAGTACAGTTCAATATGTGTAAAAAGTGTCTTTCCAAGACAAATTTTCAAAATCAATGTTAATTAATGTTTTGGAAATTTAAAAGAATAGCAAAGCCATTTTTTCTTCAGGTCATTACTGTTCCATCATAAAAAAATAAGCAGACAGGATACAAGAAAATACTTTTCCTCACATCCATTTTAAGAGAATCAAACATTCAATTAATCTAAAACTAGTGTCAAGCATTAAGTTAAAAATTTTATATAAGATATAAATTTAAAAGGAGAGACCAAGGCACAACTTTGCTTTAGGTTGTAGAATTTTACAAAATTTACAGACACACTAATTACACTAGTTACAGACATTTTTTATTGATTTTGTCAATTTATTTCTACCATAGCTCCAATACTTAAATTTTCTCAAAAAATAGGTTTTGAGGGGCAATGGGCAAAGTCTACTGCATTTTGCTAGTGCCATAGCAAAATACCATAAACTAAGTGTTTTAAACAACAGAAATTTATTTATCACAGTTCTGGAGGCTGGAAGTCTGAAATCAGGGTACCAGAATGATTGGGTTCTGGTGAGAGTTCACATCCTGACTTGCAGACTCCCTCCTTCTGGCTGTGTCCTTACAAGGCAGAGAGAGAGCAAGCAAGCACCTTGGTGTCTCTTCTTATAAGGGCACTAATCCCATCATGAGGGTCCCACCCCCATGACCTATTCTAACTTTAATTACCTTCTAAAGGCCCCATGTCCAATTACTGTCACACAGGAGGTTAGGGCTTCAGCATATGAATTTGAGGGAGACACAAACATTCAGTCCACAACATTTACCAAACTGAGATTCTAGACAAAGCTAAACCAGGGTCAAAACCCAGTAATGACAAGCAGAGAAATAGAAGCAGAGGTGAATAGACAGAATAAGAATGCTTGTAACAAGAGAACATATAAATTAAGGAAGCTGGGTCAGTTAAGACTACTCTCAGAGGAGAGTGAAATTTATTTCTGGGTCCTGAGGAGCCTTTATGTCTTTCTTCAGGATCTGCTCCTAATCTGACTAGCTGATATGCAGGAGGTGGATTGCAGAGCTACTTTCCTCTCTTTTGCTGCATATTCTTAATGTTTTTTCATATTAATAATGTGAATTTGCTATTGACCACATAGTGTTCCAGAAGCACCTTTAAGTCTTTTTGGACCTATCTTTTTCAGTGTCCCCAACTAGCATGAAGCTTCTTAAGAACAAGGACTTATTTCTTATGTCATACCTAAATGACTACATTAGCAACAAATTGCATCCTGCAATATAATGTTAATAGTTCAGTTATTTACTGAAATTCTACCTCCTCTCTCATATTTTTTCTCATACTAGATCTCACATTTTCTCCAGCTTCACCCTCTACAGATTAATCTTTTCTTCTTCTAACCATGTCATTGTAGCTTTCAAAATTTCCTCTGCTGAAGTTTTATATATTTTAAATTTAGAGTTTTTATATACCACTCGAGATTTTCTTAAACTATGTTTTAAAGGAAAGTTTGGATTTCTTAGGATCAGGTTTTTTTTTTTAATTTTTGGGAAGTCATAAGTGGAATGACAAGCATTTTATGGTGACTTCCTCAAGGACATATTCTTAAGATGAGTTATGAAAAATTTAGATTTTGCCTTCGACTCAGTGGGTAATTTTGACTCAAATTCCATCACCAAATGCCATCAGAAAGTGTTAATCCCTGGTAGGCTATTCTCTTGAGAAAGTGATCATTATGCGTCAAAAAAAAGACACTATATATATATATATATATATATATATATATATATATATATATATATATATATGTATATGTATATATATATGTATATATATATGTATATATATATGTGTGTATATATATATATATATATATATATATATATATATATATATATATATATATATATATATATATATATATATATATTTTGTGTACTCTGAGGCATGCTTACCTTGAAAGAAACCAAAGCTTCTTTTCTATTTTGCAGCAGAGCTGTGTCAGGACAAAATCATGGTATTTTAGCTAAATATTTCTTTTTTTTTTTTTTTAATTTTTTATTTTTTTATTGGTTTCTGCTTTATAACAAAGTGAATCAGTCATACATGTACATCTGTTCCCACATCCCTTCCCTCATGCATCTCCCTCCCTCCCACCCTCCCCATCCCACCCCTGCAGGCGGACACAAAGCACCAAGCTCATCTCCCTGTGCTCTGCGGCTGTTTCCCACTATCTATCTACCTTACGTTTGGTAGTGTATATATGTCCATGCCTCTCTTTCGCTTTGTCAGAGATTACCCTTCCCCCCCCCCCATATCCTCAAGTCCATTCTCAAGTAGGTCTGTGTCTTTATTCCCGTTTTGCCCATAGGTTCTTCATGACATTTTTTTTTTAATTCCGTATAGATGTGTTAGCATACGGTATTTGTCTTTCTCTTTCTGACTAACTTCACTCTGTATGACAGACTCTAGGTCTATCCACCTCATTACAAATAGCTCAGTTTCGTTTCTTTTTATGGCTGAGTAATATTCCATTGTATATATGTGCCACATCTTCTTTATCCATTCATCCGATGATGGACACTTAGGTTGTTTCCAGCTCTGGGCTATTGTGAATAGAGCTGCAATGAACATTTTGGTACATGTCTCTTTTTGAATTATGGTTTTCTCAGGGTATATGCCTAGTAGTGTAATTGCTGGGTCATATGGTAGTTCTATTTTTAGTTTTTTAAGGAACCTCCATACTGTTCTCCATAGTGGCTGTACCAATTCACATTCCCACCAGCAGTGCAAGAGTGTTCCCTTTTCTCCACACCCTCTCCAGCATTTATTGTTTCTAGATTTCTTGATGATGGCCATTCTGACTGGTGTGAGATGATATCTCATTGTAGTTTTGATTTGCATTTCTCTAATGATTAATGATGTTGAGCATTCTTTCATGTGTTTGTTGGCAGTCTGTATATCTTCTTTGGAGAAATGCCTATTTAAGTCTTCTGCCCATTTTTGGATTGGGTTGTTTGTTTTTTTGCTATTGAGCTGCATGAGCTGTTTATAAATTTTGGAGATTAATCCTTTGTCAGTTGCTTCATTTGCAAATATTTTCTCCCATTCTGAGGGTTGGCTTTTGGTCTTGTTTATGGTATCCTTTGCTGTGCAAAAGCTTTGAAGTTTCATTAGGTCCCATTTGTTTATCTTTGTTTTTATTTCCATTTCTCTAGGAGATGGGTCCAAAAGGATCTTGCTGTGATTTATGTCATAGAGTGTTCTACCTATGTTTTCCTCTAAGAGTTTGATAGTTTCTGGCCTTACATTTAAGTCTTTAATCCATTTTGAGCTTATTTTTGTGTATGGTGTTAGGGAATGATCTAATCTCAAACTTTTACATGTCCCTGTCCAGTTTTCCCAGCACCACTTATTGAAGAGGCTGTCCTTTCTCCACTGTACATTCCTGCCTCCTTTATCAAAGATAAGTTGGCCATATGTGCATGGGTTTATCTCTGGGCTTTCTATCCTGATCCACTGATCTATCTTTCTGTTTTTATGCCAGTACCAGACTGTCTTAATTACTGTAGCTTTGTAGTATAGTCTGAAGTCAGGGAGCCTGATTCCTCCAGCTCCGTTTTTCGTTCTCAAGATTGCTTTGGCTATTCGGGGCCTTTTGTGTTTCCAAACAAATTTTGAAATTTTTTGTTCTAGTTCTGTGAAAATTGCCAGTGGTAGTTTGATAGGGATTGCATTGAATCTGTAGATTGCTTTGGGTAGTAGAGTCATTTTCACAATATTGATTCTTCTTATCCGGAAACATGGTATATCTCTCCATCTATCTGTATCATTTTTAATTTCGTTCATCAGTGTCTTATAATTTTCTGCATACAGGTCTTTTGTCTCCTTAGGTAGGTTTATTCCCAGATATTTTATTCTTTTTGTTGCGATGGTAAATGGGAGTGTTTTCTTGATTTCATTTTCAGATTTTTCATCATTAGTGTACAGGAATGCCAGAGATTTCTGTACATTAATTTTGTATCCTGCTACTTTACCAAATTCATTGATTAGCTCTAGTAGTTTTTCGGTAGCATCTTTAGGATTCTCTATGTATAGTATCATGTCATCTGCAAACAGTGACAGCTTTACTTCTTCTTTTCCAATTTGGATTCCTTTTATTTCCTTTTCTTCTCTGATTGCTGTGGCTAAAACTTCCAAAACTATGTTGAATAAGAGTGGTGAGGTTGGGCAGCCTTGTCTTGTTCCTGATCTTAGTGGAAATGGTTTCAGTTTTTCACCATTGAGGACAATGTTGGCTGTGGGTTTGTCATATATGGCCTTTATTATGTTGAGGAAAGATCCCTCTATGCCTACTTTCTGCAGGGTTTTTATCATAAATGGATGTTGAATTTTGTCGAAAGCTTTCTCTGCATCTATTGAGATGATCATATGGTTTTTCTCCTTCAACTTGTTAATATGGTGTATCACATTGATTGATTTGCGTATATTGAAGAATCCTTGCATTCCTGGAATAAACCCCACTTGATCATGGTGTATGATATTTTTAATGTGCTGTTGGATTCTGTTTGCTAGTATTTTGTTGAGG
Source organism: Mesoplodon bidens (assembly GCF_964165515.1). Lineage (NCBI taxonomy): Eukaryota > Metazoa > Chordata > Mammalia > Artiodactyla > Ziphiidae > Mesoplodon > Mesoplodon bidens. The sequence goes on from NC_138161.1 coordinate 18,869,333, forward strand.
ATTTTTGCATCTATGTTCATCAGTGATATTAGCCTGTAGTTTTCTTTCTTTGTGACATCCTTGCCTGGTTTTGGTATCAAGGTGATGTCGGCCTCGTAGAATGAGTTTGGGAGTGTTCCTCCCTCTGCTATATTTTGGAAGTGTTTGAGAAGGATAGGTGTTAGTTCTTCTCTAAATGTTTGATAGAATTCACCTGTGAAGCCATCTGGTCCTGGGCTTTTGTTTGATGGAAGATGTTTAATCACAGTTTCAATTTCAGTGCTTGTGATTGGTCTATTCATATTTCCTATTTCTTCCTGAGTCAGTCTTGGCAGGTTGTGCATTTCTAAGAATTTGTCCATTTCTTCCAGGTTGTCCATTTTATTGGCATAGAGTTGCTTATAGTAATCTCTCATGATCTTTTGTATTTCTGCAGTGTCAGTTGTTACTTCTCCTTTTTCATTTCTAATTCTATTGATTTGAGTCTTCTCCCTTCTTTTCTTGATGAGTCTGGCTAATGGTTTGTCAATTTTGTTTATCTTCTCAAAGAACCAGCTTTTAGTTTGGTTGATCTTTGCTATCATTTCCTTCATTTCTTTTTCATTTATTTCTGATCTGATCTTTATGATTTCTTTTCTTCTGCTAGGTTTGGGGTTTTTTTGTTCTTCTTTCTCTAATTGCTTTAGGTGCAGGGTCAGGTTGTTTACTCGAAATGCTTCCTGTTTCTTAAGGTGGGATTGTATTGCTATAAACTTCCCCCTTAGAACTGCTTTTGCTGCGTCCCATAGGTTTTGGGTCGTCGTTTCTCCATTGTCATTTGTTTCTAGGTATTTTTTAATTTCCTCTTTGATTTCTTCAGTGATCACTTCGTTATTGAGTAGTGTATTGTTTAGTCTCCATGTGTTTGTATATTTTACAGATCTTTTCCTGTAATTGATGTCTAGTCTCATAGCATTGTGGTCGGAGAAGATACTTGATACAGTTTCAATTTTCTTAAATTTACCGAGGCTTGATTTGTGACCCAAGATATGATCTATCCTGGAGAATGTTCCATGAGCACTTGAGAAAAATGTGTATTCTGTTGTTTTTGGATGGAATGTCCTATAAATATCAACTAAGTCCATCTCGTTTAATATATCATTTAAAGCTTGTGCTTCCTTATTTATTTTCATTTTGGATAATCTGTCCATTGGTGAAAGTGGGGTGTTAAAGTCCCCTACTATGATTGTGTTACTGTCAATTTCCCCTTTTATGGCTCTTAGTATTTACCTTATGTATTGAGGTGCTCCTATGTTGGGTGCATAAATATTTACAATTGTTATATCTAATTCTTGGATTGATCCCTTTATCGTTATGTAGTGTCCTTCTTTGTCTCTTCTAATAGTCTTTATTTTAAAGTCTATTTTGTCTGATATAAGAATTGCTACTCCAGCTTTCTTTTGATTTCCTTTTGCATGGAATATCTTTTTCCATCCCGTTACTTTCAGTCTGTATGTGTCTCTAGATCTGAAGTGGGTCTCTTGTAGACAGCATATATATGGGTCTTGTTTTTGTATCCATTCAGCCACTCTGTGTCTTTTGGTGGGAGCATTTAGTCCATTTACATTTAAGGTAATTATTGATATGTATGTTCCTATTCCCATTTCCTTAATTGCTTTGGGTTCGTTATTGTAGGTATATTCCTTCTGTTGTGTTTCTTGCCTAGAGAAGTTCCTTTAGCATTTGTTGTAAAGCTGGTTTGGTGGTGCTGAAGTCTCTCAGCTTTTGCTTGTCTGTAAAGGTTTTAATTTCTCCATCAAATATGAATGAGATCCTTGCTGGGTAGAGTAATCTTGGTTGCAGGTTTCTCTCCTTCATCACTTTAATTATGTCCTGCCACTCCCTTCTGGCTTGTAGAGTTTCTGCTGAGAGATCAGCTGTTAACCTGATGGGGATTCCCTTGTGTGTTATTTGTTGTTTTTGCCTTGCTGCTTTTAATATGATTTCTTTGTGTTTAATTTTTGACAGTTTGATTAATATGTGTCTTGCTATATTTCTCCTTGGATGTATTCTGTATGGGACTCTCTGTGCCTCCTGGACTTGATTAACTATTTCCTTTCCCATATTGGGGAAGTTTTCAACTATAATCTCTTCAAATATTTTCTCAGTCCCTTTCTTTTTCTCTTCTTCTTCTGGAACCCCTATAATTCGAATGTTGGTGCGTTTAATGTTGTCCCAGAGGTCTCTGAGACTGTCCTCTGTTCTTTTCATTCTTTTTTCTTTATTTTGCTCTGCAGCAGTTATTTCCAGTATTTTATCTTCCACCTCACTTATCCGTTCTTCTGCCTCAGTTATTCTGCTATTGATCCCATCTAGAGTATTTTTCATTTCATTTATTGTGTTTTTAATCGATGCTTGATTCATCTTTAGTTCTTCTAGGTCCTTATTAACTGTTTCTTGCATTTTGTCTATTCTATTTCCATGATTATGGATCTTGGAAATAGAATCTTGGATCAGCTTTACTATCATTATTCTGAATTCTTTTTCAGGTAGACTGCCTATTACCTCTTCATTTGTTAGGTCTGGTAGGTGTTTATCTTGCTCCTTCACCTGCTGTGTGTTTTTCTGTCTTCTCATTTTGCTTATGTTACTGTGTTTGGGGTCTCCTTTTTGCAGGCTGCAGATTCGTAGTTCCCGTTGTTTTTGGTGTCTGACCCCAGTGGCTAAGGTTGTTTCAGTAGGTTGTGTAGGCTTCCTGGTGGGGGGGACTAATGCCTGTGCTCTGGTGGTTGAGGCTCGATCTTGTCTTTCTGGTGGACAGGTCCACGTCTGGTGGTGTGTTTTGGGGTGCCTATGGCCTTATTATGTTTTTATGTAGCCTCTCTGCTAATGGGTGGGGTTGTGTTCCTGCCTTGCTACTTGCTTGGCATAGGGTGACCCGCACTGTAGCTTGCTGGTTGTTGACTGAAGCTGGGTGCTGGTGCTGGGATGGAGATCTCTGGGAGATTTTCGCTGCTTGATATTATGTGGAGCTGGGAGGTCTCTTGTGGACCCGTGTCCTGAAGTTGGCTCTCCCACTTCAGAGGCATAGCACTGGCTCCTGGCTGCAGCACCAAGAGCCTTTCATCCACCCTGCTCAGAATAACAGGGAGAAAAAGTAGAAAGAAAGAATTAGTAGAAGAAAGAAAGAGAGAGGGAAAGAAAGGAAGAAGGGAAGAAAGGAAGGAAGGAAGAAAGAAAGAAAGGAGGGAGGGAGGAAGGATGGAAAGAAAGAAGGAAAGAAAGGAGGGAGGGAGGGAGGAAGGAAAGAAGGAAAGACAGGAGGGAGGGAGGGAGGAAGGAAAGAAAAAGAAAGTGGAAAGAAGAAGGGTGGGAGGGAGGGAGGGAGGAAAGAAAAAGAAAGAAGGAAAGGAGGAGCGGAGGGAGGGAGGGAGGAAGGGAAGGTAGGAAAAAAAGAAAGAGCAGGTAAAGTAAAATAGAATGAAGTATGAAATATAGTAGCGTTATTAAAATTAGAAAGTAATTATTGAAAAAAAAAGAAACGGACCGATAGAACCCTGGGACATATGGTGGAAGCAAAGCTATACAGAGAGAATCTTACACACAAGATTACACATACACATTCACAAAAAGAGAGCAGGGGGAAAAATCAAAAATCTTGCTCTCCAAGTCCACCTCCTCAATTTGGGATAATTCGTTGTAAAAAGAGGAAAAGGGCGAGAAGTCTGAAATGTTGCTCTCTAAGTCCACCTCCTTAATTTGGAATAATTCGTTGTAAAAAGAGGAAAAGGGGGGAAAGTCTTAAATCTTGTCCACAAAGTCCACTTCCTCAATTTGGGATGATTCACTGTCCATCCATGCACTCCACAGACGCAGGGCACATCAAATGGACCGTGGAGCTTTAATCCGCTGCCTCCGAGGCTGCACAGAGAGATTTCCCTGTCTCTGCTCTCACAGCTCCCGGGTCTCAGCCTTGGACCGGGCCCCGCCTCTGCGCGTAGGTCGCCGGAGGAGGGCGTCCGTTCTTCGCTCAGACAGGACGGGTTTAAAGGAGCCGCTGATTCGGGGGCTCTGGCTCACTCAGGCAGAGGGGAGGGAGGGGCGCGCAGTGTGGGGCGGGCCTGCGGCGGCAGAGGCCGGCGTGACGTTGCAGAAGCCCGTGGCGCTCCGTGCGCTTTCCCGGGAAAGCCGTCCCTGGGTCTCGGGACCCCGGCAGTGGCGGGGTGCACAGGTCCCCCGGAAGGCGGGGCGAACAGTGACCCGCGCTCGCACACAGGCCCCGCGGTGGCGGCGGCGGCGGCGGCGGGCTGCAGCGGCGGGCCGCGGCGGCGGCGGCGGCGGCGGCGGTGGCGGGCGGCGGTGGGCGGCGGCGGCGGCGGCGGGCGGCGGTGGGCGGCGGCGGCGGCCCACGCCCGTCTCCGAGGTCCGCGCCTTACCCGCGGCTCGCGCCTGTCTCCGGCACTTCCCCAAGTAGCCCTCTTAATGCCCTCTCCTCGCGCACCAGGAAGCAAAAGGGAAAAAAGTCTCTTGCCTCTTCAGCAGCTCCAGACCCTTTCCCCAGACTCCCTCCGGGCTAGCCGTGGTGCACTAACCCCTTCAGGCTCTCTTCCTGCCGCCAGCCCCAGTCCTCTGCCTGCGCTCCGACTGAAAGCCGATACCCGAGCCTCAGCTCCCAGCCCCGCCCGCCCCGGCGGCCGAGCAGACAAGCCTCTCGGGCTGGTGTGTGCCTGAGGGCACCGGTCCTCTGTGCCAGAATCTCTCCGCTTTGCCCTCCGCACCCCTGTTGCTGTGCTCTCCTCCGCTACTCCGAAGCTTTCCCCCTCCGCCACCTGCAGTCTCCGCCCGCAAAGGGGCTTCTAGTGTGTAGAAACCTTCCCTCCTTCACGGCTCCCTCCCACTGGTGCAGGTCCCGTCCCTATCCTATTGTCTCTGTTTATTCTTTTTTCTTTTGCCCTACCCAGGTATGTGGGGAGTTTCTTGCCTTTTGGGGGGTCTGAGGTCTTCTGTCAGCGTTCAGTATCTGTTCTGTAGGAGTTGTTCCACGTGTAGATGAATTTCTGATGTGTCTGTGGGGAGGAAGGTGATCTCCGCGTCTTACTCTTCCGCCATCTTCCTCCGGGCTCCGCTAAATATTTCTGTAATATTTTTCTGATTATAAGTAATATCTTCTCATTATGGAATATTTGGAAAATATGAAAACTATGCAATGGAAAATAAAAATCACTTGAAGCATAGATATAAATAGCATTAACATTTCAGGGAATTTCCTTTCAGTCTCTCTGTGTATTTATAAATATAGTTTACATTACTTATGCATTCACTTCTGTGTCTTGCCATTTTGCATAACATTATATTAATAGCATTTCCATGTCATTAAAAACATCAGAAGTATCATCTCTAATGAACGTAAAATGCTACATTGATGGTCATTTTCTTTGGTAGCAGTTTTATTGAGATACAATTTATATACTTATATTCATATAATTCACCCATTTAAATTATACAATTCAGTGATTTTTAGTGTATTTACAGGGTTGTGCAACCATCACCACAAGCAATTCTAGAATATTGCCATTACTCTACCAAAAGAAAAAAAAAATACCTTTTAGCTATAACCTCCAATGACCCCAGCCCTCCAGGCCTAGGTAACCATTAATCTACTTCCCATATAGGTATGTCTATTGGACATTTTATATAAATAAAATCATATATAATGTGATCTTTGTGACTGGCTTCCTTCACTTACAATAATGTTTTCAATATTCATCCATGTAGCGTGTATCAGTACTTCATTCCTTTTTATGACCAAATAATAACCCATTGTAGTGGCTATGTTTTTAAGATAAGTCTTTATAAAGCAAGGATATGGTTCTAGGCTTGTCACAATTTATTATAGAGTTTTACATAATAAAGAGGATCATTTTTTAAAACATTTTTTCAAGTTAAACATACTAATTTTTTTTTCCCATTCTCAGATCTTCTTTCTTCTCCATTCATTCAACAAGTATTTATTTACAGACTACAGAATACCATGCTTTGTACAGGCTTTGTAAATGCAATGTGAACAAAATCGACACAATCCCTGCTTTTACAATTCTGTGAAAAGCCCAACTTTAACAAATAGTGGTACAAGTAAAGATAGAATCAAAATTTAAAACTGAGATAAGAGCTACCAGCGCCCTTCAGCCCCAGTCTACCAGGAACACAGCTGCAGTCAGACAAAGCTGAGTTTTTTGGCTTGTTGCTCTAGGGAGAACACACTCCAGGGGGAACCATGGAGCATTTCAGTGAAAGAGCCTTCAGGATGGGTGTTATAGAATTGGGGTTTATACTATAAGATTCTGGAGAAAGTTCAAGAAAGCATAGTTTTGCTCTGAACTGAGAGCTGTCAGAAAGTAAGGGCCATTCTATGATTGGGATGCCTCAAAGATTTTTTTTATCTAAAGGCAGGAGGAATGTAGCAGGGTAAAGCTATACTTAGTAAAGAAGCACCAGTCATTTACATAGCTAAGAGAGGGAGGTGTCTGATCGTTTTGTGATTTGGACTGTGATCTTGATTTTGGCTATGCTCAGGCCGACATGACTAAGGAGTGGTCTTGTTTTGGTTTTGCTCCATCTTGGTCACAGAGTGGCCTTGTCTGATGTGTTCTGTGATATTCCTTATATTCAGCAGAACACCATGGCCTAGCTGTAGAGCCAGGCCAGCTCAGCTGACAGCCATCAGAGGTACTTTTATCTTTCTCAGTACCCTCTTTTGGCCAGGGGTGGACAAAGTTGGCCTGCAATACATGAATATACACTATCCAGGTCATTATCATTACCACGATTTTTCCTATCAAGAGGTTGTTTGGAGAAGGTTGTCTATAGTTGCTCCTTTGTTAGAAGAGAAGTCATTGAACCATCTGATGTGACAATGGCTATGATTTTGGAAAGGATCCACTGGCCAGTTGTAACCCAGCCAATCACTCAGGGGAAAATCTGGTGATTAGCCCTTGTAAGACAACCTGAAACAAGAGGTAAATTACCAAACACAACCCATGAAAATTTGTCCCAACATTCATCTGGGTCTTTTCTACAGACCTGGTTTCCTTTTTTCCCACTAGTCATGGATTTTCTTTTTACCTGATCTATAGTATTTATAGGTGTGGTCATTGTGTTTATTATAAGCATAAACTGCCTTTTGGCTACCTAAAAGGAAATCAAATGCTATGCAATGCCCACGATAAACCTTGATAATGAATTCAAACTCTTTTGTTGGACTTCCAAAGCAGAAGTTGTGTTCTCATAAACAGTAGTGATTTAAAAGGGTAGAGGACCAGTGGAAATATAAATATTGAAAATCTCAACAGAAATGAACTTATGATTGTGCTCTGAAAATGGGAAAATTTTCAGGGTGGAGTTAAACAGCTGCTGAAAAGCTAGCTGGAGTATCTCAGAAGAGAACAAACTGAATATTTTAGCTAACATAGCCCCAATATTTATTCTGATTCTGAATGGGCTAGATTTCGCTGGTAGGGTCAACAAGTCTGGCTCTGAAATTTGAAAGACTCAATGCAGAATGAAAGCAGAGCCCATTTGTTCAAAAATTTTTAAGAAATTCAAGATGGCAACAGCAAAGCATTAAACCATCCTGAAATTCTAAGGGCAGGGCTGTATGAGACTGCACAAATCCTGAGTCAATGGATAACTTCAGCAGAAACGTTTCGTTGATGTTAGGTCAAGGTCCAAGTTTTACAGGACTGAAATCTGAATTAATTGCATAAGGTATTCACCAGGAGGAACCTATAGAAAGGCATTTTGGTGGCCATGAGAATGCACCTTGCAGAACTCTAACTTAAGGGAGTGTAACTGTCCTAGGTCCCTAGCTGCTGCTCTCTGAAATCCATTGCTATGTTTGGCTCATCGCCAGCCAGTGAGTAAGCACTCCAGTGACACTAAGTGCCAACACTAGGATGCAGGGAACTCTGTCATTGGGCGCCTTTTCCTTGTGGATTCCCCAGTGACCTTGCTGAACCTCCCTTAGATTACACACTTGTCTAGGATGCTTTCACCCAACATTATTTTCTTCTCCTTCACTCAGGCTCAGACTTTCATGGGGTCTGATGGCTCTCCCAGCCTCTACCTACCTCCTCCCCATTTTTTCTCACAGGAATTTGCCATAATAAATTTCTTTGGATCTGCTTCTTGAAGGACCTGGACTAATACAAATGGTACTGGATGTGATCTGAGAAAATAAGTGGTAATAAGGGGAATGGCTCACACATTGCTCAGCAGATGAGAACAATGTATCCTTCTTGGTAGATAGGTCAGGGATAGTCCCTTACATGTGGCGGTGGTCACTTCTTAATGATTGCATCGACAGTGACCTAGAACAACGTTCTGATACAGTCATTTGAAAAATATAGGGAAAACAATGCCTGCAAAGACAGAAAAACTGCAAATTTGGGTTAGCTGATTACTGCAAAGGTACACTGATGCCCTGCAGAAGGAGCATGAGAAATTGAGAGCTGCCAATAGGCAGTTAGTGGCTAAGTGTGAGAGATGGAGTTTAAGTGGGAGCTCACAAAACAGTCCTCATCTCCTTCAGTGGAAAGACAGACCAATAGCGTGGCAGGTAGAAGACCAAAGGATCCAAGTCTCTGAGCTCAGGGATATCAAGACACTCAGCCAAAGCAAGCTGTTATATGAAACTCAAGGCCCTGGAGGGAAAATTCTGGAATTCTGAAACATGAGCTAGAGACATCTGGATGGATGCTGCTGATGATGTTTACCAAGCATCCTCCTCTGGACCTTCTGGGCTTGCAGAGGTGGCCCAATTTTCTTTGGTGAGAGCTAATACTTCCACTGTGCTAGAATATCTACAGAAACCTCTCCACTACAGCACAACAGACTTCCTGTCAGGAGATGTCCCGTCTTCTCTCCTGGACACTAGGTCGGTAACTACTGTCAAACCCCAGCCTAAAAGAGCTAGGGATATGGTGGTCCTGATAAAAGAGGAAATGAACTATATGATGAAAGAATTGCTGGAATTAACTGGCACATACTGGTCAGAGATAGGGGAGTACCCTGAGATTAGATTTTTCTTTTCTTTTCTTTTTTTTTTTTTTTTTGCAGTGCACGGGCCTCTCACTGCTGTGGCCTCTCCCGTTGTGGAGCACAGGCTCCGGACGCGCAGGCTCAGTGGCCATGGCTCATGGGCCACTCCATGGCATGTGAGATCTTCCCGGACCGGGGCACGAACCCGTGTCCCCTGCACCGGCAGGTGGACTCCCAACCACTGGGCTACCAGGGAAGCCCTGAGATTGGATTTTAAGGGTACTTGATCAAGGGAACCTGAATTTAAGACTGGATAAGCAAGAACTCCTTGACTTGGGGGTCATTGCTCTGGGACTTAGCATTTAAAATTCAACAATCTACTTCAGAGGTAGGGCAAATTTTGCTAGGGTTACTTTTAGAAACCTGGAATAAAATGACAGCCAAACCTCAATGAAGTGGAAATGTCTGATTTTCCCTGGAACATATCAGAGAAGGGAATATGGGGGCTGAGAAGAGGGTATGCTTGGCTATCTGTTGCAATGCTAGACACCAACAGGACCCAGGAGAGGAGAGAGGACCCACCATTCACCAAGGCCATCAGGAATGTGATGGTGATAGGGGGCACAGGCATCACTAAGAATTTCCTTGTGGCCTCCTCTGCAGGCCAGGGATGGTAGGAAGAGTTGTAGTCACAAAGCTAGGGTAATTAATATCCATGGAGATGATGGACCCTGAAGAAGTAGAGACCAGATGGAAGCACTTGATGGCCATAAACCAAGAGGCCACAATTACTAAAGTGAGCAGCAAGGTGGAAGGACAAACAAGGGAGCATGATCCACTGAAAGTTTTGGAGCTGTTTAACCAACATGTTTGTGTTTCTAGGGGCAAGGTAGACAGGCAGTCAACAGATGTTGTTTGTGATCTAAAACCAAAGGAACAAGAACTGAAGAACAGGGAGATAATCATAGTTTCAAAAAAATGACATCTTGCAAAGATCCCACAATTTATTGATTGAAGAAGTGGGTGAGCCCCTACAGTGAAGAGCCCTGGAACACCATGGCGAGCATACACCATAACTATTCCCCTAAGTCTTAGCCTCAAGGGACCTATATACACCTCCTCAGGTCATAGTATGCTGGGCAAAGGAAAATATAAACACATTGAGGAATGTTGAACACAGGTTATGGGTTGACATTGATGATCAAGGATCCAAAGCATTATTGTGCTACCCTCCATTAGAGTAGGGAGCCTATGGATCCATGTAATATAGAGAGTTCTGCCTTATAGTGAGCCCAGTGCATCCATGGGCCACTAAGTAGCCATTTCCCCAGTGCCTGAGTGCATGATTGGAATTGATATATATGGCAATTGGAGTAACTGTTCTATCAGATCTCTTCTCTATGAAGTAAAAGCCACCATAGTGGGGAAAGCCAAACATAAACCTGCAATTACTCCCCACTCCCCTCAACACTGGCCAAGGTAGTAAATCAGAAACAGAATCTGATCTCCAGAGAAATGGTAGAGACACGAATAAAGACCTAAAGGGTACAGGGTTGGTTTCACCTGTCATAAATCCATTTAATTCTCCAGACCAGACCCTGCAGAAGATGGATGGACCCCAGAGAATGACTGTAGACTGGTGTACACTTCACTGAGCAGTAGCAGTGACCCAGTTGCTGGGCCAGACATGGTTTAACTGCTAGAGCAGGTGAGTAAGGTCCAGAGAACATGGTACTCAGCCATTCATTTGGCAAACTCATTCTTTTCCTTTCCAGTTTTAAAAGAGGATCTGAACTATTTGGGGACAGATAAAAAATATTTATTTACAGCCTTTCCTCAAGGCTATGTTAATGCTCTTATCCTCAGTCATAATATGGTACAGAGATCTTGACTGCCTGGACATACCTCTGAATGCCACATTTATTCACTACATTGATGTTATCATGCTGATTGGATAGAAAAGGCAAGAAGTGGCTGGTGTGCTGGAGGCCTTGGTGAGACACATGTGTTCCAGAGGATGGGAGATAGCCCCTATTAAGATTCGGGACTGGCCACTTCAGTGAAATTGTTAGGGGTCCAGTAGTCAATAACTATGATGGACTAAAAGTTAAAGACAAATTGCTACCTCTTGCATACTCTATCACAAAGAAGGAAGCACAGAGCCTGGCAACCCTCTTTGGGTTCTACACGCAAGGCATTCCTTCTCTCTAACAAAGAAGGCTGCCAGCTTTGAGCTGGGACCAGAGCAGGAAAGGGCCCTGCATGGTGTTGGAGACGTCACTGGTAGGAGAAGATGCAATATGGCACTCGTGACAAGTTCCACTGGGAGAATAACAACACAGTTTCCTGGGTTTGTGAAACAAGGTCATGCCATTCATAACAAAGAATTACAGTCTTTGATAAATAGCTTTTGACATATTCCTGAGCCTTGGTAAAGATGAAGTGCTCAACCATGGAGTACCAAGTGACTGTGTGTCCAGAAATCCTCACTATGAGCTGGATTCTCTCAGACCCACCATGTCATAAATGGGTCAGACAGGCCCATCAGCAAACTATAATAAGATGAAAATGGTATTCTTGGAATGAATCCAAGCAGGACTAGAGGGCAGAGGAAGCTGCAGGTGGCTCAGACCCCCATATTACCCATAGTTGTGTCCCTCCCCTGCCTTTCACTCAGGGCTGCATGAAGGGACCCATACAACCAGCTGAAAGATGAGGAAAAAGTCCAAGCTTTGTTTATAGGTGGATTGGTTCAGTACATGGGTACAAGCAAAAAATGAACAGTGGCTGAATTACAGATACATATAAAGGTGGCCTTGAAAAATAGTAGAAAGGGACATTCTTCCCACTAGACTGACCTATGAGCAGTACACTAAGTCTTTCGCTTTGTGTGGAAAGAAAAGAGGCCCATGGTGAGAATATGTATAGGTTTCCACTGAGTGGCCAAAGATGTCTGGTCAAGGACCTGGAAAGAAAAACACTGGGAGAACAGAGACAAGAAAGTTTAAGGTAGAGGCCTGTGGAGGACCTATGAGAGAGGGTACTAAGTGTGAACTAAATGTGAAAGATCATTAAAACACCCACCGTGGGAAAGGGACTGAACAACCAAGCAGACAAAATGACTTGGCTGGTGATGGCCACCTGTCTTTCTCATTGGTCACCCCAGTACTGCATGATGGACAGAATGGTCATGGTGGCGGAGGTGGAACCCAACAGCCTGGACTCTCACGTGCCAAAATAGGTCTGGCTACTGCTGTCCCTGAATGTCCAAATGGTCCACAAAGGAAACCAACCCTAAGATCCTAATGTTTTAGCTTGCTAGAGCAACCGTAACAAAATATCACACAGTGAGCAGCTTAACCAACAGAAATGTATTATCTCACAGTTCTGGAGGCTAGTACCTAAGATCAAGATGTCGGCAGGATTGGTTCCGTCTGAGGTCTGTGAAGAAGAATCTGCCTCTCTCCCAGCTTCTGGTGGTTTGCTGGCAGTCTTTGGCATTTCTTGGCTTGTAGAAGCATCCCTGATCTCTGCCTTCATCTTCACATAGTGCTCTGTGCATTCCGTGTATCTGTGTGCAAACTTCTTTTTATGAAGACACCAGTCATATTGGATTAAGAACCCACCCTACTCCAGTATGACCTTATCTGATCTAACTACATATACAATGACTCTATTTCCAAATAAGATCCCATTCTGAGATACTGGAGATTAGGACTTCAACACATGAAATTTGGGGGGGATGGGGGTTGGGCACAATTCAACCCTTCACACCCTGATAGAGCACAATTCCTCAAGAAGATCAACCAGACTCTTGATGGTGAGTTAATTACATTGGACCCCTTCTGTCATGGAGGACAGCAGTTTTTCAAGACAGACCCCTATCAGATATCGGTTTGCCTTTCCTGAGCAGAACTTCAGCTAGCATTCCTATTTGGGGGCTTATTGGAAGCCTGATTCACAGCCATGGAATCTTGTTCAACATAGCTAACAACCAGATCACAGGAGTGACCCAGGACATTCCCCCGCCATGCCATCCAGAGGCAGCTGGAATGTAGAATGCTGGAATAGCTTCTAAAAGTGTAACTGAAGCTCCAGTTCTGAGAAATCACTCTGATTAATGGGGTGTCATCCTTTAGAACAGAGCGTATAGATTATATCAGAGCCTCCAGGAAAGGTCTCAATCCATTCTGAGAATAAACAATTACCAAAACATATTCATAGCACATGTAATTCATATTCATTTCTTATTTATGCAGTCTTATCAAACTTATGGTGCTGGTAGGTAGGACATGTATTGCAAACATCTTTGGAAATACTCTTAAAATTACCTCACTAATGTTGAGTCCATATCAGTGCCGATTTATCTTTGCTGTTACAGATAATATCCTGAAGTATTTTTGTTAACCTCCACCATTATCATCTCTACCTTCTTAAGTAATAGAAAAGCATGTAAAAAATCTTTATTTTGTTTTCATAAGATTTTTCTACAGAAGTTAAGAAGCACTACAATATTTGAAGTCAAGGACTAGCCCCAAATCACGCTCACTTTTAGTGTAAATATTTGCTCTTTTATCTTTTTCTAGCTGTCAAGGACAATTAAATTCATGATTTGAACTGATTTAATTTTGGGGAGTGGATTATATTTCAGTAACTCAGATCTGTTATAACACAAGCTGCTTGGTAATTTTCAGTTTTTCTTTTGAAGCTAAGCCGTCAACAAAGCTAAATTAGAGATACTCAAGGCAGTCTCTAATGAGTCTCTGCAGGACTTGGAGAGTTTTCTAAGAGGTGAACAATCATGGCATTCTCCTTCTTCCGGGCTTAGAGTGTTGCAGCAATGGGTAGTGATGTGTGAAGGGAAAGAAGGTAACTAGCTGAGAAATTCTGGGTGTGTTATGTCAGTAGAAGAGTCTGCATAAGAAATGATTAATCTTAACGAAGACCCTAAAAAGAAATCAGCTGAAGCTTTCACAAGATTTGCCACTGCTTCTATAACTCTTGGATGGATCGAATATACCTTGACTATTGCATCTAATGAAAGACTGAATAAGGCAATGGGCTTTTGATGATTTCTATGTATTGATTTAGTACCCTGAGTGGATTGGATGTTTGCGTCCCCCCAGAATTCATATATTGAAATTCTAATTCCCTGTGTGACTGTATTTGGAGTAAGGAAGTAGCTATGGTAAATAAGCTCATAAGAGTTGGTCCCTGATCCAATAGAGTTAGTGTCCTTATAAGAATAGACACCAGAGAGTTTGACCTCTCTCTCTATTCCCATGTGCATGCACCAAGGAAAGGCCATGTGAGCACATGGTGAGAAGGCAGCCATCTGCAAGCCAGGAAAGAGTCCTCACCAGAAACAACCATGCTGGCATGATGATTTCAGATTTCCAGCCTCCATAACAGTGAGAAGATAAATTTCTGTTGTTTAAGCCATCCGGTCTGTGGTATTTTGTCATGGCAGACTAATACAGTACAAAGCCTGTCTAGAGTTCTCATGAATAAAAATATAAAGTGCTTATAAATCAAGAATTCTAAAAACAAAGCATTTTCATAGTCACTTATTGTGCCATTCTTGCACTTAAAACATGAGTATCAACAGAGTATATAAGGAACAGGAGGAACCTTTGCTAATCTGGGCATAAAATAACTTAGTCATGTTACAGAAAAAAAGATGTCAATGTTCACGTTACTCCTTTTGTACGTTCAGTGGTGAGAGATTTCTTTGACTGAAGTAACAAACTTTTTTTCTCCAGAAACAAGAGAAAACTGGAGGACAGATAAAGTAGAGTTCAAGTCTGCAGCCTAAGCCTACTGAACTGGAATCCTTAGATGTGGCGCACCAATATCTGCATTTTTGATAAGCTCCTCCAGTGATTCTTTGCACATTAAAATTTGAGATGTAATCCCTGTATGGAATAAAGGGATGGGGGAATGAAGAGGTAGTGGGTCAGAAGAGAGAAGAAAGGATTTGAATAGAGATAAAAAGATTGTGACCCAAAAGACTGATTCTTATGTGGCTATTTCTGAGAAAGAGGGATTGTACAACTTCCTTCAAAAGCCACCACGAAGTTATCAGCTCTAGCTGGCACCCCTAATAAATGTTCAACTATCAAGACTTTAGTATAGATAGAATTCTACTTTAAAAAAGAAAAACAATGTAAATCCTGTGGGAACTTATATATATGAATAAACCAGAAAATATCAAAAGAAGCAGGAAATTTCATTGAAATTCTACTATTGGCTTGAATGATTGCAAACTTAGCAAAAAACAAAAACAAAAACAAAAACACTGAGCATGAATATGTAATATAAGACAAAGGCAGCGTATGTTCTATTCATTGGAATCTGAATATTGGTTTTGTTGCTCTTTACACCTTTCCGAAAGAATCAATCCAAGATGGTGAGTCTATATTAGTCAAAAACAGATACACTCAGGGGGAGACATGCAAATGTAGAGTGAACTCAGGCTTCTGGGGTAATGCAGTGCCCATCCCAAAGGTATGTGAGGTGTTTCTGCCAACATGCACTCTACAATATCGGTGATCATTTATAAGAGAGGGTGACTGAAAGAACAGATTTATGTCCACATCAGCTCCGGGCCATGTGGCTGAAGAGGGCCTGGGGACAAGGTTGAATTATGACATTGTTGAGTCCTAGGAACCTTTGCTTTGGTGGTCCCTTGTCTCCATAAAAGAACATCAAAAATTATATTTTATGACTATGCTGGTATATAGACAAATTTAATCCAAAGTGAATTCTTTACTATGTATTATTATATTCATATTTTTTATCTGATTCAAAAGAAATCAAACATTCCCTGAAAGTATCATGGGCCCTAGGCACTATAGGGTGTGTCTTCTGTCTATAGGATAAATCAACCCTGACCAGAAGAAATAGCAGTGATCAGAGAAAAACTACAGTGAAAGAAGACCCAAAGTCCCAGACTAAAAAGTCTTACTGCTCAGGGAGAACAGAAGAAAGACTATTTTTAAGAAAAGAAGGGAAATAAAAAGTGATGAGCAGGTAAACAGCTCCTTAGGAGGAGGGGAAAAAAAAGCCCTCATTTGTAACTTTGGCAATTTCTGTGCTGTAAATACTCTCCCTATGGCTGGTTGTAATCTACTAATGGTTTAATAACCAGTTTGAAAAATTCCTGAATATCTATCAGCCCACTCTCATTAGCCTACACAAGCACACCACTTCAGAGGACTGTTATCCGTCTGCAGAACATTCTACTTTTTCTGAGGAAACCCACCAAAGCACCTCGAAATGATGTAAGCAGACTTCAGGACCAGTCTTGCGCTTGGTCATATGAAAGCCTCCAGCCTCCTTCTACCTATTGTTAACAATAACCTAAAAATTACTCCAAAATTAGGAAGACCTAAAAATTCAAACTAAACCACAACCTATTCTTTCGTTATTATCAGTTAGTCAAGAAGTAACTCTAACATCATATTCTTTTCTTTTTAATAGACGTTGGATATTAGAACCCAGACACTTCCTGGCATTGTTTTCTGAACGTGTACAGAAGTAAAACATCTGGGGAGACCCTAAGGTTGAAATTTTTCAACCAGAAATTTGTCTTGAGAGCTGCCTGTCCTTGCTTTCTGCACGGGCCTAGAGAACCCAGGTCCGAGGTCACTTTATGGTCAATAGTTGCAGCCTTCTTCGCAGTTGTGGTTTCAGTAAATACTTGTGTCTGAGATTTTTACGCCAATATTACCCCGAATAAGTAAGCCTTTTTTTCTCAATGAAGAGCATATCCAGATGGTTTCTAGAGAATATAAATAATGGAACTTTCCACAAATGATAATGCCCTTGAGGAGGACAGCTGACCTTGGTTTTTATAGAAACCACACCATGGTATCTCAGTGTCTTAAAAACAGGAATTATACATATAATTATATATAATAAATATTAATATAATATAAATATTAAAAACATATATATTATACACACCCACAATTTTCATTTTTAGTGGCTGCTGTAAAAAATTGTCAGTGTTTACTGCCTTAAAAACATACAAATTTAATATTTTACACTTCTGGAGGTCAGAAGTCCAAAATCAGTCTCACAAAGTACCAGAAAGGCTGGTTCCTCCAGCAGGCTCTAGGGGAGAACCCATTTCCCAGTCTTTTTCTGAGTCTAGTCACAGCCTGCCTTCCTTGGCTGCTGTGTCCTTCCTCACATCACTCAATCATCTCTTGCTTCCATCCTCACATCTCCTACTGACTCTGATCCTCCTGCTTCCCTTATGCAAGGATGGGGATGGTTAATTTTATGTGTCACATAGACTGGGCCACAGGGTGCCCAGATATTTGGTTAAACGTGATTTTTGGGTTCGTCTACAGGATGTTTCTGGGTGAGATTAACGTTTGAATCAGTCAACTGAATAAAGCAGGTTACCCTCCCCTAAATGGGTGGGCTCATCCAATCAGTTTAAGACCTGCATAGAATAAAAGTCTAAGTTAGGAAGAATTTTCTCTCTCCGTCTCTTTTCAAGCCTGAACATCTTCCCCCAACTTTGGACTTAGACTTGGATGGGAACTTATACCACCAGCTTTCCAGGTTCTCAGGTTTTTGGATTTTTACTAGAACTACTCTCTCAGGTCTATAGTTCTCAGGCTCTATAATCACAAAAGCCAATTCATATATATATATATATATATATATCCTTGAATACAAGGCCTGTTATGATTACATTGGTCCTGCCAAGATAATCCACCCTAATTTTCTCATCTCAAAATCTTTAACTTAATCACATCTGCAAAATCCCTTTTGCCACATAAAGTAACATTCACAGAGATTAGGACTTGGATATCTCTGTGGGACATTATTCATCCTAATACACACACAAACACACACACAAATGAGTACAAAAACTAGCAAATAAGTTTAATTTTAATTTTTCTGACTTTTGTGTGTTTAATCTAAGTATTACAATTATAACAGAAACCAAATAGCTTTCAAATTTCTACCATAAAAATAAATTTTGTGGGGCTTTAACAGATTGCTTTAGCTTCTAATTACAATGAAACATTTATCTAAAATCTCTGTAACAAGAGTCTCAAAAGACTTCATGAATATTATCTTAATTTTATTCTTGCAACATCCAAATGAGACAGAGCAGTTGTCAGGTATTTTATGATAACAAATACATTACAAAGTCCAAGCTTTTGAAATGAAGGAAGATGACTTATTAAAACCTTCTAAGTATCCCCGATTTACTGAGAACTTTTAATGCAGAAGGAAATGAATAGGTGTCTGACGTTCAACTCATGGTTTAATTGCAAATACCTAGATTAGGTAAGCAATTGTTATTAGTTCCTAACTAAAAAAGAAGTTGCAGAATATAAAACATATACACTATTTTCATATTTAGCATCTCATTAAGACCCATGTTTCTCTATTATTTTTTAATTAATTAATTAATTAATTTTTGGCTGTGTTGGGTCTTTGTTTCTGTGCGAGGGCTTTCTCTAGTTGCGGCAAGTGGGGGCCACTCTTCATTGCGGTGCGCGGGCCTCTCACTGTCGCAGAGCACAGGCTCCAGATGTGCAGGCTCAGTAGTTGTGGCTCACTGGCCAAGTTGCTCCGCGGCATGTGGGATCCTCCCAGACCAGGGCTCGAACCCGTGTCCCCTCCATTGGTAGGCAGATTCTCAACAACTGCGCCACCAGGGAAGCCCCTCTCTGTCTATTACTTTTTAAGTCCCAATCAAATCATAACAGATCACACCAGAAATTCATGTTACATGCAATTATAGGATTTAAACTCAATATCAGTTATTACACCTGTCAAAGCAAATTAACATCCACTAGTTCACATAAAAATAGACTTCTCTCCCCTAAAACTTTGCCCATTTCTCAACTTCTCAACCATTTGCCCTGTTTCAATATGCTGTAAATTCCCAGAATCAACTTTCTCTCATTCCTCTTGGTATTCTAGAACTTTCCTACAATGTTAGATAAATTCTGCTAATGAAGTTTATACGTTCAGAATCCAGGAGGGTCAAATTTATTTCTTTATTTGCTTCTCTTAGTGAAAAACCTAAATCTCCTACTTTCTCTTTAACATTTTCCTGGATCTCTTTTAACTAGCTCTTAATTAGCTATTGAGATGTAATTTTATATATTTTTATCCCTAATCCTTGCCTATCCATTTGAAATGCCACTATCAAAACAGCCTTCCCAGAAATAGCATCTCCCTCTACTCTCTAGAAAGAGCCAGAACTTCTACCATGATTATTGGGGGGGGGGGGGGTTGCGCACGCGCACATATGTGCGTGAATTATCTTGTTTTGGTAAATTTTTGGCTGTATATAAGAATGTATTTCCTGAGACTCTACTGTTTGCTTTAGAGATTAGGGAATTTCCATTCTAAAAATGACCAACTTTTTCTTCTTGGTACATCCCAGGACGGTCCTTCGTCTACGTATTCTTGTTTGCGAGCCATCATTGCCCGGGCTGCTGTTCAGTCTTCATCTTATTTCTTCCTCCAGCTTCTCATGCCTTCCCTCTCCGTGCCAGAGCTCCATGGGTGGCCTGCTGTCATCGCCCTCTGCACCTGTCCCAATTAGCAGGCCTGAGACGCCGCCAACACACCCTTCGTGCCTGTGACTGGCTGCGGTGTGTGACCTCATTGCTGGGAAGGCTGCTCTCCGACGGTATGTGGTGTCTAGACACCATTTGTTGGAACTGCTTGGTGAGAGAAAGCTCTGGTGCTGGAAGTTTCTCACAGCTGTGTCCAAAAGTTACTCATCAGAAGTTTGACAGCTGGGATTGGGTCATACACCTCTGCACCCTCAGTGCTCATCTCGGGACTGGGGCACCTGTCAGCATTCAGAAATGTTTGTTGAATTAATAGCAGTTTGGAGGCAAATTGATTTTCTGCTGTTACCACAAAATCTAGGACAGGCTTGCAATGAAGGGCGTGGATGCTGAAGGCAGAAGGCCATTGGGTTCAAATCCTGACTCCACTGCTTTCCAGCTGGATGACGTTAGGCGAGTTTTACACCCACCGTGGGCCTCAGTTTCCTGACTTGTTAAATGGGGACAACAGTCACCCTGCCTAATAGGATCGTGATTATTAGAAGAGCTTATACATTTTTTAAAAAAAATTGAAGTATAGTTGATTTACAATGTTGTGTTAGTTTCAGGTGTATGGCACAGTTATTTAGTTTTACATATATATATATATATATATATATATATATATATATATATATATATATATATATATATATATATATATATATTCTGATTCTGATTCTTTTCCTTTATAGGTGATTATAAAATATTCAGTATAGTTCCCTGTGCTATACAGTAGGTCCTTGTTGGTTCCCTATTTTATATACAGTAGTGTGTGGATGTTAATCCCAACCTCCTAATTTATCCCTCCCCCTGTTTCCCCTTTGGTAACCATAAATTTGCTTTCTATGTCTGTGCATCTAGAAAAGCTTATACTTGGAAAGCTCTTAACAACTCACTGGGCACAGGGTTAAAGCTCCAAAAATGCTGTATTTTTATCCTCATCACATTTCATCTGCAATGTCTCAACCCAACTGTCATAATCTTCTCAGTCTGATGTTCTACAAACATGACATTATGTTACACACCAGTTTTAAAATATCACAGGTAAATAATTTAGCAAAAATATTTCCTCCTCTCCCTGTGCTGAAGGTGTTAAACGGACTGTAGGAATGACTTTCCCCACACAGGGAACTGGGTGTCAGCAGCCCCAGTGCTCCCAGCAAAGAAAGCAGGGGAGAGGCTCGGAGGGTTGGTCTTCCTTCCAAGTCTTACGTTATAAAGGAAAGGACATTGAGATCCATAAATATGAACAAACCGCACCCCCTTCTCCTTAAACTAAGGGAGCCTATTATAACTCAACTTGTTGTCAGAAGCTATTTTACTAAAGGTGGAAAACAACAAAGTAGGCAGCAGAAATATAATCTTGAACACAATAACTATTAGCTAAAATTTGATGTGCCCCCCCTTCCCCAAATGTACCTCTGAGGTATTTCTGGCAGAAAGAGAAATAAGCTGCTGGAAGTTGAATGAGGAGGGGCTGGGGGAATGGTCTTTTCCTCAAAAAAGCAAGGAAGAAGAGAGCAACCGTAGAGAGGGCTGTGCTGGAAGAACTCTGGCAGGCTGACACCTCCAGGTACTGCAGGAACCTGAAGAAGCTGGCACTTTTTCACCTCCCCATCCCCCAGGGCAAGGGCTAGCCGGCGTTTTTCGGTATTGATAGGACCCACCTCCTTCCCGCATTCTCAGCTGGGGGTGCTTTCTGAGAGTAGAGGCCATGGACTATTTATTACTTTTTAACTAAATTAGTTTTACCTTCAGGGCCGTAATTCCTTGTCCTTCCTGTCCCACATTTGTGCGCGCGCATGTGCACACACACCTGTCGGTTTTATTTCTGGACTGTATGCACTGCTTAGTTGTATGGTATGTAGAATAACAACAGAGAATTTACTATGTGGAGTGACTTAGGAAAGGAACAGAGGTAAGGATTTCAAGCTACTAACCTTGTGTTCAATTTGGTCATATTTTACCAGGTGGCACCCAGTGTCATTGGCTGAGCCTCCCGCATACCCCGAAGTATGGCTTCTGCAATCACCATATCATGGAATCATCTTGGATCTATATATGCAATATGGATAATTTCACCACCAGCAGCGGTAATATAGAAGAACAAAAGGAGAAGGCAAATTTTGTGTTATCGTTAAATTACAAGTTAAAAATAAACTTCCTAATACAGCCACGAGGTGGCGCATTTAACCCAGAATCAGCTACTACTATACTACATCAGTAATATTTTATTTTTATGCAGGTTTTTTTTTTTTTTTTTTTTTACTGTTTTGGAAAGGACTCTAAAGCTGAAATAAAAGAGAATATCATGTCTCAAAAATATGAACTTTAAACAAAATTCTGTGAGCTATACTAGCGTATAATTCCCTAAAACATGAGCTGCATTTTTTAAGTCTTAATGGCCACGCTGCAAGTAATCCTAGACAACTTAATGAACGAAGTGATAGATTTATTAAACCTACATCTTGAAATGGATAGATTTGTAGAACGAAGGAATTGTAAAAAAAAAAAAAAAAAAACAAGGCTGGATTTTCTGTGGCACTCAACTTGACTCATAAGGAACCTAATTCCTAAATGTTCACAGTTATTTTAATCCAAACCAATTTTCATTATTCTAGTTGTTTTGAAGACTACGTTTTAAAGTCAAGATGTTATGTTTACTACAAATGAGACAACCTCTTCCAAACCAAACGTCTTTTAAAAGGACTAATTTCAGCTGAGTTGATGTTGATTCTATGAAAACAAATAATAATGTATCTTGAATGTGCTTAAAGCACAGGTAGTAGCCAACTTATTCTCTTTTCTTTTTAAAGGAAATTTAAAGGAATTTAAAGGAAATTTTAAAATCAATTTAAGTAAGAAATGTTGGCTTCTTTTTTGAAACCTAGCACTAGGCTTTGAGAATGTGACCAGCACTAAGTCACGAGAAGGGTCATGTCAGTTCCAACGTACAGTCTGCATGTTCCCAGCAACGCAGGGCAGCATGGGGGTTGCAGAAGCCACATTTTGTAAGCTGGAGCAAATCGCACTGGGTGCATCCTGGTGAAATCTAACGAAATAGGATATCAAAAGCATTCTCAGAAAAGGCTCAGGTACCCTAAAGGGACTTTGGGAGAAGGCTTTCTTGGACATATGGGGTGGGGGAGTGGATAGAAGGAGTAACATCACTGTCTTAGCTGGGAA
The DNA here is from genome assembly GCF_964165515.1 of Mesoplodon bidens. Classification (NCBI taxonomy): domain Eukaryota; kingdom Metazoa; phylum Chordata; class Mammalia; order Artiodactyla; family Ziphiidae; genus Mesoplodon; species Mesoplodon bidens. The sequence continues at coordinate 18,892,114 of NC_138161.1, forward strand.
GGCGGGGTGGGGTGGGGTGGGGGGAACATCATGAAGTGACTCTAAGCACAGCTGTTTGGGCTTTATTTTCTGCAGCATCAACATACCATCCAGGTATTTTTCCCTAAACCTCCTGCTTCTTCAGGATCATGAATTCTTTTGGAACTATGAGCTCTGTCTAGGGCTGAACACTGCCCCAGACGCCAAACAGACATCAGTTCTGCTTTATGGGCAAAGTGCAGGCTACTGAGAGCAAGAGATGCACCCAGATGATGGAGAGCTGATGGAACTCCTCAATACAGGGATGGATGGTGCGCAGTGTGGACACTGGGACATCTGCAGCCTTTGCCATGGCGCCATCTAGTGCTGGCAAGCGTTACTGCAATCTCTTGATGGTACTCGTTCTGATGGTGACCTACCGCAAGGGTGCTGGTCCCAGGGCTTCCAACCTCCCTCATCTCCCCCAAACCTTGGATCTGAGACAGGAGAGTGACCCAGCTTCCTGGGAAGTCAAGAAGACCATAGGTACCTAACAAGAGTAAGAGAAGGTTTGTGGGGGGAAGGGAGCAGATGCATTGCTTAGTTTCTTAAACTTAATCCCTCAGTAAGACTTTGTAAAACAGCCAACTTTAATACTAATTCCAGCACCCTGCCCATTATCATAATAAAAAGGGCGGGGGAGGATACTTAGGTCTTTAATTCACTGTATTTTTTTTTGGACTTTTAAATCAGATGTTGATTGCACCACTTCCTGAGAGTTTTGTGGGTGAACCACTGCAAGGGCCTAAAACCCACATTGGCTGGACCTCGAATTATTGGCTCCATGGGAATCATGGGTAGAATCCTTTCCTGCCTCTTCCTGGCTTCTGGTGTGGGCTGTCATGACTTGCAGCTTCATCGCTCCAATCTCTGCCTCTGTCATCATATGGCATTCTCTCTCTCCCTCTGTGTCTGCCTTTGCATCAATCTTCCCTCTTCTTAGCAGACAGTAGTCATACTGGGTTAGGGCCCACCCTGTGTTAATTTGTTTACATCTGCAAAGACTGTATTTCCAAATAAAGTCATATTCACAAGTACAGGGCTAGAACTTCAATATATCTTTATAGGAGTCACAATTCAACCCATAAGACCATCCTAGCATTTTGGCTGACGGGTGCCCAGTGCAAAATCATATATATATATATTTTTTAAACAATGTTTTGTAGCATTTATATTATTTTCTAAAGCATTTTCACCCAGTTAACTAATCTTGTGTTCTGTATAGTTCTCTGCAACACATAAGTCAATATAGTTTTCCCACACTTGCCAACAGAGGAGCTTCTGAGACATTTAGAAATTTTTCAAAGACTCTATATCAAGTTAGGAGTAAATTTGCTCTCTTTATCATACTCCTCTCCAATGCTAAAACAAAAAAAGAACAAACAAAACTTTACAACAGCTCTGTGAATCAAATAATAGTGAATAATGCTGCCAGACATTTCAAAAGTCACGTCAATACGGACTTCCCTAGTGGTGCAATGGTTAGGAGTCTGCCTGACAGTGCAGGAGACACAGGTTTGATCCCTGGTCCGGGAGGATCCCGCATGCCGCTGAGCAACTGACCTGCGTGCCACAACTACTGAGCCTGCACTCTAGAGCCCGCGAGCCACAACTACTGAAGCCTGCGCGCCTAAAGCCCGTTCTCCACAACAAGAGAAGCCACTGCAATGAGAAGCCTGTGCACCACAACAAAGAGTAGCCCCCGCTCACCACAACTAGAGAAAGCCCACGTGCAGCAATGAACATGAAATGCAGCCAAAAATAAATAATATAAATAAACAAAAGTCACATCATGAATTTGAGCTTATCAAAGTGATAAGTACTTTTGCTAAAAAGCAAGAAGAGATATGTAGGGCTCCCTTGAATTTTACCTTAACATTTGACTTCAGTTTCAGACTATCCTTTTTTGGTGCTAAAATTCTGGAATTACTAAGGAGCTAGGGTATTTTATACGGTTCCTAGGTGAAGGAGTAAAGTCACAAATAACACTAATAGGTGAAGGATTATTTTTTTAAACAAATTTATTGGAGTATAGTTGCTTTACAATGGTGTGTTAGTTTCTGCTTTATAACAATGTGAATCAGCTATACATATACATATATCCCCATACCTCCTCCCTCTTGAGCCTCCCTCCCACCCTCCTTATCCCACCCATCTAGATGGTCACAAAGCACCGAGCTGATCTCCCTGTGCTATTCAGCTGCTTCCCACTAGCTATCTATTTTACATTTGGTAGTGTATCTCTGTACATGCCACTCTCTCACTTCATCCCACCTTACGCTTCCCACTCCCCATGTTCTCAAGTCCATTCTCTACATCTGCGTCTTTGTACCTGTCCTGCCCATAGGTTTTTCAGAACCATTTTGTGTGTGTGTGGATTCCATTTACATGTGTTAGCATATGGTATGTATTTTTTTTCATGACTTACTTCACTATGTATAACAGTCTCTAGGTCCATCCACCTCATTACAAATAACTCAATTTCATTTCTTTTTAGGGCTCAGTAATATTCCATTGTATATACGTGCCACATTTTCTTTATCCATTCATCTGTTGATGGACATTTAGGTTGCTTCCATGTCTTGGCTATTGTAAATAGAGGTTCAGTGAACATTGTGGAACATGACTCTTTTTGAATTATGGTTTTCTCAGGGTATATGCCCAGTAGTGGGATTGCTGGGTCGTATGGTAGTTCTATTTCTAGTTTTTTAAGGAACCTCCATACTCTTCACAATAGTGGCTGTATCAATTTACATTCCCACCAAAAGGGCAAGAGGGTTCCCTCTTCTCCACACCCTCTCCAGCATTTATTGTTTGGAGATTTTTTGATGATGGCCATTCTGACTCGTGTGAGGTAGTACCTCATCGTAGTTTCTGATTTGCATTTCTCTAATGATTAGTGATGCTGAGAATCCTTTCATGTGTTTGTTGGCAATCTGTATATCTTCTTTGGAGAAATGTCTATTTAGGTCTTCTGCCCATTTTTGGATAGGGTTGTTGTTTTTTTTGATATTGAGCCACATGAGCTACTTGTATATTTTGGAGCTTAATCCTTTGTCAGTTGCTTTGTTTGCAATTATTTTCTCCCATTCTAAGAGTTGTCTATTCATCTTCTTTATGGTTTCCTTTGCTGTGCAAAAGCTTTTAAGTTTCATTAGGTCCAACTAGTTTATTTTTGTTTTTATTTCCATTACTCTAGGAGGTGGGTCAAAAAGGATCTTGCTGTGATTTTTGTCATAGAGTGTTCTGCTTCAGTTTTCCTCTAAGAGCTTTACAGGGTCTGGCCTTACATTTAGGTCTTTAATCCATTCCGAGTTTATTTGTGTGTATGGTGTTAGGGAGTGTTCTAATTTCATTCCTTTACATGTAGCTGTCCAGTTTTCCCAGCACCACTTATTGAATATGCTGTCTTTTCTCCATTCTTGTGTCTTTTATCAAAACTAAGGTGACCATATGGGTGTAGGTTTGTTTCTGGACTTTCTATCCTGTTCCATTGATCTATATTTCTGTTTTTGTGCCAGTACCATACTGTCTTGATTACTGTAGCTTTGTAGTATAGTCTGATGACTGGGAGCTGATTCCTCCAGCTCTGTTTTTCTTTCTCAAGGATGCTTTGGCTATTTGGGGTATTTTGTGTTTCCATACAAATTGTGAATTTTTTTGTTCTTATTCTGTGAAAAATGCCAGTGGTAGTTTGATAGGGATTGCATTGAATCTGTAGATTGCTTTGGGTAGTATAGTCTTTTTCACAATGCTGATTCTTCCAATCCAAGAACATGGTATATCTCTCCACCTGTTTGTATCATCTTTAATTTCTTTCATCAGTGTCTTATAATTTTCTGCATACAGGTTTTTGTCTCCTTAGGTAGTCTTATTCCTCAGTATTTTATTCTTTTTGTTGCAATGGTAAATGGGAGTGTTTCCTTAAATTCTTTTTCAGATTTTTCATCAGTAGTGTATAGGAATGCAAGACATTTCTGTGCATTCATTTTGTATCCTGCTACTTTACCAAATTAATTGATTAGCTCTAGTAGTTTTCTGGTAGCATCTTTAGGATTCTCTATGTAGAGTATCGTGTCATCTGCAAACAGTGACAGTTTTATTTCTTCTTTTCCGATTTGGATTCCTTTTATTTTTTATCTTCTCTGATTGCTGTGGCTAAAACTTCCAAAACTATGTTGAATAATAATGGTGAGAGTGGACATCCTTGTCTTGTTGCTGATCTTAGAGGAAATGGTTTCAGTTTTTCACCACTGAGAACGATGTTGGCTGTGGGTTTGTCATATATGGCCTTTTTTATGCTGAAGTAACTACGCTCTATGCCTACTTTCTGCAGGGTTTTTATCATAAATGGGTGATGAATTTTGTCAGGAGCTTTTTCTGCATCTATTGAGATGATCATATGGTTTTTCTCCTTCAATTTGCTAATATGGTTAATCACATTGATTAATTTGCATATATTGAAGAATCTTTGCATTCCTGGGATAAACTCCACTTGATCATGGTGTATGATCCTTTTAATGCGCTGTTAGATTCTGTTTGCTAGTATTTTGTTGAGGATTTTTTCTTCTATGTTCATCAGTGATATTGGCCTGTAGTTTTATTTCTTTGTGACATCTTTGCCTGGTTTTGGTATCAGGGTGATGGTGGCCTCATAGAATGAGTTTGGGAGTATTCCTCCTTCTGCTATATTTTGGAAGAGTTTGAGAAGGGTAGCTGTTAGCTCTTCTCTAACTGTTTGATAGGATCCGCCTGTGAAGCCATCTGGTCCTGGGCTTCTGTTTGTTGGAAGATATTTAATCACAGTCTCAATTTCAGTGCTTGTGATTGGTCTGTTTATATTTTCTATTTCTTCCTGGTTCAGTCTTGGAAGGTTGTGCTTTTCTAGAAATTTGCCCGTTTCTTCCAGGTTGTCCATTTTATTGGCATATAGTTGCCTGTAGTAATCTCTCAAGATCCTTTGTATTTCTGCAGGGTCAGTTGTTACTTCATTTTTAATTTCTAATTCTATTGATCTGAGTCTTCATCCTTTTTTTCTCAATGAGTCTCGCTAATGGTTTATCAATTTTGTTTATCTTCTCAAAGAACCAGCTTTTAGTTTTATTGATCTTTGCTATCATTTCCTTCATTTCTTTTTCATTTATTTCTGATCTGATCTTTACAATTACTTTCCTTCTGCTAACTTTGTGGTTGTTTATTTTTGTGTGTGTGGTACGTGGGCCTCTCACTGTTGTGCCCTCTCCCATTGTGGAGCACAGGCTCCAGACGTGCAGGCTCAGTGGCCATGGCTCACAGGCCCAGCCACTCTGCGGCATGTGGGATCTTTCTGGGCTGGGGCACAAACCCATGTCCCCTGCATCGGCAGGTGGACTCTCAACCACTGCGTCACCAGGGAAGCCCACTTTGGGGTTTTTTTGATCTTCCTTCTCTAATTGCTTTAGGTGTAAGTTTAGGTTGTTTGAGATGTTTCTTCTTTCTTGCAGGAGGATTTTATTGTTATAAACTTCCTCTTAGAACTGCTTTTGCTGCATCCCATAAGTTTTGGGTCATCATATTTTCATTGTCATTTATTTCTAGGTATTTTTTTATTTCGTGTGTGATTTTTTCAGTTACCTCTTAGTTACTTAGTAATGTAATGTTTAGTCTCCATTTGTTTGTATTTTTTACAGATTTTTTTCCTATAGTTGATCTAGTCTCATAGTGTTGTGGTCCGAAAGGATACTTGATACGATTTCAATTTTCTTAGATTTAACAAGGCTTGATTTGTGACCCAAGATATGCTCTCTCCTGGAGAATATTCCATTAACACTTGAGAAGAAAGTGTATTCTGTTGTTTTTGAGTGGAATGCCCGATAAATATCAATTATGTCCATTTGTTTAATATATCATTTAAAGCTTGTGTTTCTTTATTTATTTTCATTTTGCAGCTGTCCATTGGTGAAAGTGGGGTGTTAAAGTAGCCTACTATGTCTGTGTTACTGTTAATTTCCCCTTTTATGGCTGTTAGCATTTGCCTTATGTATTGAGGTGCTCCTGTGTTGGGTGCATAAATATTTACAATTGTTATATCTTCCTCTTGGATTAATCCCTTGACCATTATGTAGTGTCCTTCTTTGTCTCTTCTAATAGTCTTTATTTTGCAGTCTATTTTGCCTGATATGAGAATTGCTACTCCAGCTTTCTTTTGATATCCATTTGCATGGAATATCTTTTCCCATCCCCTCACTTTCAGTCTGTATGTGTCCCTAGGGATGAAGTGGGTCTCTTGTAGACAGCACATATATGGGTCTTATTTTTGTATCCATTCAGCCAGTCTATGTCTTTTGGTTGCAGCATTTAATCCATTTACATTTAAGGTAATTATCGATATGTATGTTCCTATTACCATTTTCTTAATTGTTTTGGGCTTGTTATTGTAGGTCTTTTCTTTCTCTTGTGTTTCCTTCCTAGAGAATTTCCTTTAGCATTTGTTGTAAAGCTGGTTTTGTGGTGCTGAACTCTCTTAGCTTTTGTTTGTCTGTAAAGATTTTAATTTCTCTGTCGAATCCGAATGAGATGCTTGCTAGGTAGAGTAATCTTGGTTGTAGGTTTTTCCCTTTCATCACTTTAAATATGTCCTGCCCCTCCCTTCTGGCCTGCAGAGTGTGTGCTGAAAGATCAGCTGTTAACCTTATGGGGATTCCCTTGTGTGTTATTTGTTTCTTTTCCTTTGCTGCTTTTAATATTTTTCTTTGTATTTAATTTTTGATAGTTTGAGTAATATGTGTCTTGGGGTGTTTCTCCTTGGATTTATCCTGTATGGGACCCTGTGTGCTTCCTGGACTTAATTGACTATTTCCTTTCCCATATTAGGGAAGTTTTCAACTATAATCTCTTCAAATATTTTCTCAGTGCCTTTTTTTTCTCTTCCTCTTTGGGACCCCTATAATTCGAATGTTGGTGCATTTAATGTTGTCCCAGAAGTGTCTGTGACTGTCCTCAATTCTTTTCATTCTTTTTTCTTTATTTTGCTCTGAAGTAGTTATTTCCACTATTTTATCTTCCAGGTCACTTATCCATTTTTCTGCCTCAGTTATTCAATTTATGCCTTCTAGAGAATTTTTAATTTCATTTATTGTGTTGTTCATCATTGTTTGTTTGCTCTTTAGTTCCTCTAGGGCCTTGTTAAACGTTTCTTGTGTTTTCTACAATCTATTTCCATGATTTTGGATCATCTTTACTATCATTACTCTGAATTCTTTTTCAGGTAGACTCCCTATTTCCTCCTCATTTGTTTGGTCTGGTGGGTTTTTACCTTGCTCCTTCATCTGCTGTGTGTTTCTCTGTTTTCTCATGTTGCTTAACTTACTGTGTTTGGGGGTCTCCTTTTCACAGGCTGCAGGTTCGTCTTTCCCATTATTTTGGGGGGGGTTTTTGGGTTTTTTTTTTTTTTTTTTTTGCAGTACGTGGACCTCTCACTGTTGTACCCTCTCCCGTTGTGGAGCACAGGCTCCAGACACGCAGACTCAGGGGCCATGGCTCACGGGCCCAGCCACTCCGCGACATGTGGGATCTTCCTGGACCAGGACGCGAACCTGCGTCCCCTGCATCAGCAGGTGGACTCTCAACCACTGTGCCACCAGGGAAGCCTATCCAATTGTTTTTTTTATTTCAGTCCCCAGTGGCTAAGGTTGGTTCAGTGGGTAGTGTAGACTTCCTGGTGGACTGGACTGTTGCCAGTGTTCTGGTGGATAAAGCTGGATCTTGTCTTTCTGGTGAGCAGGACTGCTTCCTTTGGTGTGTTTTGTGGTGTCTGTGACCTTATTATGATTTTAGGCAGCCTCTCTGCTAATGGGTGGGGTTTTGTTCCTGTCTTGGTAGTTGTTTGGCTTAGGGTGTCAAGCACTGTAGCTTGCTGGTCATTGAGTGGAGCTGGGTCTTAACATTTAGATGGAGATCTCTGGGAGGGCTTTTGCTGTTTGATATTACGTGGAGCTGGGAGGTCTCTGGTGGATCAATGTCCTGAACTCAGCTCTCCCACCTCAGAGGCCCAGGCCTGACACCTGGCCAGAGCACCAAGATGCTTTCAGCCACACAGTTCAGAAGAAAATTGAGAAAAAAAGTAGGAAAGAAAGAAAAATAAAATTATATAAATTTATTAAAATTAAAAAAATTATTAAAACTTAAAAAAGTAATAAAAAGAAAGAAAGCAAGAAGAGAGCAACCATACCAAAAAACAAATCCACCAATGATAATACACGCTAAAAACTACACAAAAGTATCGGACAGATAGAATCCTAGGACAAATTGTAAATACAAAGCTATACAGATAAAATCACACAAAGAAACGTACACATACACACTCATAAAAAGAGAAAAAGGAAAAAAAGTATATATATATATATATATATATATATATATATATATATATATATATATATATATATATAAACAAAAAAGGAAGAGAGCAACCAAATGAATAAATAAATCTACCAGTGATAATAAACTCTAAATATTAAACTAAGATAAACATAAAACTAGAAACAAATTAGATGCAGAAAGCAAACCCCAAGTCTACATTTGCTCCCAAAGTCCACTGCCTCAATTTTGGGATGATTCGTTGTCTATTTAGGTATTCCAGAGATGCAGGGAATATCAAGTTGATTGTGAAGATTTAATCCGCTGCTCCTGAGGCTGCTGCGAGAGATTTCCTTTTCTCTTCTTTGTTCACAGAGCTCCTGGGGTTCAGCTTTGGATTTGACCCCGCCTCTGGGTGTAGGTCGCCTGAGGGCATATGTTCCCACTCAGACAGGACGGGGTTAAAGGAGCAGCTGATTTGGAGTCTCTGGCTCACTCAGGCCGGGGGGAAGGAGGGGTACGGATACAGGGTGAGCCTGTGGCGGCAGAGCCCGACATGACATTGCAACAGCCTGAGGTGCACTGTGCGTTCTCCCGGGGAAGTTGTCCTTGGATCATGGGACCCTGGCAGTGGCAGGCTCCACTGGCTTCGGGGAGGGGCAGCGTGGATTGTGACCTGTGCTTGCACACAGTCTTCTTGTTGGCTGCAGCAGCAGCCTTAGTGTCTCATGCCCATCTCTGCGGGCCGTGCTGATAGCCACGGATCGTGCCCATCTCTGGAGCTCATTTAGGCGGTGCTCTGAATCTCCTCTCCTAGCTCACCCCAAAACAATTTTTTCTTGTCTCTTAGGCAGGTTCAGACTTTTTCCCAGAATTCTTCCCGGCTAACTGTGGTGCACTAGACCCCTTCAAGCTGTGTTCACACAGCCAACCCCAGTCCTTTCCCTGGGATCCCAGCGAAGCCCAAGCCACAGCTCCTAGCCCCCGCCCACCCCAACGGGGGAGCAGCAAGCCTCTCGGGCTGGTGAGTGCTGGTCAGCAATGATCCCCTGTTTGGGAATCTCTCTGCTTTGCCTTCTGTACCCCTATTGCTGCTCTCTCCTCCGTGGCTCTGAAGCTTCCCCCCACCCATCCCCTGTCTCTGCCAGTGAAGGGCCTTCCTAGTGTGTGGAAACTTTTCCTCCTTCACAGCTCCCTCCCCAAGGTGCAGGTCCTGTCCCTATTCTTTTGTCTCTGTTTTTTCTTTTTTATTTTTCTCTATCCAGGTACGTGGGGAGTTTCTTGCCTTTTGGGAAGTCTGATGTCTTCTGCCAGTGTTCAGTAGGTGTTCTGTAGGAGTTGTTCCACATGTAGGTGTATTTCTGATGTATTTGTGGGGAGGAATGTGATCTCCACGTCTTACTCCTCTGCCATCTTGAAGGTCTCCGAGGGATTATTTTTGAAATATATTCAACTAAGTGTAAGAAATCAGCTTTGCACCAAAATTGAAATGATGTGTCTGGCAATATCATGAAAATGACAAACTAATTTTTTTTGCTCTATCATTTTATTTAGTCCTAAGTCATTGCAAAACATTAACAGAGTTTACAAAAAGCATTAAATTAATTAATTCAAAGTTGGAAGCACCTATATAGATGGCCTAATTATCCATGAAGATGAGACAGCCATAATTTCTTTTAATTTAGTCATCACTAAGGGAGGTTATATTTACCTCTGACTCTAAATTCCACAAAGTAAAATCAGAAAAATCTCAAATTTCCCAATAATTAGTTATAATTATTTTAACTTAATAATAATTAATTTAACTCATGTAGTTAAAACAAATAATTTGTTTCCATCTGATTTATGAACACTCAAATTATTTGCTTGGAAGTCAATTACACAGAATATAAAAAAGGCAAGATGTAGGTATGCTGCTTTATTTTTAGAACAATATGCAAGAAATCATTCGATTTCTAAAAGAAATCCATTCGTGTTTTCCCTATTGGTTGGACTGTGTTACAACAGTGAAGGGTGCTGGTGTAATGAACATGGATTTGTCCAAGCTTTAGCTAAGAGGCAGTATTATGTTGTGAGTAAGGGAGTGGCCTCTGAGTTAGACACTCAGCTCAACAATTTGCCTACCATGAGCAAGTCATCTTATCTTTCTCAGCTGTACACTGGGAATAATAATAGTGCCTAACTGCGGCAGAGAGAATACCATGAGTTTTCCATACACTTTCATTTCCTGTGGGCATACAAGTAGACTCTACTTCCCAGCTCCCCTTGAATCAGACTGATGCTATTCCTAATTCTGGCCAATGGTATGTGAGCAGAAAATGTGTATTCCAATTCCGAGTTTTGGCTCCTGAAATATACCAGGAGCTGTCCACATTTTTTCTTCACTGGTTATTCAGCTGCATGCAAATGACCCAGTGGAGGAAATTGAGGCTTAGGGTAGAAATGGCAGAGATACTAGCTTGAAGAAGCCTGGAATCACTAAGTTCCAGAATCACTGCTTGAAGATAGGGAAGTAAGCACTGAGATTTGGAGGTGCTTGGTACAGCAACTCACATATCCCAAATAATACATGACCTCATAAGTTTGACATAAGAACTAAAAGACATGGCATTCATGGAATGTCTAGCATGTAGTAAATGTTCAATCATTGATGGATATTATTACTACTTAAAGGCAAAAGAAATATATAATGTCCTATTGCACATTATGGGCTTGTTAGTAGTTAAAATGTCTTGAGAAAAATAAAGAAATTGATTATATAGATCATCTATTCTAGAGTGCATAAAATCACATTACTTAATGTAGTATAATATCACTTATTATCCCCTGGCACAGGACCATCAGTATACATTAAAGGCTGAATGAATGGTAGTTCTAATGAATAAATTAATCCATGAATACAGGATAATAAAGGAATTTTTTTCAGTTTAAATGCACTGGACAGAGTTATTAAATACTCTATACAGATTAGGAATTTTTGAAGACTCAAGAATGACAAAGGTGCTTAACACTAAGAAGGAAGAGGTACACAGAGAAGCACACAGGTAGCTTCAATGAAAGGTCGTAGATGCTAGTTCTTACATTATATGGTGAATGCATGAGTGTTTACATGATTATTCCCTACCTGACTTATATATGCTTCTATATATTGTGTTTGCAGGCAGGTATAAAATAATAAAAGTTTTAATAAAAGTAATATTCAATATAGATGATTCTGATTATACAGAAGGTATGAAAAGGATTAATCATCAGAGTTTATTAAATGAACAATATTACTATTAAAAGATGTAGATATGAAAATGCTTTTGACATTCAAAAATCATAGAGGTAACTTTTAGTTCTAATTGATGGATTGACAATTAAGAATAATTGAGAAGAGACAACATTTGTGGAGGGAAGAAAATTCAAGGCAAAGAAAGATACTGACTACCTTGCAAGGGTATCAGAACACTCAAACTCTGGTCCCAGCCCCATCACTTACCATGGGTTGGGGGCAGATAATTTCTTGGAGGCTCCATTCTCTGGTACATTAAATTAGGGGATTGGATTAATTGGTTAATTTTGTGATGTTTCACGGTTATTTTTTGTTCAATATAATTATTATAAACATTAGTTTTCATTGCACTGTGTGTGGGAGAAATTATCAGTTAGAAAAGCTCTGGCTGATAGAATGCATGATAAATCACCTTTTAACTGGGTATTTTTTCTTGATATATAAATAACTGCTTTCCACAGAAGCCAACTTATGTCAAGTAATAACTGAAAAACAAATGGAAAACTAGAATATTTTATTCATACTTAATTGGTCATACACAGTTTCTACATATTCCAAGCAAACAAGTGCACAATAGGGCATGTATTTTAATGAACCTTCATAACAATAGAAGCAATGTGGGAAAAAAAATTGATCCAGGAAAAAAAAAAAAAGATAATTTGAAGATGTATTTATGGCATACCTGTCACCCAGTTCCTAGGCAACTAGGCACTGTTCAAACAGAAAGAAAGGTAGATAATTATAGATGATGGTATATTTGGTCTTTCCTGCTTAAGGAAAGAAATCTTCAAGAAATAAAACCATACATGATCCCTAAAGGTGTCATTTCATGTATCTAATTTGAAATGGAATTTCTTGACTGAATCATAGCACCTTTCCTTTGATGTAGAGTCTACTGATAGTTTCTTCATCCGAGCCATAGCTGCACACAAGTCTCCCCCTTGCACACCCACACCCCCCTTTGCTCTGCATCAGTGGCGTCTGGCCTGCTGAGCTCGCTTTCAGCCACAATTGTCAATTTTTTTTTTTTTTTTTTGCGGTATGCGGGCCTCTCACTGCTGTGGCCTCTCCCGTTGCGGAGCACAGGCTCCAGACATGCAGGCTCAGCGGCCATGGCTCACGGCCCCAGCCACTTCACGGCATGTGGGATCTTCCCAGACCGGGGCACGAACCCACGTCCCCTGCATTGGCAGGCAGACCCTCAACCACTGCACCACCAGGGAAGCCCCCACAATTGTCAAATATTTTTAAGAGAAACTATTGAGAAGAGGAAGAATCATGGAAATGATGCCAAAAACTCAGCTTTGTGCACCAGTGCCAGATCGAATCTCGGAGACAGAGTTTTGGGTAAAGTAGAAAAGAATAGCTTTATTGCTTTGCCCAGCAAAGGGGGACACAGTTGGCCCATGCCCTCAAAACTGTGTGTCCCAACCCAGGGGGGATTTGGTGAGGAGTTTTATAGCAATGGTTCAAGGGTGAGGTTGCTGATAAGGATCAGTGTGTGTGCAGGGCCTGCATTCATTTAATCTGGTCTCAGGTGGTCTCCTGATGAGTTTCTGTGGTTCTTGAGGTTATCAAACTGAGACCTTCTCTCTGGAGTGAAGAATGCTTCATCAAGTAGTTAATGTCTTCCATTTGTTGAGGATTTTAGTTCTGCAGAAGAGCTCAAAGATCTTGTTATGTGTATCCCTTGAGGTAGAACCAGAATCCTGTCCCAAGGCTGCACTATTGTTCCTTGACTACTCCTCCCTTGTATCCACATCCCCTCCCTTTTCTGACTAACAACTGTTTGAACCTGCCCTTTGGAACTCAGGGAAGGTCATGGAGGTTGAAGCTTATTCCCTAAAAATAAGAAACAGGGGACACAAAAATGCTTTCATGCCCAGGAGCCCCACAGGGTCCTGCTCGGTTTCAGAAATGGGTAAGGAAAATATGTTTTCCCGGTGATTATTGAAAATAGCCTTTTTTTCAATCCAGAAAATATTTTTTCTATTCAGAGAGTTAGTTCCAGCTTTTGTCTGGTTTTGTTTTGCTTTCTACAGGTAGCAAATATAACTTCAGAGAAGCACCAAGGCAAAAGCAGAACACACAGCTCAGGCAATCCAAAGACAAATCAAACCCTGTCTCAGGTCTGTGAGAAAAATGCCAGCCAATATGGGCAAAATCATGGGCTATTCTTGAGCATGTTCAACTACACATCCAAACTAATTATTAATTTAGTTGAAAAATAAACTTTAACATGCTCACATGTTGAGGAAAAAGTAATCAGTCAATCTAAGAAAGAAATAAAAAATTTTATTTGAGCCAAGTTGAGGATTATAACCCAGGAACAGCCTCTCAGAAAGCTCCTAGAACTGTTCCACCTGTTAGAAGTCAAGGCATATTTATATAAGTTTTTGAGACAGAGGACTGTACATTAAATGACACATTATTGACAATTTATACAGTCGAGCAAGTAGTAGGTCATGGGTTATAGTGGCTCCTTACAAGATCAAGAAGGAATGTTGTCTTTAAGGAGTTGTCTTGTTGGTGCTGGGAGAGTGTTGCTCTTTGTGGTTGAGTAGGTATTTCTGCCGATGGGGAGGTTTTGAAACTGTGGACCTCAGATTGAGACTTGAACCCACTATCTTTTAATTGAGATCATACACCTAGTCTCAGGACTTAATGAAGCTCAGGTTCCTGATGTCTCATGGCAGAAATAATTCAGTGAGAGACAGAGTGATAGTTAGGAACTGGATTTATTTAAAGAGAAGCACACTCCCACAGAAAGAGTGTGGGCCATCTCAGAAGGTGAGAGGCCTGGAAGTATAGCATGGTTAGTTTTTATGGGCTGGGAAATTTCATAGGCTAATGAGTGGGAGGATTATTCTGATTATTTTAAGGAAGGGGCAGGAATTTCAAGGAATTGTACCACCACCCACTTTTTGACCTATTATGGTTGGACTCAGAACTGTCATGGTGCTGGTGGGTGTGTCATTTAGATGCTAATGTGTTACAATGAGCATATAATGAGGCTCAAGGTCTACTGGAAGTCAACTTGTCTGCCATCTTGGACCTACTTGGTTCTAACCAGCTTTTGTCATGTCCTATGGCTATGTCATTCTTTTAAAGGTTGTACCCTGCTCCCTTCCCTTGTGTTTCAGTTTTGTGGGTACACAATGCACAGTGGGGGAGAGAGGAGACCAAAGGGTAGACAAATATTTTTGTGTTTAAATTTTTCTTGTCTTGCCATAAAATATGAATTTTGTTTCACAAAAAATACCTATGGAACATTTTGTCCGTGTCAGATAACATTTGGGGTACTGAGAAAATAATGGGCAGAGCCAGCACATGTCCAAACTCATGGGGCTTCCAGCCTGTAGAAGAAAGTGGAGAAAGATGCTAAACCAATGAACTCATAAGTGACTAAATAAATACAAATTGTGATAACATCCAAGGAAGAAGAAGGAAAAAAAAAAAAAAAAAAAACAGCTTCACTAAAAGCCAGTAACAGAGGATGTGCCTTGGTGATCAGAGAAGTTCTGTGAGGAAGGGATTTAGGCTGCAACTTGATAATTGCACCTTTGTTCTTTAATCATTAAAACTAGCACAAATGTCCTAAAAATAAGGGACTGGGTTAAAGGATGATAGGATCTTCATGCAATTTATTTTTATCCATTAGGATTAAGAAATGTCTCTGGACTAAGATGTCCAAACTTTACTCTTAAATAAACCAAAGACTGAAACCCAGTCAGCCAGGACTAAGGCAAGGAACAATACTTCAAGAAGAGGATAGGCTCTGATGTTAAAAATGTCTTTCATTTCCAGTAAAAGAAAAAGGACCAGCAGGGCTATGGAATATTTGAGGGAGGGGTGGGAGGGGAGTGGTACAAGCTGAGATTGAAAAGTTGTAGGTAAGGCCTGCAACACTTGCTAAGCAGTTCATCTTGCATTCCAAAGGCAGTGAAAAGCTAATATAGGGTTTACAGAGGCCAGTAACATGACTGAACTTACAGTTAAAAGAATGGATTGGAGATTTAAGAAAAAAATACAAGTTGGAAGGCTCCATGGCAATAGTCCACAGGGAAAATATACTAAGCAGAAAAGCAGAATCCACTCAAAGTATCGATATTATAAAATGAGGAAATTTAAAGCAAGGAATTGGTTATCCTTATAATGGAATTGATGAAAAGCTAAATAGGAGTTGGTGGTGAGACACTCCATGGATTAATTACATCAAGAAGCCACTGCCACCCTAAGGTTGGAGGTGAAATTGAGCAGGACCTTGTTGGGCCCTCCTGGGTACAAATCTTTTCTGTGTCCTCCATTTCTTGTTAATAGAAAAATAAGCTTCATTACAGCCTTCTTGACCTTCCCTGAGTTCCAGAGGGAAGATTCAAACCATTGCTAATCAAGGAAGGGAGGGAATGCAGAAACAAAGGAGAAGCAGTCAAGAAACAATAATACAGCTATGGGTCAGGGTCCTGGTTCCACCTCAAGGAATATACATAACAATATCTTTGAGTTCTTTTGCAGAACTAACACCACTATCCAGGATGGTAGCAACTTCAGGCTGAGCATGAGATTCCTGGAGCACTGCCCTGTTACCTCACCACCAGCCAATCAGAAGAAAGTCACACACCTTACAACCCTCACCCAAAATTTTGCCTATAAAACTTTTCCCAAAAACCGTCAGAGAGTTTGGGGTTTTCTTGAGCACAAGCCACCCATTCTCCTTGCTTGGCCCTGCAATAAACCTTTCTCTGCCCCAAACTCCAATGTTTTGGTTTGCTTGGCCTCCGTGTGACGGGCACAAAAACCTGCATTCAGTAGCAGAAGGCAGCGGGACCCCATGATGTTATCAGAATCCTAGTATAAGTGGCTCATCTCAAGAAACTGCCCTCAGCAGGAAACCCCGTTTTTTGGTCAATTTAGCAAAACTACATTGTAACTAATGTTTAAATCAGGCGGCCCCATGCTCTACTCATCTCTGGCCTTAGCACACCTTTCAAATCTTTTGATCACACAATACCTTGCCTAACCTGTTGGTTCCTTCCATAGATCAAAGAAGTAGAAATGAAGAATAAGTAATTAACAGATGACCAGATCTCTTCCCTAGCTTCCTGTTCCATAATCTCATGAAAAAACGGCATGAACAAACTCTGTGAATAAACTGCGTGAACAAGATAGCATCTAAAGAAAGATCACAAGAAGTGGACAAGCCTGCACATGGTGGGAGATGGCGAACAGTCTGATGCCCTATCTCAATAATTACCTGAGATTACTTCTCCTTTTCCCTTTAAATATTTTCATGGCTGAGCAGAACCTTTGGACTTGTTTTTTTGCAGACACTGAGTCCACCATCTTTTCAGATTGCCAACACCTGTTTAAAAGCAACTTTCCTTTCTATCAACCTTCACCTCTCTCTCTCAGGTACTGGTTTTTGAGCAGTGAGCAACCGGACCTGTGTTTGATAACACGTGGTTGGATCATCTGGTGGAAGTAAGAACCACAGTGGGTCAGTCCAGAAGGTGATGAAGTATATAATACTTTTAATACATGAGTATTTAGAATTTCATTGCTGTGAAATATCAGTATACACAGGATAAGAGAAAATGAGACCCCCAAAAAAGGCTCCCCTTAAGTAATTTTCTACTTTGTTTCTTCCCCCCAAAAGAGGAGTAAACACCATAACACCATGACTTTCTCAAAATTAAATGAAAGCACAGTCCCAACAATGTGAGGTGGTCGGTAGGATGGCAAAAGACACCATCTGGCTCTGATTCCCCTGTAATTCCACTGGATGGTCTTTCTTCTTGGAGATAATACAATAATTATAATCCCATTGTTCCTTAAATTGGAGTATATTCTCCCTGAGTAATCCTAGTTTTATTTTCTTGCACGTGGATCAATTCTCCAACTTCTTTTGCTCTCAGAAATGTAGCTTAACAATCCCACCATTTCACAGTTCATTTGCACCTTTGCAAGAAACAAGGGAATTACAGTCAAATCCTTTTCTATTTGGAATCAACATTGCTGTATGTTAGATTTGTTAAGGAAAGGTTTTCATGGATGGGGTTTGAAGAGCTTAGTAAAATGATGTCATTCCTGTTCCCTGCATATCCGGTAATTGAATTGGCCTACCCCCTCTCCCCTAGTGTTGAAAAAGGAGTTTCAAAACAATAGATGGTAGAGGCCAACTAGTAGATATACAGTAGGGCCAGAAATGATATAACATTTCTATAATCTCCATGTGTGGTAGGAAAAATAATTGTCCCCAAAGATGTCCACGTCATAATGCCAAGACCTATGAATATGTTACTTTACGTAGAAAAAGGGACTTTGCAGCTGGAGGCGGTACTGTGTCGGTGTGTGGACCTTGTCTTCTCCCTCGCGCAGAGAACTCTGTGGTTTCGTCGCCCCTCTCAATTCATTTACGTTGTTGGTTGGGAGTGTCATCTTGGAGAAGGGGCGGCCGCACATCTTGACGGAAAAGGTTAAGGGTTAGATTGTAAGAAAAGGAAATAGAAGACATGTTTCGAAGACCTGTAGTGCAGGTCCTTCATCAGTTTGTAAGACATGAGTCTGAAATAGCTGGCAGTTTGGTTCTCAAAAGATCTCTGAATCGTGTGCAGTTACTTGGTCGAGTAGGTCAGGACCCTGTCATGAGACAGGTAGAAGGAAAAAACCCAGTCACAATATTTTCTCTAGCAACAAATGAGATGTGGCAATCAGGGGGAAATGAAACACACCAAATGGGTGATGTCAGTCAAAAGACAACATGGCACAGAATTTCAGTATTCCGACCAGGCCTGAGAGATGTGGCATATCAGTATGTGAAAAAGGGGTCTCGAATTTATGTGGAAGGGAAAGTAGACTATGGTGAATATATGGATAAAAATAACGTGAGACGACAAGCAGCAACAATTATAGCTGATAACATCATATTTCTGAGTGACCAGATGAAAGAGAAGGCATAGAATGGACGATGCTTCTTTGGCCATTGTTTGTTAAGGATTGCTAAGGGGCTATAAGCAGAAGTTATTTGATGGTGTTTCCAGGGAAGTTCCTTCAGTGAACTAACTCTGTTGGGTGGCTCATCCTGTGTGCTTCTCTAAACCCTCATTTGGCTTTTTCTTGTCTGAAATGTGGACTCTGTGGCTGAATCTCCACGTGTGGTCTTGGAGCATGATACTATCTTCAGGATGGAAGACAGAAGAAATTGGGATCTGTGATGACCATGGAACCACCATACCAGACCTGGACAGTCTACTTCTGGACTTCTTTTGGAGACATAAATAAATCTCTACCTTGTTTAAAAAAAAAAAAAGAAAAGAAAAAGGGACTTTGCAGATGTGATTAAGTTAAGGATCTTAAGATGGGTGAAGTATCCTGGATTATCTAGGTGAGCCCAATGTAATCACAAGGGTCCTTCCTTATAAGGGTGAGGCAGGAGGGGCAAGTTCAAAGAAGAAGATGTGATTGTGAAAGCAGAAGTCAGAATCATATGCTGGGCCATGAGCCAAGAAATGTGGCCAACATCTAGGAGCTGGAAAAGGCAAGGAAACTTCCCCCTAGAGCCTCCAGCAGGTTCACAGCCCTTTGACCCATTTTAGACTTCTGACCTCCAGAACTGTAAGGTAATAAGTTGGTGTTGCTTAAGCCACTTATTTGTGGTAATGTGTTACAGCAGCAAGGGGAAACTAATAAAACATGTATAAAAATTGTAACAAAATGCTTACCATATAGCATTATTTTCATTATTATTATCATCTAATATTTTCTTATTTCTACCTTGTCTTCGCTTTATGTATTTTCTTAACTTGCCATTGCTGAATTTTAGGCATTGTGTGAAAATAAACTTTTTATTTTATTGTTATCATTTTCAGTTATGGAATGTGGGGGTGAAAAAACCAGAAAACTTTAGCCTGTTTTGGAAATTACTAGAAACAGAAAGCAACTATACTGTCTTTATGTTGGAAGGGATAGTCTTCACCAATGATTTAACAAAAAACTAAATTATTGTATCCATTCATGTAGAAAGTTGGGCTGCTAATTTGATGATGTATTTGGAAGTTTATGGAGTATTTTACTTAGCAGCTGAGCAGATGTCATGCTTATGACTTTCTCCTTCCTTTCCATTTGACCTCTAAAAAAGACCTGGATACTATAATAAATTTTTTTTTGTTTGAAGTAGAAGCTATCCCAGACTTTATTTCAATATTTTTCTTCTGAAGAATGCTAACTAAAACTTGTATTGTAAAAGTTATAATATTGCATGTTTAACTGCTATAGCCTATTCAGAACACAATACTTATATTTTCTATGGAGTTTCTCTAATGTTTTCAATTTGAAGTAAATCCTTGGAGAGAAACTGAAATGAGTCCCTTAAAAGAGAATTTTGCTTTGCAAATGGCCTGGCCATCTCTCAGATTTTTTTTGAAACCCATGCTGTTCATTTCCCTGTTGATTTAAGCTATGGGGGCTCCGATTATCATATAATACTGTTTCTCCTCCCATGTCAAAATGTCCTGACAGTCCTATATGAAACTCTGCAAATACAATGTGTGGGGTTTGGAAAACTCCTAAGAACCTTCTCCATCGATTATCAAGTTTACAGAGCAACACCCAGAATAATCAAGCCAAGTTTAACTCAGTTGGGTAGAGAGATGAAAACTCTGTGAAGCTGAATGTTGCATATGATAAATTTTTAGACAATTTCCCAGAAAGAGATTGCAGTCCTTCTGAATGATGTATTCCTAGCTGCATTTACCTATCAGCTGCTCTTTGCTCTGTACCTATACATATATACTGCTTATGTTGAGAAAAGAAAGTCTGTTTTCTGTGAATATAAAACAAGGTATGCAATAAAATATTCATAATGCCAAACTTGCAGCCTTCAGTATATGCACTTTCTAGAATATCAAATATAATGAACACTCCAATTAGAACTGCATTTAGTTCTTTTTTATCCATTCATGTTTTACATTACCTGTGTGTGTGCATGCTATATATAGCTGCCCTTTCCTCATGTAAACTTCATCCATCTTGGAAGAATTTTAAAACTCCCTTTTCAAATTCTTATAGCCTTTTACTGTTAAATAAGTTCTTGCTGACATTTACAAGTCATACCATTTACAAGCATGCACTGTGCTCTTCATATTTATTCCCCATTCATTGCAATAAAATGTAACATTTAATTCTCTGTTGATTATTGCTGACATAACAAGTGACACTTTTAATGAGTGATTTTCTTTTCTAGGCTTCCTGCTGGATGTACATTACATAGTAAACAATATTCTGTGTTAAAAAAATTTACTTGCATCCGATAATAAGCTTAAGACAAGCCACTTTTTTCAGTTTATGAAAAAGTATAACATTAGTGCAAGTAATATTACTAATACTGAGATGTAAAATAGATTGTTTTTCCAATGACTCTAATTTATAGTGGTGAAGACATTTCCTCACTGGTGTTGAAATCATTAAAAGTTGATCATTTACTTGGTGAATCTATAAGTCAAAAGTTGACATACATTCCCTATTTACATGCAAGTTATATGAGCTGTGAGAGTGGATATTTTGTGTTTAGCTTTAAATAACTCCTTGCAGCAGGGAATGAAGGAGAAAAGAAGAAGAAATATTTTAATGCTAATTTAGAAGTTTGGAAATTAGATTTGTGTTCTTTAATTATGAGATTTTTAGTCATTTTTTGCTAGGAGACTATTTGCTTATTATAATGATAGAAAGGTCCTTATAAAATACAGATTTTTGAGGCTTATTGTATTCATGTTTAATTATTTTATTTATTTATTTTTGGCTGCGTTGTGTCTTCGTTGCTGTGCATGGGCTTTCTCTAGTTGAGGAGAGCGGGAGCTACTCTTCATGGTGTTGCGCGGGCTGCTCATTGCGGTGGCTTCTCTTGTTGCAGAGCACGGGCTCTAAGCACGCAGGACTCAGTAGTTGTGGCACACTGGCTCAGTATTTGTAGCTCACAGGCTGTAGAGCACAGGCTCAGTAGTTGTGGTGCACGGGCTTAGTTGCTCGGTGGCATGTGAGATCTTCATGGACCAGGGCTCGAACCCATGTCCCCTGCATTGGCAGGTGGATTCTTAACCACTGCACCCCCAGGGAAGCCCTTCATGTTTAATTAAATTTGAAATTCCCAAGAAACAACTAAAGTTGTATACACATGCACAACTAATGTGACCATGGTTGTCCAGTCACTCAAAAAAAAAATTGAATCAAATAATTTTTTGAAATGTTCACTCATTTTTATTTTATTTTATTTTTTGACTGGGTCATCATAAAAGTTCATGAATGGTTCTAAAATGTAAATCAGTTTAGATGTGGACTTCTTGACATCAGGAAGCTCTATTTGTTCCCCAAATTTTTACTATTCTGCACCTTAGAACTTAAATACGACCATTCTTTTTTTTTTCCAAATAATCACTCACAGAAGGAAATGTAAGCACTACTGTAAAGGCCGTCCCATTAGACTTTATCAGATATTTATCTTTCAGCTAATGATTCGTTATTTCCTTTGCAATTTGACAGCTGGCTGAGAGCAGCTTCCTGCAGCATAGGGGACTCTGGAGAGCAGTGACAAGCATTCAGCATAAGATCTCTGTCCATGGATGCCATGTATTAGACAGATGCCTAAATGAGGGTTCTCTTAGCCAGCAGGTGTGGATATTCATATCCATAAGCCAGTGGTGTATGGATAAATATTTGGAATAGTAAGAGAAAGATGAGGAAGAAGACCAAAGAAAGTGTATGGGGCAGCGTGAATGCATCCCAATAGCAGATATCATACACTTCAAATTTAGCCCCAGTGCTGATGCCATAACAGGAGAGCTTACTGCCACAAGAAATGAGTAAAGAGGAAAAAGTCATGATGTCACAGATATGGGACAGACAGAAGAAAATATTTAATGATGTGGTTAATTTGAATCACTATTGTTCTACCTTTTCTACACACTCCTCCTAAGTCATCCAAACAAATCCTAGCCAAGTTAATATTGTCCTGGCAACCTTGATTTGGAGGCTCCAAGTGACATATAGGAATAAAGAAGCATCCTTAAGACTCTTCTTTAGGTGTGGATTTTAGAAATTACTCAATTTTCCTATTTAAATGCAGAGTTCCTGCATTGCTTATAAAATGGACAATGTGAAAACATTGCTTATAATTAATTTTTTTAAGGGAAATACACATTGACAACAATTATGTGTTCTTTGTCATGCTATGGCTCTCTGAGATGGTACGAATATATTCACATAATAGGTGTGCATGTGAATCGAACTCCAGAAGAGGATCGAAAAAATAACTTTTCAGAAACCAAACCATGTAATGGACAATTAGATCTGCTCTATACCACATGAAAATCTATAATAACTATGTATTTCATCATTTTTTTCAATTTGTTATATGTAGCATAGTGCCTATAAACAATGATTTTATGCATTTGTTCAGCAAACATGCACTGAATGAATAATAAGCACCAGGAATTGCATTGGGTGCTGCATATAACAGCAAGCCAGACACACAATTCCTGACCTCAAAGAGATTACAGTCTAGTGGGACATGAATACAGTCAAGGGCAGGATACCAATGAGGCATAGAACCTCACTGGATGAAAGCAAGTGAACCAGAAGCTGAAAGGATGAACAAGAATTAGCAAAGTGGATCAACCACAGCCAGCAACAAAGATATTTGGAAAACCCAATATCTTTGGGAACAAGTGATAAGAAGAAAGAGTCTGTTTGATGAGAATTTTGGCTAATACTTGTCCCATAAAATTGTCAATTTTAATTACCACCCAGAAGTCTCATATCATATAAGAATAGAACACCTAAGTTGGGGTAAAACATTCCATTATTTTAATTATTAATTGGGATTGTTTAGAATTGATGTGCTTTCTCTATAAACATTGATTTGTTCAAGAAATATTTATTGAGGCTACACATTTAGTCACTGAGGATGCAATGTTGACAAGGATAAAAATGACACCCAACTCTAGTGGACATTTGTCATGCATTTTGAAGAATTCTCCAGTTTCTGAGTCTGGGTAGGGCACACAGACTTTCTCCCCTTAGAAGTGCTGACTATATTCAGTACTTTTCCAGCCTCCCTTGCAGCTAGCTATAAGCACATAAGTTAGGCTCTGTCAGTTGGAGCTAGTAACACAAAAAGAAAGAAGAGGGAAGTTGACTTTCCTCTCTGGCAGTGATAGCAGTAGCAGTAGTTGTAGGACTGGGCTCCATGTAGAAGTAAAATCTGCTCCATCGACTGTACTGCTAAAGTAGCATCTGGTGTCCAGTGGCAGCTTGAGTGGTTTCTCAGCAGAGTAATAGAGTTTAAGGGAGTATTTCAGGGCCTCGACACTAAATTTCCAACTTATTCAATGATTCAGTGAGCTACTCCAAATCTTCTTTCCTTGCTTATTCTGACATAGTAGGCTTCTGTTGCTTGCAACAAAGAACCATGATTGATAGACCAGCTTCAGAGCCAGCCAGCCATTAAGAAAAGCAACAATCAGAACAAGGAACATATCAAGACTCAGCAGCCTCCAGCATGTTTATTTCTCAGAAGAATCTCACTATAAAAACTAAAAAAGCACATTCATTTTGGCTTTGAGCTTTCTCTATTAAATATTTGTATTTGTCTGATTAGGCACCTATAGGAAAATGCCATAGACTGGGGGGCTTAAACAACAGACATTTATTTCTCACAGTTCTGGAGGCTGGAAAGTCCAAGATCAAGGTGCTGGAAGATTTGGTTCCTGGAGAGAACTTGCTTCCTGGCTTGTAGCCACCTGCCTTATCATTCATTGCAGTATATTACATTTATGTATATATTTTAGTCCTGAATGATGAACATGACATGTCTTCATCAAATTGTCTAATTAGTTGTAGGCCCTTTCTCCACCAGGGTTGGACCATGAAGAAGAACAAAACTACAACTCCCAAGATCTGCTTTTGACTCCAGTTCTTCCTCCTGAACCTACTACTTTTACTCAAATAAACCCTCTCCCCAGATCAGCTACTTATGCAGCAGCCTTGGTGCCGCCCTCCATCCACCCATTCCTGGTAGACAGGAGACTCTTCTAATGGTGAGTTTGGCTCCAGGACTCTGTAGAACTGGGCTGCAGTCTAAGATGCTTCCATCTTTCTTTCTTTCCTTTTTTCCTTTCTTCTCTCCTTCACTGGTGGTCAGACTTACATCATAATCTGACAGTTCTCCCAGCCTCTCCCAGTTGCCTCCTCATCTGTTCCCACAGGCAATTTTTTTAATCCCTTCTTTGTACCTGCTTCTCATAAAACCCCAACTAAGACATCGTGTAACCTAGTGCTCTTGCTCATGTTTCTGGCCATTACCACCTAGGCATTTCATCTGATTAGATCAGAAAACCAATTGGGATTGGGTTGTTTCTCATTTCAGGTTGAATAGAGGACAGGTATCTTATCTCTCTTCCCCTGCCTGTCATGTCTTTCCAAATGTTTGCTGGAAAATTCTATCTGCAAACCCAGGGCTACCTTCCCCACCACCCCACTCCAATCAAGACAAAAGGCCTGAAATACTTTAAGTCAAACAATGTCCTCATCTTGACACTGAGTGTCAGGTGTCACTCTCCTTGATAGGCTGCCTGGCTGTGAATGCTATGACCCAGGATTGTACCCTCAACCTCAGATCCCTCCCCAAATTCATTCTGATGACAAGACACTATGTAGAAATGCACTATGTCCCCCACTCCCAGGTTACATACACTTGGTCCCACTGGGCCATTTATGTGTTCCATTGTTGAGGCCTAAGCTTCTTGTTTAATCTTCATCCCAAATCACTTTTCCAATAATGTTTAGTTCCAATGTTTCCTCAAGAAGACTGATACTCATCATTTTTCTTTCCAGACCTCTCCCAAATCTACAGTCCAGCACCCAGCAAGATGACCTCATCCTCCTACAGTCAGAGAGATCTTCCAGATATAACTGTCTGTGTAATTTTGAATAGTGCCTCTCTTCTCTACCTGTAGGGAGATCTACTTGATCTTGGATTCAACTTTGGCTTAAGGAAAGAGTGGTCATAGCTGTAACCTTAGATATTAGTTTTCATTTATCATGCTGACATACATCCATCTGATAGGCTAATCTATACCTTAAACCTGCCCAGTTCCAGGGAATAACACAAATGTTAGGTCCTTGCTCCCCCTTCTACCTGCTTTAGCAATATCTCATGGAAAAATTCCAATATATAAGATAGAAAAATGTAGTAAAGAAGCCAACTTTCTCTCTCCAAGATCTTTCTTTCTAAAATAAATGGTGAATTGAATATCAGACAGAACTAAATACTTGAGACATAAACTCTAATAGTTCATGGTAGAAAATGAAAAGAAGATAAAGACATGCTAGGTACAATATTTTCCTTAAAAAAAACAGAGACTGAAAAATTCATAGCAACAAGTCCAGAATAAGCAGTTTCAGATTTCCAGTTCAGTAAATGAATCACTAAGTATTTCTTTAGTACTTGGTTAATTACATGTTCGAATGGTGTGAAGCCCTGGCAATATAAAACATGATGCTACCTCCAAGGCACTTACAATGTGCTTAGGGGGACAAGATCAACACTTGGGAAAAATTCTACAGCAATACAAGAAAGTTCAGTAATGGCACACATTTGGTGTAAAACAGAACTTCAGAGAATAGGTAGCTTTCTGAAGGCAGGAGTGTTCTGAGAAGGCCCCATGGAGAAGAAAATGGAGGCTGAATGTTGATGAGGCCAAATTTGATACTGGAAGAGAGACAATCTCTGCAGAGAACAGAGTGTGGCTTCTAATCATTGAAAACTACAAAAACATGAGGACACTGTGATCTCAATTACACTCCTCAAGCTCAGAGCATCTGGTGAGTGGTACCCAAGTCGCATAGGATGCTTAAGGCTGGTAGCGCCCAGTACAAAACATTCAAGTGCTGCTCCTAGAGGCAGTGAGAGGTTTTCCTAAGCACCAGTCTGGGTTCTAGAGTCAGCTGTCTCAAGACAGAGCTTGCAGATGCTAAGAGCCTGGCTTAATGACCTCTCAGTAGTCACCTCCTTTGAAACCTTTCTTCCTCCAAATATCTGTAACTTAATCTTTTCATTTTACCTCCTTCCAGATAGACTGTGGGTAAAGATGCTTGAAATCCTCTCAACCCATGTTCACCCATCAGCCAGAGTGGTCACAGCCAGAGCACTTGCACCTGGGAAACTCTCTCTAGCCCAGCGCATCCCACTGTTGCTCATCACATGCTCTGATTTGATAAGAGTAGTCACCATGGCCAGGTGAATCCCAATAGCTATAGACAATGTCAAGAGCTCTGAATTATGACTTGGGGTCCTTTTGTCAAGTAGTCTTTATGACATATAAATAATATAAGTTAAATGTTTAAAAAGCCAATTCAGATGCAAGTTCAAGTTGGGTATCAACACTTTATTACAGTCCTTAAATAATTGGAAAGCAGTATCCTACTAAACTGTGTTCTACCAAGAGTTAACCTTGCTAAGTAATATGTTACTTGAGTAGAGAAGAGAGTAGAGGGAAAGAAATGTCCCTGTAATTGATTATTTACCTATTCAGTGCTTTTCTTTCACCACAACTTAACAAAATAGGAATGGCACCCTCATTTTACAGATGAGGAAATAGGTGTTCACAAAGATAAAAAAAAATCTTCCCAAGTTCTATAGCCTGAATATAGCAGGGCCAGTTCACACTTCTGACATGATGATGCCACTGTGTTGAACTTTTGATTTTTAGTTGTCTGACAATGCACCATTTCATAACACGCCTATGCATGTTCAAAGATTCCCCTCAGAGATCGTTAAGTGTTCCCAGGCAGCTGCCCTGAATGAAAGGCTTCCCAGAATGTGAACATTTTTCATAAATGCATTAAATAGGAGCTTTGAGGCATTACCCTCGTATATATTTATGAGTAAAAAATCATGTAAGCCCAAATAGATCATGGGTCATTTTCCATAAAAATGTAGGGGAAAATACATTGCAATATGATCACCCAGTTTTCCATCTTAGATACGTTCCTGCAAAGTTGAGCATAAAGTGAAAAAGTATAGATTTTATATCAAGGCATCTTTCATATATGAGTTCAAAAAACCCTGACTAAAAGCAAAAAGTCATTCTTGTCTCTAAGATAAATCCATTAAGTTATAGGTTAGTTTACAAATCAATCAAATTCTAAATATCCATATCAAACTTTTGCACTGATGTTTTTATATCAGAATATAGTAACCTCAACTTTGGAACACAATAAACACTAAATCACATGATACTCTCTCTTCCAGTGAAATATACATGGGGATTTGTTCCTGAACGCTGAACTACTGACTCACTTTCGAGGATTTTTTTTTTTTTTTGGTAGTTTTATCTCCCTCCAGGATTTGGAACCCAGTTATCCATCACCTGGAATACTGCAACCACCTTCTTGTTGGTCTCTTTTGCAACGGTATATCATAGGTATCTCCAACTTTCTTCCTATCCTAGTTCATTCTCCTTACTGCTAGAAAGTCACTCCCTGTTCAAAATCCCCTGTCAGTTACTACCAGTTTTCAAAAGTCCAAGTTCCTTCACTTGACGCTGAAGTACCTTCTTGATATGATCCCAGTTTGGCTGCACTATGCTTCTCCATTTCCCAGCTTGGCACCTACTTATGCACCTCCTTCCTTGGGTCATGTGTGTGCACTTCAGGCTGCCTTTTCTTGTTTGCTTACCCATCCAAATCCAATTCCTGAATTTAAATCCAGCTTTGGGTTTACTCCTCCAGTGGAGCACATGTTGCATCAGATAATTGTAATTTACCTTGACATATATTTTCACACCATGAGATCTCTAGTTTCTTGAAGTCGAAGACTGTGTATTATTTAGTCCTGGTGTTCTCAGCTTTTAGCACTACTCTGAGATGTGGTAGGTATGAATAAAGGGCTATTGGGGGGATAAACGAATGAAGGGAGGTCATGAATTGGTAGTAATCCAGACTTCCTTGTGACATATCCTTATGAAACAGCCAACTGATTTAGAGAGGTTGAGTTTATATTTTGGTACACCACAATTCAGCACATAATATTAGAAAAAATAATGTATTCCTTTTCTATATTTTATTCCTCATTCACCATTCTTTATGGTCTTATTTTTGAAGGCACAGCATACATCTTTACTGAATAAATAATGAATGAACACCTTCCCTTTTTATAATTCAAAAATTTCAGAGTTGAAGGTGAGGTGCTTATGAGGATAGTCAGAGCTAATAATATTTACAGATAATTTACTATGTGCCTGGCACTGTGCTAGGCATTTCATGTGGATTATCTCATTTAAATCTCAGAGCACTTTTACCCTAGATACTATACTTATTCTCATTCTACAGATTAAAAAATTCAAACAGATACAGGAACTAAGCACAGGCAGTGTTATGTGAAATGCCCTTTCAAAACTATTGTCCTGCCTTGTTCTTTGATGGAGCGACACATTGAATGTAAACATTTCTGTTTTCTTTTCCTAGTTGCAGGGTTTGCCTCTGTAAATCCCTGTAGTTTCTGGATACACAGGTCAACTGTAAAGCTTGTACAATATGTAGTTTTCTACAACTAAAATTTCATTGGCAAGTTTCTATCCCACGGTCCCTTAAGTCAAGCTCAGTTATTCCTACAGCAAACCTTTAATTTTGTTTCCCTTTATTTTTTCCCCAGTTTCTGTTGCTTTTATTCTCCCAGCCCCATCTGAAAAAGAACCAAATTACATGACAGAAAGAAAGTCCTTTATTCTTCTACTGAGCAAATAAACTGAGACTTAGCTTACTTTGTGTGTGGGGGAGATGGGGGGTGGGGGGATATTTTCTAGGGCAATGTCAGGAACTCAGTTTAAAGTAATTTATTTATAACAACAAATGAATGCTTTGCTACAGCTAGCTGAGTGAAATACCTCATTGGAGAAAGGAGAGATTGTTAAGTCCAGGAACACTAAAACAGCCTTAGCTGAGTGAAACAAGATAGTTCTTTTAATCTATAATTAAATTACTCTCCTGTCACAGCAAAACACTTGAGAAGGCTCTGGGACCCTTCCTTTAAGTGTACTTTATGAGCGTGATCTAAAATGCACACTTTAGATTTGTTGTGAAACAACAAATGTGTCAGTTGTGAAACACACTGACAAACAATTGAGTAATGGCTTTCAATGACTTGTTTCAAAATATATACATAAGCAGATATGAGGAAATCTGGGATTAACAATAAGATGGTTCACTGTTATGCAATTACATTTTCATAGTACTGTTCATTTCTGATTTGCTTAGCAAAGGAAAAGCTTTAACATACTTGCCTTAAAAAGAATAATTTATAAGTCCCCATTTCACAGGTCAGGAGCATGAGACTGTGGGGAAAAAAACACATGCAAGTTCTGCTTAGAATGGCAGTTTTTGAGCTGATATTATGTAACTCTAAATATCATAAGCAGTTGTTGCATGAGAAAGAACAAACTTGCCTCTATCTGATTCTACAGGGCTTTCTTTTTTTTTAAGATGTTTTTATTCTTATATTTTTTTAAATATCTTTATTGGAGTATAATTGCTTTACAATGTTGTACCAGTTTCTTCTGTATAACAATGTGAATCAGCTATATGTATATGTATATCCCCATATCCCCTCCCTCTTCTGTTTCCCTCACACCCTCCTTACCACACCCCTCTAGGTGGTCACAAAGCACTGAGCTGATCTCCCTGTGTGATGCAGCTGCTTCCCACTAGCTATTTATATTACATTTGGTAGTGTATATATGTCAATGCTACTCTCTCACTTCTTGCCCTTAATTTTATAAGCATAATTCCAATAGGAATATATGCCAAACTACTTAAGTGAATATTCTAAAATCTTATGAATCATTAAATTGTAGATGATTAAGCTATAGAAAGCTTTTAGTAAGAACTCAAGTGACTTCCAAGGATCATAAATAAAAGGGAAAAAATCATAAGGGAATTTTAATCACAAAGTGTTAAGGATACATAAAGTTCCTTTAAAAAATATTTTAGCTCTCTAGTTTCTAAAATATAACTTGAATTAACCCAAACTGATTTTGAGCTGACCCTCTAAATTTGGATATCTTATACAAGATCAGATGGTGTTTGATAGCATTTTTAGATCACTGGTTAGCTTTGAGGAAAGGAAGATTAGTTTGCATAGAGATGTCATTAAGTTTATAAATTCATTTTCACCCAAACATATTAATTTATATGCTATAATAGTTTATCATGCTTAAGAAGCAATATTATAATATTAAGTAGGCCACAAACACAGAGTATTTTCTGTAAGCTTTATCATTTTTTTTGAGATTTTAGAGTATTTTAATGTCCATTTCTTCAGTGGGTGCATTTTGAAATTATTAGGATTAACAACTTAAAAAGGGTAGAGCTACGGAAAGATGGAGAACGCAAACAATTTGTTCTCATGGATTTAATTTCAGATTCTAGGCATGACGTGATTATTTGAAACAAACACCAAAAATTGCTTACCTCGAAAATCTAGAAATGCAAATGCGGACAGATCTTTGGAAACTACAAATCACTACAGCCCACATAATGGGGAAGCACGCAGCCCTTCGGCTCTCAGTGTCAAGTGCAAATGTGCAGGTGTCTCCACAGCGCAGCCAGGGTAACAGAGGCATGAGCAGCCTCCAAGCTTCATGAGGGTTTCATAACTCATGCTCTGCATTTGTTTGCACTGGATGCAATTATGTGTGCTTGTTTATATATATTTATACATATATAATTTGATCTGACCTGAGGCCAAGAAGAAACTAGCAATTGCAACTCAAAGCAACTATTTACACACATTCATTTCTGAAGTATTGCTTCCTGCCCTAAGTTCAGGGGAGATATTGCCACTCTGAAGAACGCCTCCACCGAATGGGAAGCACTTGAACCCGATGCTCAGAAGCCCGTCTGCGCAAATGCCCACCGAGTCAGAGGCCCAGCGCTGCTGCTGCAGACACTCCGTGGTTTTGTGTTGAGGTATGTTTCCAAGCAGGGGCTGGGAAGGACCCGGGTCACGGTCACCCAAAGAGAACATCTGTACTGGTTGCTTAGGAAGGCTCGGGGTGTTTTTTAAAAGACAATTTAAACCACCCGTCAAAGGCTCCCATTTGCACAATGCTGAACCCCTCTTTCTCTCCCTGCGTCCGCAGCCCCTTGGCTTCCCAGGAATCGCAGGAGGGGAAGGGGAAAAAAAAGAGTTTGATAGGGAGGAAGCATGTGCAGGGATGAACTATGTGAAGCACGTTTTGAGCGGAACAGCAGGGACACGGGGAACAGCAGGAAGCACACAGGCCCATAGTCACCTCCAAAGCTTTAGAGCCTGGAGCCAGCTGGCTGAGGGCAAGGCCCACACTCAACACACTTCTTAATACTGACGGTAGGAACCCCTGATGTGAGAAAGCACTGCTCATAACCCAACTCCCTGATATTTCTTGCAGTTTAGTACAAGGCATTTCTTGAAGATATGGACAAGACATTTCTTTAAATTATGTTTGTAATTATCTTACCTTGGTCACTGTGGAAGGGAAACAAGCATTGCATTGATTAAATGTGTACTCTGTGAATTTGATAAGATAGCAAAAGTGGTGAGCTCATACTGGTCATAGGTCATCTCAAAAGTATATCATGGCTGAGTAATATTCCAGAGTGTATATGGAATATATATATATATAAAACATCTCAGCCATAAAAAAGAATGAAATAATGCCATTTGCAGCAACATGGATGGACCTAGGGATTATCATACTAAGTGAAGTATGCCAGACAAAGACAAATATCATACAATATCACTTATATGTGGAATCTTAAAAAATGATGCAAATGAACTTACTTGCAAAACAGAAACAGACTCACAGACTTAGAAAACAAACTTATTGTTACCAAGGGGAAAAGGGGGAGTCATAAATTAGGAGCTCGGGATTAACAAATATACACCACTATATATAAAATAGATAACTAATAAGGACCTACTGTATAACACAGGGAACTATACTCAATATTTTGTAATAGCCTATAAGGGAAAAGAATCTGAAAAAGAATATATATATTATAAAAGAATATATATTTTATATATATTATTAAAAGTATATATATATATACACATACATATATAGCTGAGTCACTATGCTGTACAACTGAAACTAACACAACATTGTAAATCAACTATACCTCATTTAAAAAAAAATACACATTAATTTGAAAAAAAAGGATTTCAATTGCTAGTTTTATCTTACTTTTATATTCAAGATAAATCCTTTGAGAACACACACACACACAATTTCTTATGTATATAAGGGACAATGAGAAAAAAAACACTTTATGAAGACTAGTGAAGAGTACAACCTACTCCTCATTAAAGAGTTTGAAGTGTGCATCAAAAGGAGGCCTGATCCATCGACAGATGAAGGGATAAAGAAGGTGTAGCACATATATACAATGGAATGTTACTCAGCCATAAAAAGAAACGAATCTGAGTTTTTTTGTAGGGAGATGGATGGACCTAGAGTCTGTCATACAGAGTGAAGTAAGTCAGAAAGAGAAAAACGAATACCATATGCTAACACATATATATGGAATCTAAAAAAAAAAAATATATATATATATATATATATATATATGGTTCTGAAGAACCTAGGGACAGGACAGGAATAAAGATGTAGTCATAGAGAATGGGCTTGAGGACATGGTGGGGGGAGAAGGGTAAGCTGTGATGAAGTAAAAGAGAGGCATGGACATATATACACTACCAAACATAAAATAAATAGCTAGTGGGAAGCAGTCGCATAGCACAGGGAGATCAGCTCGGTGCTTTGTGACCACCTAGAGGGGTGGGATAAGGAGGGTGAGAGGGAGACACAAGAGGGAGGAGATATGGGGATACATGTATATGTATAGCTGATTCACTTTGTTATAAAACAGAAACTAACACAACATTGTAAAGCAATGATACTCCAATAAAGATGTTAAAAAAGAAAGAGGCCTGAGATATAACCACAGCATGGGCTCCACCAGTTTGCAGAACCGTATTGCTCTGTCCAGATGATACCCTGAGACTTAATTCTATTCTTTTAGATGGGGTATTTAGCAGAAACCCAATTCAACATTGCCACAATCTTAAATGAGCTATTATTATCATTTTTTACCAGTCATGTTCTCTTTGATGGATACCCTACCAATTATGACAGTGTCCTGGAACGAAGATTGGCCAGTGTGAATATGGGGAGAATGGGCATTTGGCACCATTGATTCATATTTTGTTCACTTCAAAAGGTAAACCAACCCTTTTTTCCATTTTTAAGAGTTTGTTATTGTGGATTCAATTTTATGTGTCCATGTGCATGGGTTTGAAAGGACTGGGATAAACCTTTCCTAGCCAGTACTTATTACTTCACACATAGAAAAGCGATTTCACAGCAAGTCCAGATCTGGCCTAGAAGACTGAGGGCCACATGATCCCTTGACACTATGGGTAATGACTTTTGTCCTTTTACATTCTTAGGAAGCCATTCTATCTGGGTGGGTACTTGCATGTGGAAGGCTGCATGCTGAATTCACTGCTAAGGTGTGGCTGGTGTCCCAGGCTATGTCACGGGCCCACCACACCTAACTACCATAAAGAAGAAATTTACATCAGTTTAAGAAATTGTGCATGTCAAATCTCATTCCATGGCCACCATCTTGCCAGGATATTCACCTTACACATTACATTAAGTCCCCTACATATGAACCTTCAAGTTGCAAACTTTCAAAGATGAGAACATGCATTCGCATGTCCAATCACGTAAGTTAGTTCACATGTCTGGCGTACATTATCATGTGTGTGCACCCTCTACAAGTGGTTGTGCTTCTGTGTACTTTACTGTACAGTACTGTATAGAGTACAGTAGTACAGTATCTTTATTTCAAGCCCAGGATGTCTGGAAATAAGCGTAAAAGCAGTGGTGATGTAGCTGATACTACTGTACTTTTCAAGGTACTGTACTGTAAGATTTAAAATGTTTTCTTTATTTTTTGTGTTTGTTTTTTATGTATTATTTGTGTGAAAAGTATTATAAACATACTGCAGTGCAGTACAATACTATACAGCCGATTGTGTTAGTTGGGTACCTAGGCTAACTTTGTTGGACTTACAAACATATTGGACTTAAGAACGTGCTCTAGGAAGGGAAATCATTCATATGCAGGGGACTTACTGTAGTGTATTAAGGCTTTTAGACATTTGGGAAAAGATGGTTAATGATCTTCCAATGTCCTTTTCTCCTCCCTCATTGTAATTATAGAATCCCCTGTCACCCCTGACCTTTTGTGAGCAGCATTCATCCCCACTTCCCCATCCAGAAACTACAATTCCCAGCCTGCTTTGCATCTGGTTGTGGTCATGTGACTAATGGGATGTGAGGGGAAGTGATGTGTGCACCTTCTGAAATACTTCTCTAGAAAGGAAGCTGCTTCCTTTCTAGGGAGGAGAAAACACTGAGCAGCTAATCTAGACTCAGAGGTGAAATCCAATGCCTCCTATCTTCCCTGAATTTTCTGTCCAATATAAACAAAATATGAGAGAGGAATACATGCATATCTTCTTTAAGCCATTGTAGTTTTGCCAGTTAGCCTGCACCTTAAATAATACATCAAGCTGTAAAGAAACCTGTTTAACTATTAATAACCTGGTGCAACCAAAATATATGATGATAGAAGTAGAAGTTCTACTGAAAAACTAGTGCACCAACAACATGGTGATTTAAAGAATGGGGGGAAAGGTAACTAACTCATACCTTAGAATTTGTATATTTTCAAATATATGCTAAGGTTATCATCCAATTTTATGGTTTATACTATCCAGATTTTTAAACAGGCATTTTGGGTTTTTTTGTTTCTTTTCCTTTACTTATTTTACTTAATACATGTAATATTATAAGTAATATATCTGTTGGTTATAAAGTATAACAAGATCATGGACAAAAAGAAGTTTTTTAAATAAAATTCTCTCTTTACCTTAGGAAAAAAATATCATGAACACTTATGAGCATTTCATCCAAGCTAGTAACTAGAATCTTCCTAATAACTTGCATCTTCTTATATGTTTCTGATCATCTAATAGCTCTATCACCAGCTCAGAGGTGCTCAGGATTCTATATTTTAAGAAAAATTAAAAAAATATATTAATATCACTTGTAATCACACATAGATGTCAACCATGATTCAGACTTCGGGTTTAGTTCTAAAACTTTAAACATCCTAAGCCTGGTTCTGTAAAACACTATATTAATTCCTCCCTCAAGATCTGCTGAATAGTTCATAATGCAATCATGAAGATAAAAGGCCAGTGCTTAAAGCCTTACATATGGGCATGGATTGGAAAAGAGAATCCGAAGGAAAGAGGAGTACAGATGGTGGAAAAGAGGTCAAGTCTTCCCAGCACAGCCAAGGAGAGGGCATGTGGAGTCAAACAACCAGGGCTTCGGCATGCATTCCTATCTGTGAGTAAGAAGCTGAGATGTGGATAAGGGGACTGATGAAGAATACTCTTCTGTAATCTTTGAATCGGTGATAATGTGATGTCTCTCAGTACCTTGAAGCATATAAAATGTATGTTTAGAACAGTGTCTGGCACTAGTCAGCATTATTTAAGTGTTGCTAAAACTGCTATACTTGGGAAGGACGTAGAAAAGCTACTCCGCAATACAAGTTATTCCTTTGGATAAAGACCATGGGAATTCCCTGGTGGTCCAGTGGTTAGGACTCAGCACTTTCACTGCCCTGCCGAGGGCGCAGGTTCATTCCCTGTTCAGGGAACTAAGATCCTGCAAGCTTCGGTGTGAGGCCATAAATAAATAAAAATAGATAAGGACCGTGAACATGTAAAGCGATCCCTTCATTGATTTGCACTGAGACGTTGGGATTTAAGCCACTAGAATGTTCTTACATTACAGTAATTTACATTCTAGTGACTTGGTGTAAATAAACGGATCATTGTTACTTATGTTTATCTAGTTTGTTGATATATCCTCAATCCTTATCACTATGTTTGACACATCGTGGATGTTCAACAATATTTACTGAATAAATGTCTAAGAAATTAAAATTTTCCAAGGAATTTTCCTATTAAAAACATCGAGGTTGCTCTCTGGCACTGGCATAGCAAATATTCCACTAGGCAGGAAGACAGCCAATTCCTAAATAAATTCTTGTAATTCAGAAACTTTTGAATTTGACTTATGGTTCCAGAACCCAGTTGCTGAATGGAATTATCTGAAGGAAATTTATAAATACAAATTCCTGGGCCTGACACAAGAGAATCTCAATCAGTAGATCTATCCTTTTGAGTTTTTTGTTTGTTTTATTTAGTTGAGGTCAAATTTTATCTGCAATTTAATAACCTGCTCTATAGATTAAACCATAAGAGACTATAAAAATATCAATTTCACAAGAATACTTCTTCATGAATAAATGATACTCCATTGAGTGAATATGCCATAATTTACATTACTTTTTATTTTCATTGAACACTTGCTTGCATTCTTTCTATCACTATTATATATTTAAAAGTTAATTTGTATATTTAAAAGTGCATTTGTTGACAAGGGGTAGAGCTTTTTAGAACACATTTTGTTGGGGTTTTTATCCTGGTTTGCTTTTCCTGAGTTTTTTTCCAGGTTTGTTTATTAATGTCTATCTCCTCATTTGTAAACTATCAAAGCAACTTTCAAGACCTGGGCTAGATTTCTCCCCAGCACAATGAGATTGGAGGGATGTTCCAAGAGGAAAGAGATGAGTGTAACAAGTTATTTAAACCTCCATTTTATAGGGTAAATATCCTTTAGCTCCCCTATAAATATACCACCAAATCCTATTCTGGTTTTGTTTTCAAAATGTCTCAGATATTTCTACTCTTTTCCAGAATACTGTGGTTACCAAATTTAGAATCATAACCTTATACCTTGAGTACTGAGAAGAATAATTCCTTATAATAGTCTTGACTGGTGTCTAGACTTCAAACTTCTACCCTAAACAATACATTCTGCTACTAATGTAAAAGTTTCAAAAAGGCAAAATCACAACTCATTTAAATATTAAATGAAGAAGCATCAAAGTGAGGCAATTAATGACTGAGGAAACCAGTAAGATGTTAAAAGTAGTTCAAGGAAGAACAGACTATACACATATACATATATCTGTACATGTATTCATTTACGTATGTACTTGTATACATATATGTGTATGTGTATATGTAAAATTGGGAATGTTAGACTAAAGTTAGTAGATGCAATACTGGTTAATATTTTATAATATAATAAAATCTCATGTTTGGGCTCATCTTCTCTGCAGAACAGAAATAAATTTTATCAAAATTTATTTGCATCATCATCAGTTTTTTACAACCTAACTTCTGCCCCTATTGAGTTACAATACAACTAGTCAATAGAAAAGCAATCAAAGGTGCACATTCCTAAACAACTAGATAAATCCAGCATTTCACTGAAAAAACTCCCAGTAATCACTTCTGCATCGTCACTTATAATTCATCTTTATTGCTATGTCAGCATTTATAATATAGTCTATGTCATGCCCCTTCTCCATCGTCCAAATTAATCATTCCTGAATACACCCTCTACTCAATACAGGTCAATTTTTGCCATTTCCTGCACACTCCATAAGTTTCTTCCTGCTCTACCCAAACTTCCTTCCAAATAATTCAGCCAACCTGTGTAGTAGGTAACTGGCACATAATAGTGAACGGATATACTTTCTACTCTCATGGAGTTTACAGTCTAAAACAACATTTGTTTTTTCTCTATGAACTTAACTTCTTTTTATCTTTCAGCACTTTGTAGAATTCTCTCTACTCCTGCAAGAAGCCTTCTCCAACTTCACCCACTGACACTCAGCACTTAAAATGGAACGTGTTGTGTGAGCTTTAAATTCCTGATTGGTTTACAAAATTATTTAGGGTGGGGACTCTGTTTTAACCTTTAATTTTGACTAACTTCTGCAACATCTCCTACTTTTTGGTTTAAAACTGATAACTGTTACTTGAGAGGCAGGGACTGTATATAAAAATTCACTTCTCCAGTCTCCGTGTCCAAGTTTCTGGAACAATTTTGCTATCAAACTTTCCTGATGTTGCTAGTTGAGATTATCCTAATTTATGATTCTAAAGCTTTGACTTCAGAGTGATAGCTGTCATGTAAATATAGATTAAAATGAGCATAAATATGCAAGTGCTGATCTATAAAACATCTGTACTGTGAAGCAAACCACTTACAAAACATCAACAGAGGAAAATTTCTGGAGGAGGAGATAAGAGTGGTTACATTCCTAGTGTTTGTTACAGAGACTACTATTTCCTTAATTCCTTAGTTTATTAAGAGCTCCCCACTACAGTGGAAATCTCATTCTCTTTTGCTAAGAACCAGTAGGTAAAATTTATGCATGTCTATGAGGCTGTGCATTTCAAAAAGAAAGTAAGGAAAGTATAGTTCCACAAGGTTAAAATATTAACATAAAACAATTTCAAGTCCTTGGTTATATTATTATGAGTCTTTATTTGAAACAGTCAGAGAAAAGTGCCTCATGAATGGTTCAGATATTTCCAAATGGAAATAGAAGATCTGATCTGAATGCAAAATCAAAAGACCATCTACCATAGCGACTTTATGTGATACTTGTGTCATCTTGTTAACAATTCCTGAAAATGAACAGAGTGTAAGCTCTGGTAAGGAAACTATTTTTTAAATTAAAATCTCTTTCTCTATTGTAAAAGTTTCATATGAGTCATATGCATCCCGCATCTTTCCAGTGGAAGCACAATAAGTTTAGGTAGAGTCAAATTGCTTGCTTCATCAGTTAAAGGTTGATGGTTAGAAATAAGATGACAATGAATTTGCACTTAGGACTGAATGAACTTGATAATCATCTTAAAAATGCATTAGACTAAGGAAGATCTTCGTTTCCATTTGTCATTAGTCTCCTAATCAAATTGCCTAAACACCATAAAGGCTCACAGGCAAGATAGAACAAACACTCAAAATGATTTTTTTTTTAATTATCTCGTTTTCTTCCTGAGCTCTCTGCCAACCCCTCCTGGTCCTTATTATGAGAACAGAAAATAAATTCAGGCACAAACCAAACAAATAATAAAATTTGAAATAATGAAAGCTAAAATTATTTCATTTTCTGCTATTTTCTGTGAAATTACAGAAATTCACACTAGAAGTACTTTAATGCTACTTATGAAAATAAGACCAATATTTTAGAGTAAGTTTCTGAAAGTAAGATAAAATTATAGCTGCTAAAAACAATTCCTGAAACCAAAGACTTTATGACTGATCGACACAGGTGACCAAAGCACTAGAAGATTTAACACCAAGAGTTAAAATTCAGAGGCTACTCATTTGCTGTAAGAGAGAAACAGCAAGAATCTGGATGGAAAAATCAGCATGGGCTTGGCAGAACATGTTATGCTAGAAAAATAATTAATATGATTTTAACAGAATTAATGTACGAAGTGTATTTGGGAACCAATACTAAGCTATTTTTATGGAACTTACTCCATATGGAGGAGCAATACTTTCAAATTTGATATTAAATCATTTGTTTCCTGGCACAATTTCAATGGAAAAAAAATGCTTATATAATTATTTAAAATTTAATGTTCACTATATATGTGGCAACCCGTAAGGCAAAAGCATGGGGATAAATCCCATCACAGTCAATGTTCTTTCCAACACTCACATACAATACAGATTAACAAGTTTTGGCACCCACTGATGTTCATGTATTTCATGAATGTTTATTTCTTTATATGGTACTTACCAGTTACAGCTAGACCAAAAGTAAAGTATTTAAACTCCCTTCTTGTCTACTCAATAGAATTCCAGAATTGGTAACCATGAAACAACATCTTCTTGAAAGCACCCAGACAAATCTGATGTTGGTGGTCTAAGACCATACTTTAAGAAAAAGTGCTTTAGAGAATAATCACCTCACGGAAGCTAACATTAATATTTTTTTTAATTATTTTTTGGTGTGAATACGATGGCATTCATCTCTCAAGTATCTATGGAAATTGAGGAAGAGCCATGACATAGCTAATCTAAAAAAATAGATAACAGTATTGTAGATAATCAACTCTCCAATACCTTATTCATATTCCTAATTTTGTCTAATGTAATTTTAGAGTGAAGTGATGTTTCTAGCCACATGCTGGTAGGTTGTGAGAAAAGAGGGCCCAATGACATGCTGAATCATCGAAAAGAGATCAGATGATGGCTCTTCTCCATGACAAGCTTTTGAAATGGGGTAGATTACTGTACAATATGGGAGTTGGGATCTTATCCTCTTTTATGCATAGTGAGTGGAAATTTCCAATTAGGAGAAAGATTCAGAATGATAGTGGAGGATAAAACAAATGATCTTGTAATCAACTAAAACCTCAGCCCGTGATGATGCTCGATAAACTCTCCAAACACAAAAATGCAACAAAAAGTACAAAAATATAGATTAGATGTGGGTGAGAAAAATGTTTGGTGCACAGGACAATGCCTCAGAAGAACCATTACTGCTCACATCCCCACATTTCTCCAACAATCATCAGAATTGTGAATTTTCAAAAAAACGGCTCCGAGCCAGAAGCTTTTGTTTACAGTGGAAAGGACTTACTCTTTAATTTTCAGACAAGTATTTTCTTCCACTTGAACTTTTTCTGGGCCCTAAATAGACACTGCTAATGTGCTTTTTAAAAAAAAATCAGAATTTTAAAGAAGTAGTGCATGAAGCTATAAGACCAGTTCATTAAATGTGCATCATTGGTATTGGTTTTTAATCTTAGCTCTCTTGTCCCCTCATTGGGCACACACCACTTTCATTAACTTTCAGGGGGTTGCATACATGCATTAAGGAAGAGAAACTTCTTCAGAGTAATGAGGCCAGAAGTGTATGACAGCATCATCGCTTTTCCCCCTTGCTTCGTACTTACACACAATACCACTCTGCTACTTCCAAATAAGGCTTCTCAGCTTAGTTTCTAAACATAGATATATCAAGCCATTCTTTGTTGTTTCATAACCATTGCCACTGTAATTTTACAGAAATGTGTATTTTCACAACGAGAGGAAAGATTTAAATGATTTTCTTTAACATCGGCTAACTTCTATGACTGCGTATTTATTGAATTCGGTCTCTGAATTTGCTAGGGGCTATTCTAGAGCTAACAGAAGAAGGTCCCTGCTGGATTTGAGCTTACAATTTAAAGAAACAAAGCAAATAATAAAATAAGCATAATAACGTGTTTGTATAGTGTTTATGATTAACATATTGCTTTCCCATGCCTTATTTCAGTTAACGCTTCAAACTACCTTACAGAAGAGCAATGTGACATGATTACTGCAGTTTAAGTATGGACTAGCTGAAAGGTATAGGTGTTTTTAAGTTACTCAGGGTCACAGAGTCAGGGCAGTAACAGCCCAGGCTATGTTCATCTTTGCTAATTCTGACGCTAATGTTCAAATGCTCTTTCCAGGCACCAAGTTAATGTAACTTTCAATAGTTGCTGTACATTACCCCATAGGTGGAAAGATTGGACTGCTGTCCCTTTGAGAGGAACAGTAAATTCTTACACTATTTACATCATTTTCCTGCAGTTGATGGGAGTTGACTTGAGACGTAGGTGGGAAAGAAACACAGAAAAACAGAAAAACCTATTTTGAACATAACCTAAACGTAAGCAGAATTAAAAAATGGGAAGGGAAAAAGAAGGGAGAACAAAGCAAAAACTAGATTCCCTTGAAAGAACATGAAAAATCGTAAGAAAGACAAAAATGTAA
This sequence comes from Mesoplodon bidens, assembly GCF_964165515.1. Taxonomy (NCBI): domain Eukaryota; kingdom Metazoa; phylum Chordata; class Mammalia; order Artiodactyla; family Ziphiidae; genus Mesoplodon; species Mesoplodon bidens. The sequence continues at coordinate 18,934,603 of NC_138161.1, forward strand.
AGGGGATTCTGCATGAAATAAAGTCACATGAAATGGTTTAGAGAGAATGATGTTTACCATTTCTAAATTTTAAGGCAGGGCACTTTGGGGTGCTCTTCGGAGGTGTGACTGAGATGTTAAAGTAAAAAGAAAAACCACGGTTCATAGTAAAATCTTAGCAAGCCCTCTTTATATCTGAACTGAATCCAAAACGACTGGAGGTGGAAATTGAGAAATACGACTTGGCTCTTGGGAAGAAAACAGGGTGAATACTAGAACTATACTGAGAGAATGGAGAAGCAAGATACAAAGGGAGCAGGAGGATCAATAAGGAATCAAAGATCTTAACCTTTTAAAGTCTGAGCACTAGGATAAACACTGCAATTTATCCCATGAGTTAGGAATATGGTGGAAACAAAGCAAGAAATTTAGTGTTTCCTGAAGTCCTATGACTCTGAAGATTAGGGTTTGAGATTACTAAAGATAATCATATTAATTAAATTAAGACAGAGTCAAGGATAATACACTCCAGCTTATATGTTGATGCACTTCTGCCTTTTTTTTTTTTTAACTAGTCAGTATGAACCGAGACATGATCAACTGCCTTCTGTTAATGGATGCATTCCATTTAGCTGATGTTTGGATAATTATTTTCTGAAATATCTTCAGATACTTAAAACAGAAACAATGTCTAAGTTCTGATGGGAATAATAGCTCATTTTTCAAAAATAGATGAGATGTTTGTCTCATCTTTCTTCAGGTTTTATTTTTTCATTCAAGCTTATAATACAGGAGAAGAAATATTGAGATGAATTTCATATTTTCTTAATTATGCTGGTCTTCAGGTCAGGAGAAACCAATCAAGAACATGTGATGATTAAACCTCTAAGCTTGGTTATGCTCAAGTGGCTGACTTTTAAGATTAGTGAAGCAAAACCCTAGCTCATTTTTCTTTCTATTTATTTAACATAATTAGGTGTGTGATTTTATATTACGCAAACAAAAGAGTTTTAAAACAGCTTATTTTTTGGCATACTTTGCTAAACCTTCTTTTTTTAAACATCTTTATTGGAATATAATTGCTTTACAATGCTGTTTTAGTTTCTGCTTTATAACAATGTGAATCAGCTATACATATACATATATCCCCATATCTCCTCCTTCTTGTATCTCCCTCCCACCCTCCCTATCCCACCCCTCTAGGTGGTCACAAAGCATCAAGCTGATCTGCCTGTGCTATGTGGCTCCTTCCCGCCAGCTATCAATTTTACATTTATAGTGAGTATATGTCCATGCCACCCTCTCACTTCATCCCAGCTTACCCTTCCCCCGTCCCCGTGTCCTCAAGTCCATTATCTACGTCTGCGTCTTTATTCCTGTCTTGCCCTAGGTACTTCAAAATCTTTTTTTCTTTTTTAGATTCCATATTATGTGTTAGCATACAGTATTTGTTTTTCTCTTCCTGACTTATTTCACTTTGTATGACAGTCTCCAGGTCCATCCACCTCACTACAAATAACTCAGTTTCATTTATTTTTATGGCTGAGTAATATTCCATTGTATATATGTGCCACATCCTCTTTACCCATTCATCAGTTGATGGACACTTAGGTTGCTTCCATGTCCTGGCTATTGTAAATAGACCTGCAATGAACATTGTGGTACATGACTGTTTTTGAATTATGGTTTTCTCAGGGTATATGCCCAGTAGTGGGATCGCTGGGTCGTATGGTAGTTCTATTTTTAGTTTTTTTAAGGAACCTCCATACTGTTCTCCATAGTGGCTGTATTAATTTACATTCCCACCAACAGTGCAAGAGGGTTCCCTTTTCTCCACACCCTCTCCAGAATTTATTGTTTGTAGATTTTTTGATGATGGCCATTCTGACTGGTGTGAGATGATATCTCACTGTAGTTTTGATTTGCATTTCTCTAATGATTAGTGAAATTGAGTATCCTTTCACGTGTTTGTTGGGAATCTGTATATCTTCTATGCAGAAATGTCTATTTAGGTCTTCTGCCCATCTCTGGATTGGGTTGTTTGTTTTTTGATATTGAGCTGCATGAGCTGCTTATAAATTTTGGAGATTAATCCTTTGTCAGTTGCTTCATTTGCAAATATTTTCTCCCATTCTGAGGGTTGTCTTTTCATCTTGTTTCATTTGCTATGCAAAATCTTTTAAGTTTTATTAGGTCCCATTTGTTTATTTTTGTTTTTACTTCCATTTCTCTGGAGGTGGGTCAAAAAGGATCTTGCTGTGATTTATGTCATAGACTGTTTTGCCTAAGTATTCCTCTAAGAGCTTTATAGTGTCTGGACTTACATTTAGGTTTGAATTGATTTTGAGTTGATTTTTGTATATGGTGTTAGGGAGTGTTCTAATTTCATCCTTTTACATGTAGCTCTCCAGTTTTCCCAGCACCACTTATTGAAGAGGCTGTCTTTTCTCCATTGTATATTCTTGCATCCTTTATCAAAACTAAGGTGACCATAAGTGCGTGGGTTTATCTCTGGGCTTTCTATCCTGTTCCATTGATATATATATATATATATATATATATATATATATATATATATATATATATAGTGTGTGTGTGTGTGTGTGTGTGTGTGGCCAGTACCATACTGTCTTGATTACTGTAGCTTTATAGTATAGTCTGAAGTCAGGGAGCCTGATTCTTCCAGCTCCATTTTTTGTTCTCAAGATTGCTTTGGTTATTCGGATTCTTTTGTGTTTCCATACAAATGGTGAAAATTTTTGTTCTAGTTCTCAGAAAGATGCCATTGGTAGTTTGATAGGGAGTGCATTGAATCTGTAGATTGCTTTGGGTAGTACAGTCCTTTTCACAATGTTGATTCTTCAAATTCAAGAACATGGTATATCTCTCCATCTATTTGTATCATCTTTCATTTCTTTCATCAGTGTCTTCCAATTTTCTGCATACAGGTCTTTTGTCTCCTTAGGTAGGTTTATTCCTAGATATTTTATTCTTTTTGTTGCAATGGTAAATGGGAGTGTTTCCTTAATTTCTCTTTCAGATTTTTCATCATTAGTGTATAGGAATGCTAGAGATTTCTGTGCATTCATTTTGTATCCTGCTACTTTACCAAATTCATTGATTAGCTCTAGTAGTTTTCTGGTAGCATCTTTAGGATTCTCTATGTGTAGTTTTATGTCATCTGCAAACAGTGACAGCTTTATTTCTTCTTTTCCAATTTGGATTCCTTTTATTTCTTTTTCTTCTCTGATTGCTATGGCTAAAACTTCCAAAACTATGTTGAATAATAGTGATGAGAGTGCACAACCTTGTCTTATTGCTGATCTTAGAGGAAATGGTTTCAGTTTTTCGCCACTGAGAAGGATGTTGGCTGTGGGTTTGTCATATATGACCTTTATTATGTTGAGGTAAGTTCCTTCTGTGCCCACTTTCTGGAGAGTTTTATCATAAATGGCTGTTGAATTTTGTCAAAAGCTTTTTATACATCTATTGAGATGATCATATGATGTTTCTCCTTCAATTTGTTAATATGGTTTATCACATTGATTGATCTGTGTGTACTGAAGAATACTTGCGTTCCTGGGAAAAACCCCACTTGATCATGGTGTATGATCCTTTTAATGTGCTGTTGGATTCTTTTTGCTAGTGTTTTGTTGAGCATTTTTGCATCTATGTTCAGCAGTGATATTACCCTGTAGTTTTCTTTCTTTGTGACACCTTTGTCTGGTTTTGGTATCAGGGTGATGGTGGCCTCATAGAATGAGTTTGTGAGTGTTCCTCCCTCTGCTATATTTTGGAAGAGTTTGAGAAGGATAGGTGCTAGCTCTTCTCTAAATGTTTGATAGAATTCGCCTGTGAAGCCATCTGGTCCTGGGCTTTTGTCTGTTGGAAGACTTTTAATCACAGTCTCAATTTCAGTGTTTGTGATGGGTCTGTTTGTATTTTCCATTTCTTCCTGGTTCAGTCTCGCAAGGTTGAGCTTTACTAAGAATTTGTCCATTTCTTCCAGGTTGTCCATTTTATTGGCATAGAGTTGTTTGCAGTAATCTCTCATGATCCGTTGTACTTCTGCAGTGTCAGTTGTTATTTACCCTTTTTCGTTTCTAATTCTACTGATTTGAGTCTTCTCCCTTTTTTTCTTGATGAGTCTGGCTAATGTTTTATCAATTTTGTTTATCTTCTCAAAGAACCAGCTTTTAGTTTTATTGATCTTTGTTATCCTTTCCTTCATTTATTTTTCATTTATTTCTGACCTGCTCTTTATGATTTATTTTCTTCTGCTAACTTTGTGGGGGGGGGGGTGTTCTTCTATCTCTAATTGCTTTAGGTGTAAGACTAGGCTTTTTATTTGAGATGTTTCTTCTTCCTTGAGGTAGGATTGTATTGCTATAAACTTCCCTCTTTGAATTGATTTTGCTGCATCCCATAGGTTTTGGATCACAGTGTTTTCGTTGTCATTGGTTTCTAGGTATTTTTTGATTTCCTCTTTGATTACTTCAGTGATCTCTTGGTTATTAAGTAGTTTATTGTTTAGCCTCCATGTGCTTGCATTTTTTGCAGGTTTTTTCCTGTAATTCATATCTAGTCTCATAGCATTGTGGTCAGAAAAGATACTTGATATGATTTCAATTTTCTTAAATTTACCAAGGCTTGATTTGTGACTGAAGATATGATCTATCCTGGAGCATGTTCCATGAGCACTTGAGAACAAAGTATATTCTGTTGTTCTGGGATGGACTATCCTATAAATATCAATGAGTCCATCTTGTTTAATGTATCACTTAAAGCTTGTTTTTCCTTACTTATTTTCATTTTGGATGATCTGTCCATTGGTGAAAGTGGGGTGTTAAAATCCCCTAGTATGATTGTGTTACTGTCGATTTCCCCTTTTATGGCTGTTAGCATTTGCCTTATGTATTGAGGTGCTCCTATGTTGGGTGCATAAATATTTCCAATTGTTATATCTTCTTCTTGGATTGATACCTTGATCATTATGTAGTGTCCTCCTTTGTCTCTTATAATAGTCTTTATTTTAAAGTCTGTTTTGTCTGATATGAGAATTGCTACTCCATCTTTCCTTTGATTTCCATTTGCATTGAATATCTTTTTCCATTCCCCTCACTTTCAGTCTGTGTGTGTCCCTAGGTCTGAAGTGGGTCTCTTGTAGACAGCATATATATGGGTCTTGTTTATATAGATAGACAGATAGATAGATACAGATATATAGAAAAGGAAGAGAGCAATCAAATCAATAAACAAATCTACCAATGATAATAAACTCTAAATACTAAACTAAGATATACCTGAAACCAGAAACCAGTCAGTCACATAGAGCAAAACTCAAGTCTACAGTTCTCCTAAAGTCTGCCATCTAAATTTTGGGGTGATTTTTTATCTACTCAGTTATACCACAGATGCAGGGTACATCAAGTTGATTGTGGAGATTTAATCCACTGCTCCTGAGGCTGCTGGGAGAGATTTCCCTTTCCCTTCTTTGTTCTCACAGCTCCCTGGACTCAGCTTTGGATTTGACCCCGCCTCTACATGTAGGTCGCCTAAGGCCATCTGTTCCCCGCCCAGACAGGAGGGGGTTAAAGGAGCATCTGATTCGGGGTCTCTGGCTCACTCAGGCCAGGGGAAGGGAGGGGTACGGATGTGGGGCAAGCCTGTGGCTGCAGAGGCCGGCGTGACTTTGCACCAGCCTGAGGCGCGCCATGCGTTCTTCCGGGAAAGTTGTCCCTGGATCACTGGACCCTGGCGGTGGTGGGCTGCACAGGCTCCTGGAAGCGAGGTGTGGATAGTGACCTGTGCTCGCACACAGGCTTCTTGGTGGTGGCAGCAGCAGCCCTAGCATCTCATGCCCGTCTCTGGAGCTTCTTTAAGTGGCGCTCTTAATCCCCTCACCTTGCGCACCCCGAAACAATGGTCTCTTGCCTCTTTGGCAGCTCCAGACTTTTTCCCGGACTCCCTACCAGCCAGCCATGGTGCATTAACCCCTTCAGGCTCTCTTCCCGGGGCCAACCCCAGTCCTCTCCCTGCGCTGCGACTGAAACCCGAAACCCGAGCCTCAGCTCCCAGCCCCGCCAGCCCTGGCGGCCGAGCAGACAAGCCTCTCCGGCTGGTGAGTGCCGGTTGGCACCGATCCTCTGTGCGGGAATCTCTCCGCTTTGCCCTCTGCACCCCTGTTGCTGCGCTCTCCTCCGTGGTTCCGAAGCTTCCCCGCCACCACCCACAGTCTCCGCCCGTGAAGGGGCTTCTAGTGTGTGGAAACCTTTCCTCCTTCACGTCTCCCTCCCACTGGTGCAGGTCCTATCCCTATTCTTTTGTCTCCTTTTTTTTCTTTTTTCTTTTGACCTACCCAGGTACATGGGGGAGTTTCTTGCCTTTTGGGAGGTCTGAGGTCTTCTGCCAGCGTTCAGTAGGTGTTCTGTAGGAGCTGTTCCACATGTAGATGTATTTCTGATGTATTTGTGGGGAGGAAGGTGGTCTCCACGTCTTACTATGCCGCCATCTTGAAGGTCTCTTCCTGGCTCAACCTTTCTGTTTCACATTTTGGGTTTTAAAACAATCTGTAAATGATGTTTCTAATTATTTCAGATTCTTGTAAGCACAAAGTGTGATAATTATTGGAGTTCTATAGATTGTAGTTTTATTTTGTGTCATCCCAACTTTCTAGGTTCCGAAGACTTCTCTTTATAACACATTCAGCAGAGAAAGTGTAGAAACACTTAATAAATTGGTTAATAGAAATAAACCAGGACAAATTTGGATGTGTTTTCTTTTTAAATTTTACATTATCTTCATATTACATATGCTGAGAATGTTAAAGAAAAACTTTTACATGCCGAAAGTTCTCTTCGCATGTAAACTAGGTATCATATAAATAACATTAATCCTTTTTTGGTTCTAGAGTCAAGAAAGAGGCTGACTATTTTTTTTTTAGAAGAGTCAAATTTTTTTATGATAAATAGCCAAACCACTCTTACAATTCTCCCAAATTAAAAAAAAAAAAGAACAACAATCAAAGCAACAATTTCCAAAGCAACAACAAACAAACCTAAACATATAGAAGTTAAATTATTATTTTTTAAACATCTTTATTAGAGTATAGTGGGAGGGAGGTGCAAGAGGGCGGAGATATGGGGATATATGTATATGTAAAGCTGATTCACTTTGTTATAAAGCTGAAACTAGCACACCATTGTAAAGAGGGTGACTTTTTAAAAAGATAATGTTTGTTGCCAAGGTTTCTTCCTATTTATGGTATGATCTAGGAATTTCAAAGGGATACCTTTACTGATATTTTCATTCTATTTGCTGTGGGAAGAGAAAACACAATTCTGACCTTTATTGTGATATAGTTTATGTTCACAGCTATTAAATCCATATTCCTATTGAATCATGTGTTTCTCTGCTCCATTTGCAAGTGCAAAGTGAAGTTTTGTCACCTCCTCGTTAGTTTAAATCATCAGTCAAATATGCCTATGAGAACTAAGTAAAGAAATATAATTTTCATCTGACATGAGCCTCACTGGACAGTTTTCCACTAAGGGAGCATACACCCAGCTTTATCATCAATGTTTTAAAATATGAAGTTCTTGCAATTCAGGGTTGAATGATTCCTCTATACTTTCATGCTCTTTTTGTGATAGATTTTAAACTGCTTGAACCTGCTTTCACTTATGCCACTTTTAATATATAGAAATAATAGAGTTGTCAGTGTCCTCTTTAAGCTGATGGAGGAAAAACTGTATTTCTTAGAGATATAAGCAGAAACAGGCTTATCTGGATAACCTTATACTCATCCAGGTAATCCTCTAAGGAAATGCTGTTCAGTGCTTGTGTGTTTAAAATAGTTCTTACCTAAGCCATCCTGTGACTTAGGGGAATAACATTCCATCATCCTCTGATGGCCCAACTGTGACAGCGGGAATGTTCCTATGATATTTGTTGGCAAACAGGAATATTGAAACAGCAAACAATTAAATCAACAACAGTGTAAGATAGCCAAGCTTCCTGGGCATTTGGGTCTTACAAATTGAAGTCCAGAACGGATGTGCAGTAGTTGTTAGGTCAGTAATTACTGACGGTGTTTTCTAGATGGAGTCTGCTGGAGGCTTAAAATCTACTACCTTGAGAACATCAGGTTGAAGAAAGGTCTAAAATGGAGGTCTGTGAGCTTTTGAGGATGATGATGGACCCAGACTCCACTAGTCCTGTCCCAAATGTACTTCACACACACACACACACACACACAAATATATATGTGTCCTTCTACTCTCACAACCAGAACTAGGCCTGCAGCCCATACTTCAAAGGTCAGTGATGATTCCACAGTCCCTACAGCTAGGTTTTTCTGTAGTTTTCCAATCTACTAATTTGGAAAATTCACATGAGATCTTGAAGTGGTATCCACATAGGTGAGGTTTCTATCTTCCTGGTTTCTCTGAGTGGTTTTCCACACAATCTTGAAGGAGCTGAGAACTCTTTTCTTGATATTTTGTGTTGGGAATGAGGTCATCCAATCAAAGGTAACAGGGCTGCTGGGTACTGTCATGAGATATCTACTTAATTCCAACAAATATGGTTGATGACCATAATTTTATAGAACTGGTAACTTTATTTCAAAAAGAAAAAAAGGAGCAAAGCAGGAGGGAAAAATTCTTGACATTGGTTTATGTTTTCAATCTTGGTTTACTGCTGATGACCATATAAATACTATTCACCCTGAACAATTCACATACTTTTTAAATGTAGCAAAAAAAAAAAAAAAAAAAAAAAGCAGATCATAACATGACAGAGAATAAGATACAAGTAAAACACAAAGAAGAAAAATCTTAAAATGTAAAGGGATTTTTATATGCTGTTTTCTCTGTGAATGGAGCAAATGTCCTAATACATTTTAATGGAGTTTAATAGGTAACAGTTTTATAATATTCTTTTATAATTTCTTGGAATTCTTATTCCTCATGAAATCTATGACTTAATAACAGGGAATGCCTCAGGCTCTTAATTTTTTTGCTGACTCCTTCCAATCCTTTTTCTTTTTCACTGCATTTACAAGTGTACTACTTAAATAAAATCTAACATTTTATTTTTAATTTAATTTTTATTTTTTTATACAATTTGTACAGATTACACTCCATTTACAGTTATTAAAAATATTGGCTACATTCCTTGTGTTGTACAATACATCATTGTATCCTATCTTACATCCAATAGTTTGTACCTCCCACCATTTTAAATTGATAGGAATCTTAGGAGAGACTACCTCTTAAGGAAAAGTGATGAAAATGTAACTTCTTTGTTGGTAGAAGCAGTGGGATCCTCCTGGCTATAACTTCTGCTGATGCTTAGAATGCTGAATATTTATTATAATTTAGATGGAATTATTCAATTCAAAGTAATGCTGGGACCCTTTATAAAACAGCATATTTGCTAAGAATGCTTTCATCTTAATTGGGAAAAGTGTTGATTTTATTAGCTATAATATTTACTCAAGGAAATTAAAATTTGAATACTGTGACTTGGCTAACTTATTTTACATAAATTCTCCCTTGTTAGATCATCCAGTTGTACATGGAGACTCCCCATTCCTATATCAAAAACAAGAAAGAGGGCTTCCCTAGTGGCAAAGTGGTTGGGAGTCCGCCTGCCGATGCAGGGGACACGGGTTCATGCCCCGGTCTGGGAAGACCCCACATGTCATGGAGCAGCTGAGCCCGTGAGCCATGGCTACTGAGCCTGCGCGTCCAGAGCCTGTGCTCCGCAACGGGAGAGGCCACAACAGTGAGAGGCCCGCATACTGCAAAATAACAAAAAACAAAACAAAACAAAAAACAAAACAAGAGAGAGAGAGAGAGAAAGAGAAGAGAGAGAAGAAGGCATGGAGGGAGGGAAAATTGAAAGACGTAATAGTTAACATATTTTGCTTTCTTCTGCCAGGCAAGTGTTTTATATATTTTAGCTTAACTATTGCAACAACCCTATGAGATGGTCCTATTATCTTCTTCATTTTTCAGATGGAAAAACTGAGGAACAGCAAGTATAAATGATTTTTCTAGCTAGTAAGTGGAGATAGATCCATTTTACTTGATTAAAGAATGTGCAATGCTAATCTTGTGTTTATCAGTGACAATATAGCTTAATATTTACTAAGTGAGATATTAGAAGCTTGATAAATTGAACCCCTTCTCCTCTCCTCATTATTGTTTAAAAGAGAATAAAGTCTTTAGGGACATAAAATTTTATTGCATTTCAGAAAGAAAAATGTGGTTGAGGAGAAATGGATTAAAAATTGATAAAAATGACAGACAAATTGATGATACAAACTATCAATATTGCTGTAGTTTAATATTTATTCCTTTATTTGCAGTCTCTAAAAAATTAACACCAAGAGAAATAATTTTACATATATTCCCTTAAGATTATCAATATTATTTCTCTTCATTGCATCAACATTAAAGAAGAGGACTTATGTCAGCCCACAAATCCTGAGAATGAAGACCTTTTTAATGAGTAAGCCAGCATCACAATCTTTGGGATTTCAAATGAAGCTGAATGCATGAAAGCAAGTACAGTAAATCTACACAAAAGACAAATATGCTATGATTTGCACATGCTTATAAATGCTGAAGAAATGTTAGAAGTTATCTTAGTCTGTTTGGACTATTACAGCAAAGTACTATCAACAGAGTGGCTTATAAACAACAGAAATTTCTCACAGTTATGGAGGCTGAAAGTCAAAGATCAGGGTGCCTACATGAGTGTGTCCTGGTGAGAATCCTTTTCCAGATTGCAGACTGCAGTCTTCTCTCTGTGTTCTCATATGGCAGAAGGGGCAAGGGAGCTCTCTGAGGTCTCTTTTATACAGGCACTAATCCCATGCATGAGGGCTCCACCCAATGACTTACTTCCCAAATGTCCCACTTCCTAATACCATCACACTGAGGGGTAGGATTTCAACATACAAATTTTAGGAGAACACATTCAGTCTGTAACAGATGGATACCAGGAAACTGACACTCAAGAAGAATATGATGTTCTCTGATACATAGGCTAGAGTGTGAATTTTGATACCCAAATGCCTAGGTTCAAAGTTCAGCTCTGTCACTTACTATCAATGTGACCTTAGGCCATTACCTAACTTCTTCATTGCCTCAGTTTCCTCATCTCTGGAGTCTAACTGTTTTTGTCCATATTATCTTTCCATCTTTGCTGGCTGCTCCCCCCTGGTCGAGAGCCTAATCTCCCAGATATTTTCCAGATAGATGAAGTGGCTTTTATCAACCTAGGGCTATTCTCAAAAGGGTGCAGCTGTGAGCTATTAGTAGCCAACACTCACAAATGGGGTATGGGTGCACTGGCTCCTTTAATTTAAACAAAACTTATTCCCATCTTATCCTAAAGTGGCCTTGGAAGCTTTGACCTAAGAATTTACAGATGGGAGCAATATATTAGATAAGGTCACCTGCTAGCATCTTTGACTTCCTTAGTCTTAAAGTTTGGAGTTCTATAAATGGGTGAAAAAAATCCACCAAATTTTAAGAAATAATTAAATATGAAAATGTACATTAAACACTGCAAATTAAAGATGGATTGCTTGTATTTTAAAAAACCAACCAAAACTTTCATTTTTGAAGTAATAGTCTTTAGAGGTAATTAGCTGCTTCTAAGGTTTTTCTTATTATTTCTGTTGGATTTCATCACTGATTTGTCACCTACCTTTCCATACCTGGAGTAGCTTAAAATCAGACTGATGACTCAATTCTACCTTTTGTCCCATGACTTTGATAAGACTGTTCAGACTAATGAATGTTCTGCAGTTCTACTATGAAGCACTCTTGCTGCTCATCTGATAACTGCATTCTCTACCTAAGAAAACTTCTTCACTGCAATAGATATTGCAATAATGTTTACATGGCAATAATTATCAATGACATGCTTCTGCATGAAAACTTTCTACAAGATTTCTGGTGGCATTTTTCAGTCCCATAATATAAAAGTTGGAATGGATTTGCATATTATCCAACCACTCTCCCTATTGACAAATAAGAACATTGAGGTTTATAGAAAGTAATGACTTTCCAAATCATCAGTGCTAGTTTAGGGTGGAATGGGAACCAAGCATGAGTTCTCCTGTGAAGTAGTTTATTAGTCTTTCCACTGTACCACACATCTTTATATTTCTACTGTTTAATAGAAACTAAATTCAAGATTATCTGTTATCTATCTATTGGCCTATCTATCATCTATCTGTCTAATTTATTTATACACCAGCTTGCTTCAGAAAGGATTTAAGCTGGCTTACAAAAAAAAGACACAACACAAAGAGATTTTAGACATTTAATATATGAAGTGGAAGGAACATCAATTTGGGAAAAATAAGCTAAAACCATGATCAAAGGTAATGAACAAAGTGTATGTTGTGAGACTTTTCCATTGGCTAAAGATAAGACATTCTCTAAGATCTGAGATTTCTACTCTGCAAAGAAAGAATACGGATTACATGATCACATCGTGTGGATCAGGTAGCTGGATTATTGGTTACAATGGATCATAGTCACCATAAAATAACAATAAGCTAGTTGCTTAAAAGAACAGTCAATACTTTCTGACAAAATTGTTAAACTGTTTTCTTAAAGAGAATGGTACCAGTCCGAAGAAATAAATTGCAAGTAAAATCAGCTTGGTGTCATTGCTCTTTTCTGACCATGTGTTCTGTCAGAACCTAAAAAGAAACTAAATATAACACTTTTTTTATTATAGTTTTGCAAAATTATAAACAGATTTTTGTAATATTCTAACTTAAAACACAAATATAATTAAACTCCTGCCTTACTATAATTATACCAGTATATTTAAGAATAGTTTTATGTAAAGTCACAGTACATAGTAAAATTGCTGCCCCACAATATCATTTTCCTACTAAAGTTTGAAATTCTGTCATTTTAAGGTGAGAAGTCAGAGGTATTTAGGATGTTCTGAAGGTGTAAAGGACATCAAATATCTGAAAGATCACTAAGTCTGTAGTCACAGAAAGCAGTCATCTAAACTATATACATTTTAGAAATAAGCCCAATTTATTTGTTTAAACTCTGCCTGGCTTCTTCAACCATTCTTCGAATATAGTTTATTATGCCTCCAAAAATCACTAAGAAACATATGGAAAAAGAAATACAGCTCCAGTTAGATCTGTACCATATCTCGGTCAAACTCACTAATGTCACATGTATGAAGAGAAGATTGTCTCATTATTTATTGTGAAAACATCACTGGTTGACGAAAGCAGAGAACCTTTAGCTTTGATTGCTCAGAAGCTCAACGTTATTATTCCACCAAGAGATTGATCCAAATCAGCCATATTGCCATTTTGTTATGTATTACCTGTGGCTTTTCTTAGGATCCAGATTCATGTTTGTGTGTGTTTTTTTGTTTATTTTGTCTCATATTTCATTTCAATAGACCTTTTGGTCAGATAAGCAAATTTTCTGTCAAACACATTCTTCCCAGAACTCGTGAGGTGGACTACTACATTCAAAAGGCACTCATGTAGGAATCATAAATCATAGACCAAGAAGTCAAATTCCGTTTTTATATCAACTTTGAAGAAAATTTTTCATTTTCCATGAGAGATAAAGGTAAATGATTTCCTTGTGGCCTAATTCATCTGTGGTCTTCCCAAGATTCCAGTTTCCTTAAAATTTCCCGTTCATTCTGATGTTAGAGCTTGAGCTTGTTGCTACATAAATCAGTAGATGTGGGAGTTTTAATGAGCTGGTTAGTTTTCGGGAGTTTCTTTACTACATATCAGATACTTATAGTGAGAAGACAGGCCATCTGTGAAATAGGCTTTGCCACTTCTCCACCATTCCTCAGAAAATCATCAGTAACCGTAGTCCTCACTTTTTTGAGAGATCAGAATCATCCTTTCTCCACTTATCAAATTGTCTTTTTTGTCCCCTGCAGCATTGGGGACTACTGCTTAAGCAGCTCTGGAATTACCCTTGAAAGTAAATTTTACTTACTGCCTTACTCAGAATAGTATAGAACTTAAAATAATTCTTTTACGAATTTATTTTTCTATTTACTGACTTCTCGGTGATAGTCTTGATACTGCTTTCTTTCTTCAAAAATTTCCTCTTCTTGACATCCTTCCTGGATTATTTTTTCTTCCTATCTAGCAACTTATTATTTTTACCAACGAAAGAAAGAAGAGAGGTGATCCTCACACCCTTTCACTTGGTGCTAAAAGAGATTGTCCAATCTGTTCTCATAGCACCAGTAATTGGAAAATATTTTGGTCAAGATGTCAAAAAACACAGTATATATCTGCATGTTACTAAAATAGTTCTTTATGTCTCCATACCAACTAATGGAACTCAGATAAACTTTAATCCTCTGCCTACCCTGTGTACACACACACACACACACACACACACACACAACTTATCTCCTATCTTTAAAATCCAGAAAATCATTACAAATATATATGGCAAACTGCCTCTTTTAAACACTTATCCTACTGTGATTGCATAAACCAGGAAACATTACCAGAAATGGAAACATGAAGTCAGCCTGTCATCCCAATCTTTTTCAGTGAATCTCTTTTAATTAGGAAAAATGTGAACAAGGTCAACCTGGCTCCTTTCTGCAATTATCAAGTACTCAAAGAGTCGTGAACCAAGTACCTCAAATCACCCCATCACATATATGCATCTTCTTTATCATAGAACCCTTGGACTTGTAATACTACAAGTCTACTAATTTGAAAGTATGGGCTTTATAGACATATCCCAACCTGCATGTTTAGGTGCTGCATCACCTGGAGTCCTGGTAAGAAAAGATGCCACACTGAAACTGAGCAATTTGAAGAGAGTCTAATAAAGGGACGATTTACAAAGGGGTAGTGCTTAGTCTGAGGCTAGCAACTGACAGAGCTGCTATCCCTAGGTCAGAAAGAAGGAGTGACTCGAACTTGGAACTTGAAAATGTTTGGAGAAGGATTGCTGAGAGCAATTTTGGCCTCCGGTAGAGGGAGGCTGCCAACACTTGGAAGGAAGCCTGAAGAAAACATTGCCTAACCTCACTCTCCTGTTTGTGCTTCTCATTGGCTGAACACACCCTGAATCCAGAGAACTGGGAATCTCTGGCCTAGAATCAGCATCCTGGGGCGTGGAGTAGGGTGGAAAGGGGGTGGAAAGTGGCACTCGGCGGAATAAATGGAAAGTATTCAGCACAGTCACTACCCTTGAAAATGGTGACCATGTGAGGCAACATGGCAAGCACCAGAAGACACATCCTCCAGTCCAAAGCAGAAAATTTGAACTCTAAAATGGCATTCTAGAAGGGCGATGCTACAAGTAATCTCTTTGGGATTCAACTGGCACAATCTATCATTATGCCTTTATATCATTTTCTGAAGTAATCTGGCTTTGTATCCCCCATATTGCTGTATATAGTCACATGCATAGTAAATTCTCAGTAAACTCTAGGTAGAGTCACTGAATAACTTTCCTCTTATGTTCTCTGCCACTGCTGCTAGCCTATTATCTTGTAGGAGTTTCTGTCAGCAATGTTTCAAAATTCCAAGAACAGTCATGTATCCACATGCAGTGGTGTGCCAGACTTGGACAAATAATACAGAATACTGTATTTTGACAGTTGTGATCAAGGCTGTGCATTTG
This sequence comes from Mesoplodon bidens, assembly GCF_964165515.1. Taxonomy (NCBI): domain Eukaryota; kingdom Metazoa; phylum Chordata; class Mammalia; order Artiodactyla; family Ziphiidae; genus Mesoplodon; species Mesoplodon bidens. Next base: position 18,950,268 of record NC_138161.1, read on the forward strand.
CTGTTATGTCCAAGAGAAGTGAGGTCAGCAGCAAATCACCTCTGTCAAATGACTTCATTTAGAAAAGCCTCGTGGAATACTTTGTAGTTTTACTGTGACACCGTCTCCCAGAGCTAAAATGATATAGATGGAAATATTCCATAAAAATTCAGAAACGTTCCTTCCTCTCGATTTCTCAATGAAAAAAAAAAAGAAAAAATAGTATTGCCTGCCAATATCAGGGGGATATAGATGCAAGAACATCTTTTTCTGCTACATGAAGATGAATTGCCTATAACGATTGCCATTTGAAAATTGTGGCCTCAAATTTTAAGTATCCGTGTTGCAATTTTAAAAGCAGGTAAGTCCTGTTCTGATGGAAATGCACATGCTTCACTCTTCTGTAGAATATATTGCATCCAAGAAAAGGGTTTATTTTTCTCCTGTAAAATTTCAGTATCTCTGGTGACCTATGGGGGAAAAAATCTGTACTGGGTAGTGCAGTAAAGGTCACACACTAAGTATGCAACTGTATTACTTTTGAGGCACAGAAGCAAACTCTTTAAGTTCTAGTAGCTAATTAAGATAAAGATTTGCTTGGCATGCAATTTTGCTTCCTTAACATCTTTTATATTGAAGTCACTCTGACTTACAGAGCATTGTACATTTTAGTCACTGAACCATAAAGTACAAATGAGAGCTGGTTAAAGGATAACAATGGTCATTCTGAATAACGTGCTGAGAAATGCCTCAAACTTGGAAGACGTTTTAATAATAATTCACCAACCAATTTCGTTAAAGACTAAAGAAGCAAAAAGAGAAAATTTGAATTACACAGCTCCTCTTGCTGTAATTTAAAGGTATTTCAAGCTAAATTTAAGCCTCTTGGATGTGACATCATGCTGTTTTTGAGCCAACAAATACAAGATACTAATAATAAAACCTAATTAATGATAAACTATATTTCTGTACTTCATAATTTTCTCCCAATGAATGCCACTTATATCTCAACACTATATTTTAATAGCTCTCTTCCTTTAAAGAAATACACCAAGCAAAGATAATTTAAACTGGCTTTATGATACACCTATGACATCTATTTTTTTGAAGAAATAAAAATTATTTTTATTTGCAAAAAACATACTTGATCACATACATAGAAAATTTTAAATAATCTTCAAAAAACAAAAATATCTATAGAGCTAACAAGTTCATTCAATAAAGTAACAGTACATAGGTCAATATAGAAAAACTGATAGTATTTCCGTAAACAAGCAACAATTTTTTAAAACCTCAAAATATAATATAATTTGCAATTTTATGTTTATTTACAATAACATCCAAAGAAGAAAATGAATAGGGATAAGCTTAACAAAAGATATTCAAGTCCAGTGAGCCAAAAACTAAAATACATTGCTAAAAAGAAATTAAAGAAGACTTAAAACAAAGTATGGAGAGATACAGCACATTTTTGTGTGTGTGTATTGATTAGTTTTCAGTGACATAACACTTATGTGATGCCAATCTGCCTTCCCTGCAGATAATAATTATTTATTTAATAATAAAATATTAAGAACAATTCACAGATGAGAATATTCAATATTGTTCAGACGTTACTTCTTGTCTAGTTGAGCTATAGATTCACTGCAATCTCAATACAGATTTCAGAAAACTCTTAAATAAAAATTCACAAACTTATCACAAAATTTATATGGAAGTGCAAACAACTTAAGCAAAAAGCGTCTAAAAAACTGATAGACTCACACTACCAGACTTTAAGGCTTATTATAAAACCACAGTACCCAAAACAGTGATCTTATCATAAGAATAGATATTTTTTAAAATAAGGTTTTTAAAAAATTTGCACCAACTTCAGCCTTTTGTCAATATCTCCTGTGGCATATATTTTAGTTCCATCCATGTTACATACGCAATGCTAGCATGCTCTGTGAATGAATTTATTTGTTTCTGGCCACTTTTTCAAATTATAGTTTTATTTTTTGTTTTTTCAAATTTTGGATTTTTTGCATATATATTAACTTCCTGGGACTTCCATAACAAAGTACCACAAGCTAGGTGGTTCAAACAGTAGAAATTTATTGTCTGACCATAAATTCTGCAGGCTACAAGCCCAAGATCAAGATGTCTGCAGAGCTGGTTCCTTCTGAAGTCTGTGAGGAGGCATAGGACATGCCTCTCTCCAGGTATCTGGCATTCATTTTGGGTTGTATATGTTATCGTCTCAATTTCTGCCTTTATCTTCACAGGGCGTTCTCCTTGTGTGTCTGTGTCCAAATTTTTCCTTCTTATAAGGACATCAATCATACTTGATTGGAGACCCACTCTAATGTAATGTGACCTCATTTTAACTTAACTAATTACATCTGCAATGACCCTAACTTCCAAATAAGGTCACATCCTTATAATGAGAGTTAGTACTTCAACATGTGATTTGGGGTGGGGAGAACACAATTCATCCTCTGATAGCATGTCTGGTCATTAACTTCAGTCTTTTTTCTTCTTTTGCCTAAGTCCCTATACTTTTAATTACTTTACTTTCAAGGTTTCTAATGAACTTCTACATCTATTCCACTTTTAAGTCCATTCACTGAGCTATTTCTTATTCATCGTGTTACATGTTCTTTTCCCTATATCTTCTTTGTTTTATCTTCTATTTCCTTCTCATTATGTTCATTTCCCTTTCAATACTTGAACACGTAGACAATAATTATAGAAGATTTCTTAATGTCTTTGTCTACTGATTCCATCATTTTCGCCATTTGTCTTCTCCTTTTGCCTATTTTTTCTCCTGTTAATGGGTTACATTCTTCTTCACATGTCTTTTCATGTCTTATAATTTTGGACACAGTGAATTTTTGTTGATGAGGACTGGATTTTATAGTCTTCCTTTCAAGGGTGTTAAAGTTTGTTCTGTCAAGTTTTAAAATTAATTGCAGAGCTGCTTGATCTTTCCTTAGCTTGTCTAGAGAAGCCATTATTCTAGGGCATAGCCACATTACAGAGGCATGGCCTTTCTACCATCTTTGCCCAATGCCCCAGATGTTGAATGACTACATTCATTCTATCTGGTTAGAATACGAAGTGTCTTCCAGCCCTATTTGAGGTCTGCAAACTGTTCAGATTATACCTTCCTTGGTGTTCTTTTCCCAATCTCATGACATTTCACCCTACACATATGAGGCTTGGTATTCATCAATACGATCAAGGGCACCCTATACAGATTTCTGGAGCTTTCTCCATGCAGTTCTATCTCCCCTAGTACTCTTCCTTGCAATTTGCAGCTATCTCATTCTTTCCAAAGTGGACTCCATCTCCTCAAACCCTGGGGACCACCATACTCTCCTTATGATTCCACTCCCTGCACCATGCTCCAGGAAGTGCTACCACCCAGATAGCCAGAGTATTCTTCCGACTCCCTTCTTTTGTTTCCCTGTCTCATGGATCACAGTTCTGTGTTCTGAGTTCTAAAAGCTATTACAATTTTTGTCCAGTATTCTCATTATTTATGGCAGGAAAAAAAATATCTGGATCCAGTTACCCCATCATGAACATAGCAGAAGATTTACTATGCATTTTGATAAACAAGTTCTCTAATAGAATTTCTTCTTTAATGGTTAGTGCTTTTGTCCTATTTAAACAAAATGATGAAGATAATCACATTTTTCTCTAATATCTTTATTGTTTTACTTTTAACAATTATATCTGCAATTCATCTGAAAATATTATTTTTCTGTATGGTGTGTTAGGCCATTTGATATTCAAGATCTTTCTTTCCCATGTGAATGTCAAATGGTCTAGTTTATTTATTAAGAACACTTACCCTTTATTGCTTTTACAAATAATGTCACTATATATATATATATATCATTTTACTTTGGGACTCTGTTCCATCAGTTTGTCTATTTGTATACCACCACTGCACTCTGAATTACTATAGCTCTATAATAATTTAAATAGATAGTCTAAGTCTTTCAGATTCGTTTTTTACAAGATTGCCTGGGCCATCCTTGGCCATTGGCATTTCCCAATGTATTTTTAATTCAACTTGGTGATTTCTAAAATAAATAAACAGATTTCTAAATAAATAAGTACTATTTTTATAGTATTTTTTTATCATGACCTTATTGAATCTTAGACTTGTGTGAGAATAATTTAAATACTTACCATAATGAGGCTTCAAAACCTCCTGAAATATTTTCAAATTTATATAGATGTCATTTCATTTCTGTTGCTAGGTTCTTGGATTTTAGGAAAAAGATATTGAACATCATTATTTAGATATATTCCTATGTGTCTGATTTTTTAATGTTCTTATAACTAATATCTTTCTTACAACTTGTTTCCCTATACATTTGTTGCTGGTACCTAAACATACAATTGTTTCTTGTTTATAATCATCAGTATAGTCACATTGCTCAATTTACTATGAATTTAATAGCTTTTTAAATTATTTTAGAATTTCTACATACATAATCATCTTGTTCTACATAATGGCATTTTTATTTCCCTCTTAATTATCCTTACATTTTTCTTTTTTTTCTAATCTTATTGACTAGAGACTGAATTAAAATATTGAATTAAAGAGGTGTCATCATCCTGTTTTTAATCTTGAGGGGATATTTTCAATATTTCACAACAGTATATGTTTATTCCTATAGGTTATTTATGGATATTCTTTGTCAGGTTAAGAAAATTTCTTTCTATTTCTATTTACTCTAACTTGCAAGAAGGTTTTGGTGTATTTGTTTGTTTTCATCATAAATATGTTGAATTTGACCAAATTTTTTTCTGTATCTTTCAAAATGACTATATGACCTTTATTTTTTATTCATAATGTACTTTTATTCAACTATGTTGATCAATTTTTTTAAAAAAATTGTGTTTATCTACCTTGAATAAACCCCAGTCAGTCTTGAGATAGAACTTTCTAATGTTTGTTAAGCCAACTTCTCAAGCAAATTGATTATGAACATGTTGGAATTTATCTTGAAATTTGCCACAAAGGGGTTTATGAACATGTCAATTCATATAGTTCTTCAGGGAGGTACATTTTATAGAGAAAATGGCTGTATAATAGTTGTTAGATTGGATAAAATATAATGCACCAGCTAATTAAACATTAGGCTCTTCCTAAAGTTGAACACTGTTAGAATTTTAGGAGGGGCTCTTAGGTTTATTAATGTCTATCAGAGAATTGCTGGAGAATCTTATCAGTAATGGTAATTACTTCCAGAAGGAACACCTAATCACATTAGACCATAAAATTCTTCCAAGTTTTGGATAGTTCTTTTAAATGTCAAACAAAAGATTTGTTTATTAACTGAGAGGGTCATGAAAAGCTATGAAAACTGCCCAAGATTTCATCCAGTTGTAGAACAAAAGAATGGGTTCACAATGGAAGTTTAAAGGGATAGTGGTGGAAAGAATAAAGATACTCTTTTCTGGTACCCTATTGAGCCAGCTGATTTTTGCACTGTGGCACATACCCTTTGATCTGTTACTTATATTTCTAGTTATTTAGCATGAGAGGATAATCATGTATGGATCACATATATAGCTATTAATATTCTCATTGTAACAGGACTTATACCAAAAATAGTGAGACAATGAAAGAAGGCGGGAGGGAGGTGGAAAAGAAAGAAAAATTTTCAATGCTTATCAGTGATGGAATGACTGTATAATTGGAATCTATCAGTAAAACTAAATAATTCACAGCAGCCATTCAAATGACTATTATTGAAGATTTTCATTAACATTAATATTAACTATACATTGTTAAATGAACAACAAAAAAGCAGATTCCAATACTGTACAGTCTCATTAAAAATAATGTATACACAAATAGTGTATATAAAAATCCTGTATATAGTAATGTGGAAAGGCTATATTAAATTATTTCTGGGATGATAGATTATTTTTATTTTCTTATTTTAGATTCCTTTATATCTTTCTTAAATATGTTTTGCTTTAATAATAAGAAAATATATTTCTTATAATAATATATTTTGTTGTAGTTAGACACAAATACAACCTTCCCATATTATTTCATAAAAGCCTCTAAAACCCTTTTTAAAAGATGCTTTCCTTAATGTAAAGCAATTCTTTAACATGATTTATTGAATGTATACTAATAGGCCAAGAGAGATCTTCCATTTAACTTCTGTGTTATTTCCTACACTGCATTATTGAGAATACAGCTTCATGTATTTTTATTCCAAGCATGCCTCGCACAAGTAGCACACATTATTTCACCGCAGCCCATGGCATCCTTTGTGCAAATCTGCTGTCAAGTAACACACCAAATACAATTTATCTAGTCCTCTTTATAGTTGTTGGAGTTTCTGGAATTATAAAGTCCCTGGCAGTATTCTCCAGAGCAATACTTTGTTACTTAGAAGTTGCCTGTACAAAAAGGGACAGGCATAAGAATGCAGTGTCGTCTAGTCAATGATAACAACAGTCCAAAAAGTGGCGTAAGAACAAGTAGGCAAGTGCTCAAGTGAGTCAGATTCCTGCGATACCTGTGAAGAATGCGGCACCAAAACACAGTCGCCAGTTACCCATCTGAAAACCACAGCTTCTACAGAGCACTGGATGTCCTCAGCTTCTTTCATTCTGGGAGGAATCTGATTGGAAAAATTATTGCTGACGCGTTCATTAAGAACAAGATTAAGGGCTTCCCTGGTGGCGCAGTGGTTGAGAGTCCGCCTGCCGATGCAGGGGACACGGGTTCGTGCCCCGGTCTGGGAAGATCCCACATGCCGCAGAGCGGCTAGGCCCGTGAGCCATGGCTGCTGAGCCTGCGCATCCGGAGCCTGTGCTCTGCAAGGGGAGAGGCCACAACAGTGAGAGGCCCGCCTACCGCAAAAAAAAAAAAAAAAAAAAAAAAAAAAAAAAAAAAAAAAAAGAACAAGATTAAGAACACAATAACAAAGAAATGAACAAAAGACTTGAACAGAGGCTTCTCAAATGACCAGTAAGCATATAAAAAGTAACCTGGGCTCACACCAGTCAGAATGGCCATCATTCAAAAGTCTACAAATAACGAATGCTCGAGAGGGTGTGGAGAAAAGAGAAACCTTCTACTCTGTTGGTGGGAATGTAAACTGGTGCAGCCACAATGAAAAAGAGTACGGAGGTTCCTTCAAAAAACTAAAACTAGAGTTGCCATGTGATCCAGCAATCCCACTCCTGGGCATATACCCAAACAAAACTATAATTCAAAAAGATACGTACACCCCTACATTCACAGCAGCACTATCCACAATAACCAAAACATGGAAACAACCTAAATGTGCATCAACAGATGAATGGATAAAGAGGATGTGGTACATATATACAATAGAATATTACTCAGCCATAAAAAAGGATAAAATAATTCCTTTTTCAGCAACATGGATGGACCTAGAAATTATCATACTGAGTGAAGTAAGTCAGAAACAGAAAGATAAATACCATATGACATCACTTATATGTGGAATCTAAAATATGACACACTTACCTATGAAACAGACTCACAGACATAAAGAACAAACATGTGGTTGTCAAGGGGGAGGAGGGTAGGGGAGGGATGGAGTGAGAATTTGGGATTAGCAGATGCAAAATATTATATATAGAATGGATAAACAACAAGGTCCTACTGTATAGCATATGATATACATATATATCTATATCTATATCTATATATATACATCTCCTGTGATAAACCTTAGTAGAAAAGAATATGAAATAAAGTGTATATATGTATAACTGAATCACTTTGCTGTACATCAGAAATTAACACAACATTGTAAATCAACTATAATTGAATAAAATAATTTTTTTTAAAAAGTATCTTGGCCTCACAAATGCCAAAGAAATGAATATTAAGTAAATGCTATTCTCACCAAAATTAAAAGGACTAGCAATATCAACTGTTGGCTAGGATGTGAAGCAACAGCAATCATCATATTCTGCTGATGGAAATGAAAACTTATACAACTACTTTGGAAAACTGACAGTAGCTACTAAAGTTCAACAAATGTCTGATTTATGACACAGAAATTATCTAACTCAGTATAAAACCAGTAGAATTCTGTTTGTATGCACATCAAAAGACAAGTATAAGAATGTTCATCAAAGCACTGTTGAAGCTCCTATTCTCATTCCTAAACAGTCATCACAGTAGCACTCTTTGCAATACCCCAAAATAGAAACAATGCAAATGTTCGTCAGCCCAAATGTCTATGAATTTTGGTATATTCAGAGAATGGAATACCATTCAGAGATGAAAAAGAAATGACTTACAGCAACATTCATCAAAAAGAATGATTCTTACTGTAACAGTAAAAAAAAATCATCCTTGGGCTTCTCTGGTGGCGCAGTGGTTGAGAGTCCACCTGCCGATGCAGGGGACATGGGCTTGTGCCCTGGTCCGGGAAGATTCTACATGCCGCGGAGCGGCTGACCCCATGAGCCATGGCCGCTGAGCCTGCGCGTCCGGAGCCTGTGCTCCGCAACGGGAGAGGCCACAACGGTGAGAGGCCCGCGTACAGAAAAAAAAAAAAAAAAAATCATCCTTGTTGATGAATGTTGTTAGAATCATAATGTTCAACAGTCAACATTAAACATAATGTTGAGTAAAAGAAGCCAAACACAAAATATGACATAGCATATTATTCCATTTTTATACAATTCAAAAATTAGCAATGTTAAATTATGGTGTGAGAAGTAAGGATAGTAGGTATACTCTGGTTGGGGGAAGAATTTCTGGAAGGAGGCATGAGCGGGCATCTGGCATATTTTTTCCATAGATTTGGTCACTTTATAAAAGTTTTAAATTTGTGCACTTTACTGAGCATATGTCTTAAGTCAGAAGTTTATTTAAAACATTTTTAGGACTTCCCTGGTGGCGCAGTGGTTGAGAGTCTGCCTGCCGATGCAGGGGACACAGGTTCGTGCCCCGGTCTGGGAAGATCCCACATGCTGTGGAGCGGCTGGGCCCTTGAGCCATGGCCACTGAGCCTGTGCGTCCGGAGCCTGTGCTCCACAATGGGAGAGGCCACAACAGTGAGAGGCCCGCGTACCGCAAAAACAACAACAACCAAACAAAAGAACATTTTTAAACATGCAAAATTAATCAATGGTATTAAAAAACAGAATAGTAATGATCTTTGGGGAGGGATCTGGGCAGTGCTTGGGAGCAGGTCTGAAGGGGGCATCTAGAATGCAGGTAATGTTCTGTTTCAGGACCTGAATCATGTTTACTTTAGTGTTTTCACTATGATTTGTGATATTTTATATCTATTTCTATTAAAAATATTTATTAATAATTGTTTAAGATATACATGAATTATTGGAATTTTTCTTTGTGTGTTATAGTTCACATTTTTAAACTGCTTGGAAATAGTAAATTTGTAAATTTTAACAGTAAACAGTAATTCGTCCAATTTTCCACACTGATAGGCAAGAACATGTCAACTACACAATCACTATTAAATACTAACTCTGCTAAGCCAGCTCTAATTATGTATTATGTATAGCAATAGAATGAGATTCTCTATCAGAAAACATATGTAACTTTATACAAATAATATTCAGGTGTGATATGATCTGGTAATCTCTGGCATCTGAAATTACAGATGAAATTTGAGCCCAAGAATTTGAATTATTTACATTTCAATGGCTTAAAATAAGTTTTATAGTCTCCGACTCTGAAAGAACGAACAGAATCTTGATTTTTAAAACAATATGTATGTAATTAACAGCTTAAGTCTAAATTGTGGTTACTACTAGAACTTATATCTATCTTGTTCTGCCTGGAATACTGGTGAGTGAAGCCATCAGAGGGCCAGGGGACTCTCCCAGGGAATAACAACCTAACTAAAAAGACCATTAGCACAAATATCACAGGTAATTCAGATTTACATTTTCTTCTGGCCCAGTGACCCCATTTCTCAGATGACTAGCCAAGCCCTAAGAGCAAAATCTAACTAAACACCCATATGCAAACACAGTGTAACAGAGATCCAAAGTCGCCCTCTTTCTGGAACAGCCTGACCCTCTGATGTTGCTGGGAAGAAATTTCTCCTTCTTTGGAATAGAGACCCTGGCACACTGCAGCACTGTCAGATGGAGACAGAAGGAAACAGCACCATGACAAGCATTGCTGATGGCCCATTATTAACACTAGCAGCTAAATGTGACAGCACCAGCCAAGGCTGACATCGTTGTAGTTAGAAGTCTCTGTTGAACTTGGAGGGTGGTCACAGCTTCAGTCTCCATCAGAGACAGTAGCAGTTATAGGAAATGACTCAACAAGGATGAAGTCCCTTGTGCATCTTGACTCACTGCAGGAGACACATACAATTTTTATAGAGGTTGAGAGTACTTGAGTATATGAAGCTCATGTATGAAGGGTCAATTTGAAAGAGAAAAAAATATTGAAAGAAATTATTTTATGAAGATAATTATTTCTGAGTCTCTGAGAAATAGGTGGGGGAGGCTTGAGGGACAGAGAGGATTTTGGAGATTCCTTAACTGTGGAGAGTTGGAAGAAAGTTAAGATTATTAACATTAATTTAACCTTACTGTATCCTAAGACTGATATTAGAAAACAGATTATATTGCTAATGAAGATGAGTAGCTTGATTTTATAGATTTTTCCCCATTATCTAAACTTTGCCTATTTCCTAGTTATATAAATAAAAGTTATAACTCATCATTCTCTTACATATTACTCCCGATATAGTAGAATTCTTAGGCTAAAGCTTTTTAGATCTTTCCTCATTGAAATTCTTGTCAACATTTTAAAGCCTAACAGCACAAAATATATCAAATGCCACCTGCACAGCATGACATAGCAAAGAAATCCCTTCTCAAATGTACTGTTCAGATCCAACTAGAGTCATAAATCTGTAACATAGTGGCATTTTAAAACAAGTTATTACTCCAGAATTTGAAAACACACAAAATCTAATTAATGTTTTTGTTCTTTTGCCTTGTTCTTTGTTAACTTGGAAATATTAGTGCCTAAATTCTAAACTTCCAAAGAAATATTAAAGAAAGCAAAATTCTGAGTAAAGAGTACATTTGGGTAAGACCAGGACTGGAATATTGGCATCCAACTTTTCCCTCCCAGAACCTAAATGAAAGGGCTAAAAAAAAGTAAAAATAATGGAAAATCTGCATTGGCATCAGAGATGGCAGAAGTGTACCAATGACATGTTATGAAAAATTAGTGGAATTTCTAATAGAAATAATCCAATTGGGGATAGACTAAAAGATTTGCCTAAGAACCAACTCCTAACTCTCTCACCCAAGAAAGCAAAGGAGTGAGAAAATGCCTGGCGGAAATCTGGGCAGAACTGCAGCATTTCCTAAAACATGGAGGCAAAAGGGCTGGAGATGAGGATGGCTGACTCTTTGGTGGAGGAAAATGCCTCTTGGATCTCTTCCACTCTGTGGATCAAAGCAATCGGAAACGGATGCCATGGGAATTCAAGTGTAGCCATGGCAATCAGTCAATGGCAGCAGGGCTGTCTCTTGATGCAGCAGAACCTCATCTGACAATGAGTCACCTTTGATTGTCCCAAGAGGGGAGAAAATAGTTTGTGTGGAAGGTAAAAATGTTCCCTGGTATAATGCCAGATGCCCAAACTGCCCACACTTCCAGCTTCCTCTCTGCTTCCTTCGAGTGATAGACTCACAGAATTGCTCATATAAGCTTCTATTAGCCTATGTCCACAAAAGGACTTACACCAGAATATAGCAGTGTTATTCATAATAATCCCCAACAGGAAATAACCTAAAATGCCCATCAAAAGAGAATGGATAAACAAATGGTGTTATATTCATCCAATAAAATGATGTTCATTGATATAAAAAGCATGAACACAGGCACACGCAACAATAAAAATGAACATAAAAACTTTCTTATAAAGATGTACACACCAAAGAATGCATTTTTATGAGAATATCTATTTATATGAGTTTCACGAAAAACTAACCAAGGGTGATAGAAATCAGAACAATGATTGTCTATGGGGAATTGCCTGAATGGGTGTATGAGAGAATTTGGGAGGTGATGGTAATGTGTTATGTCATGCTATTTACAAGGGTAAGTCCATTGTCAAAACTCATTGAATTTGTCAAAACTAATATGTGTACATTTCACAATATGTAAATTTCACCTCAATTAAAAAAATAAATTATTTGAATACTGTAACTGAATTTTATGCCTTTCATTGCTTTAAAAATCCATGTGTGGCATCCCTCTAGTATTGTAAAGTGATGTATAGCATGCATTTTCCTGTGTGCTTAATTTGAACTTAACTTCATTATTTCCATATCCTTATTTTTTTCTTTTAAAACAGCTTTATTAAGATATAATTCATATACTATACAATTCATCCATTTAAACTGTACAGTTCAATGGTTTTTAGTTTATTTACAGAGGTGTTCCATGGTGGTCCAGTGGTTAAGACTCTGCACTTCCACTGCAGGGTGCACAGGTTTGATCCCTGGTTGGAGAAATAAGATCCCATGTGGTGCAATCAAAAAAAGTAAAAGAAAAGAAAAAAAGAAAAATATATAGACAAGTATCATGGAGAAGATCCATGTCCTTATTTTTACTGGACAAATTTTTTCTTTATTTTATTCTGGTGTCTTTGTGTGTATGTGTGTGTGTGTGTGTAATAAAGGGATGATTCTGGATCCATTATATGATGAAAGACTCTTTTCCCTTTTGTTTTTCCAAAAGCAACTCTTTTATCCTCTAATCTCAGTTCAAACACACTACAGGGAAATTGCCAAATATGAACAAAACTAGCTTTTCTGTCGACTGCACCTATCCAAAATAAAGCTCCTTTGAGCTAAACCAAAATCACAAGATAAGAATTGTTAATTTAACTGCTTCACTGACTTTCTATGAACTGAATACTTAATAAACGTAGAAAGAAAAATAACTTCTATATTATCTTGTTATTATCTTATTCTTGGTATTCTAAGAGACCCACTTATATGGTGAGTTTACATTAGAAAAAAAGAGCAAGATAATAATTTCAACCCTATCAACCTCAGGATAAATGAAAAAAATAAGTTCCTTATTCCTTGCTCTTATGTTATGATATTAAAAGTTTTACCCACCCTGATATTACTCTCTTAACAAGTCCTGCAAGATACACATCTTCTGAAAGTAGATATCAAGAGAAAAAATTTTATGAAAAGAAGAAATATGAGTCATACTTATTGAATTTTTATGTGTAAAGAAAAATATGTCAATGAAAATTACCTATAAGATCTAATACACACTTCCATGAAAGTTATTCTAACCTTCATTCAGCCTTGCTGGGCCCATTTGTAAAGTATCTATAGGGTATAAGGTACACTTACCATTGACTTGTCCCTTTCTGTCCTCTGAACAATCAGTTGTTATTTCCTGTAATCATACTTTTGACACCTTCCAGTATTCATCCCCTCTGTCCATCCCCAAAGCTTTCACCTAGTTCAGGTCCACTTTTCATCTCCCCTGGATTATTTTTAAAACTTCCTAGCTGGTCTCCACAGCTCTAATGCTTTTAGGGCTACAGCAGTAATCTTGCTAAACACTATGCCTTAGTCCATTCAGGCTGAGATAACAAAACAACAGAGACTGGGTGGTTTACAGACAACAGAAATTTACTTCTCACAGTTCTGGAGGCTGGGAAGTCAAAATCAGGGCGCCAGGAGATTCACTGTCTGGTGAGGGCCCACTTCCTGGTTCATAGACGGCAGCCATATTTTGCTGAATTCCACATAGTGAAAGGGGTGAGGAATTCTCTTGGATTTCTTTTAAGGGCACTAACTCCATTCTGAGCACTCTTTGCTCATTATCTAATCACCTCCCGAAGGTCCTACCTCCAATATACCATCCCATTTGGGAATTTTGGAGGGACAAAAATATTCAACCTAGAGCACACCATCAGGACAACACTGAGCTCACTTGCCTGCTCAAAAACCTTTGGAAGTTCCTTTATTGCCCAACAAACTCCATCTAGTCCCTTGGGACAGAAGCACAACTGGCCCAAATTTACCCAACCACCTTTGCTTTGCTGTAATCCTCCATACATCCAAACCTTTAAAACCTGTAATTAGAAAAGTAATCCATTCTGGCCATAAAAAAGTCAAACTGTAGAGCTGTATAAAAAAAATATGATAAAGTGAGTGGTTTTCTACATCCCTTCAACCTCATTTCTAAGTAGTTACTGCTGTTAACATTTCAGTGTGTGTTCTTCGTCCCATAAACAAAATATACCTGTATATTGTATAGAGATTGAAATATGAAAGTAGATTTATGTTTGGGAACTTGCATGTTTCCCATGTAACATTTTGACATGAATATTTGTTCAGTCATTTGTGATTTATCTTATTCTTTTCATGATTGTCCTTATTCTGTTAATAGACTGTACTAAATATAATTTATTTAATTGGTTCTTATTAGTGACATTTGGACTACTTCGATTTTTAGCACTTTTATACAACACTTGATTGACTATCTTGGTATCTACATCTTGCATGCACCAGTGAAAAAGTATCTGTAGAGAAATTTTCTCAAAGTGAAATATCACCCAATCCTTCTTTAAACAACCTGCACCAATTTATGCCCATTTCCCACCTTTCACCTTGACAGCAGTAGGTAATATAAACTACTTTAATCTCTCTGCTTTAATGGGTGAGGACTAGTATGTCCTCTTTAAGTTTCCTTTTAAAAATCATGAGTGAGTTTGAACATCTTTGTGAATATCAATAGGTCATTAAATGTCTCTTTTTTTGAACTCTATTTTTATAGTCTGACAGAATTTAAGGAGTTGTTGAGTTTTTTTGTATTGATTTTTATGAGTTTCTTGGAAGTTAATCAATTTCACCATTTTTTCTATCATGTCAGATACAAATAATTTTCCTATTCTGTGTGTATTTATACTCAAATGATTTATTTGTTATTGTCATAAAAATGATTTTAATGTCATCAAATTTATTAATCTTTACTTTATGGAAGTTGTTCTCAAATTAGTGTGCATAACAAGCAGATATGATCACTATAATGCAGATTCCAGGAAAAGAAGAAATCAATGTTATGTTAATTACATGAAAGAATTGGAAAACTTTCCTTCTTTCTCTAGGCTCTGGAATAGTTTAAATAAATTCAGAAGAATCTTTTCTTTAATGCTAAGAAAGAATTATAAAATTATTTACTCGTTATTTTCTCATTGTGTATATTAGCTGTTTGACAAGTATCTCATTATTTTTTTATTTCTTCAAGTTATTTTTTTTTTCCCTTCTGGTCTAAATATTGATAATTTGCATTTCTCTGAAAAAGCATACATTTCTTATGAGTTTTACATTTGTTTTCAAAGTTTTGTTTTAATACATTTTAATAAATAAGTTTATCTTTTATATGTGTTTATGTGTGTGTTTATTTTACTTACACATATCTAATCTGAATATAACTGGAATATATTACCATTTCATATCCCTACATGTAAGAGATGAAATTTCCAAAAGTTAGGGATGAAATGGACCTCTAAAATAGAGATAAAAATGACCCCATAAAAGTAGGGGGAGATAATAATAAACTTTATAAATTTTAAGCCAAATATACAAGTTAAAATTGCAAGACATACTTCGTAGAATTTAGAAATGCATGTTTTACACTATACATATAGGAAAAGAAAGGGGTAAAGAAATTTTACTAACCCAATGGAAGGCTAGAGAAAGAATAACAAAACATGGAAAACCAAGGTAAATAGAAAGAAAAAAGTAAGATGGTAAAACTAAATGAAAACATATAAATAATTATAATAATATAAATGGACCAAGTGGCTTCTAAAAGATAGATATTTTATTTTATTACTTTATTTATATTGAAGTATAGTTCATGTACAATGTGTGTATATATATACATGCATATTCTTGTGTATGTATACATATATTCTTTTTCAGATTCTTTTCCCCTATAGATTATTACAGGATATTGAATATAGTTCCCTGTGTTATACAGTAGGTCCTTGTTGTTCATTTTATATGTAGTAGTGTGTATCTGTTCATTCCAAATGCTTAATTTATCTCTCCCTCTCACCTTTCCCCTTTGGTAACTTTAAGTTTGTTTTCTATGTCTGTGAGTCTACTTCTATTTTGTAAATAAGTTCATTTGTATCATTTTTTTTAATTCCACATACAAGTGATATCATATGATATGGCTTTCTCTGTCTGACTTACTTCACTTAGTATGAGATATTTTAAATACAATTAAAAACCCCAACTGTACACTATTTATGAAATTCCCAACTAAAATTTAATGACATAGGAAGGTTAAAAGGAACGGTTCACCTATATCAGACAAAAATAAATTAATACAGTTAATAGAGTAAATAAAGTCACTTCACAACAGTAAAATTAATATATATAAGAAAAAATAGCAGCTATAAACTTATGCACACATACTAAAGCCTTTAAAATGCAGCAAATAAATTTTTACAACATTAGCAAGAGTATGTCAATCCACATAACAGGAGTTTTTTACAAGTCTCCTAGCAATTAATAAATCAAGCAAACAAAAGATACGGAAGATATGAACAACATAATTAACAAAGTGTTGGTCATATATGGAATGTTGCATGTTGTAATTACAGAATACACATGAAATTTTAAAACTGGAAAGGCATTTTAGAATTCAAATCATATTTAAACAAAGAAGAAATATTGCCATAATATAGAATATGATATTAAATTAAAAATTCATAACAAAAAGATAATGTGAGAAAATGGAAACATTTTGAAATTACAAAACATGTACATACATAACTTTTGAGTCAAGGAAGAATCATAGTAACAACTGTAAAATACTTCACATTGAAAAAGGTGAAAATATTCACATCAAAATTCATGGAATTTAGGTAACTCAGTTTTTAGAAATATATAATAATAAATTCTTACAGAAATACAGAAAACTATCAGCAAAACAACCAAAGAGGTTAGAAAAAGAACAACACGAAAACACTAAATAAGAGCAAGAGCACACTTTCTTAAAAATTACAGAGGGAAAATAAGATAAACTCAGTAAACATACCCAAAGCTATTTGTTTGAAACAGCTATTTAAGTAAATATACCTCTAACAGGTGTTGTTTTTTGTTTTAAGAAAACAAAAGACACAAATAAACAATATAGGAGTAGAAATACACTCTGACAAAATAATATATTGAACAATATTATACCAATAAATTTGAAAATTTAAATGAATTGTAATATTTCTTAGAAAAATAAAACTTGTCAAATCTGACTGAACACATAAGATTCCATTGCTTATAAATTATATTTTATCTTTGTCAGCTTGAGTAGTAAGACAAGATGAAGAAATAAGGATTAAATAAGAAGAAATCAGATCTCACAAATGATATGTTTAGCTACATAGAAAATCAAAGATAAACAGAAAAATTATTAGAAGTAATAATAATCAGTGTGTTTGCTGAAAATAAGAATCTAACAAAAATTACTTGTCTCTCAATTAATAACAAATAAAAGTTTTTTTAAATACTCTTTATAATTGTAACAAATAAGTTTTCTGGAAATAAGTGTACCAAAATCTGTAGTAGAACTATACAGAAAATACTATAAAATTTTATTGAAAATATTTACCTTGTAAATTAAATGGAAGCATACAGTCATGGATAAGAAGATGTAATGTTGGATAAACTGATTATAATTACAATAAAAATTGTAGGGCTTCCCAGGTGGCACAGTGGTTGAGAATCTGCTTGCCAATGCAGGGGACACGGGTTCTAGCCGTGGTCTGGGAAGATCCCACATGCCGTGGAACAACTAAGCCTGTGAGCCACAACTACTGAGCCTGCACGTCTGGAGCCTGTGCTCCACAACAAGAGAGGCCGTGATAGTGAGAGACCCGCACACCAGGATGAAGAGTGGCCGCCGCTAGCAGCAACTAGAGAAAGCCCTCATGCAGAAACGAAGACCCAACACAGCCAAAAATAAAAGAAATAAATAAATAAAAATTTTATAAAAAATTGTAACAGGATCTTATTTAAACTAATTTAAATTTTTAATTATTTAAAAATGTATTTAGAAGAACAAAGGGTCAAATATATACAAGACAATACTGGAGAAATACTAATTATGACTAGTGGACAGGGTGATAGCCTACTGAATAGCAAAGCTCATGATGAAACTGTAGTAATAAAGACAATATATTCTTGACATAATAATAAACAAATAGACCAATCGCACAAAATGGAGATCGCAGAAAAAAAGACTCACATGAATATTATAATTAAATGCAATCCAATAAAGACACAGACCTACTTGAGAATGGACTTGAGGATATGGGAAGGGGGAAGGGTAAGCTGTGACAAAGCAAGAGAGAGGCATGGACATACATACAGTACCAAACGTAAGGTAGATAGATAGTGGGAAGCAGCCACATAGCACAGGGAGATCAGCTCGGTGCTTTGTGACCGCCTGGAGGGGTGGGATAGGGAGGGTGGGAGGGAGGGAGACGCAAGAGGGAAGGGTTGTGGGAACAGATGTATATGTATGACTGATTCACTTTGTTATAAAGCAGAAACTAATAATAAAAAAAAATGTAATCCAGAGATGGTATTAAAATTAGAAATGAGGAGGATATAATGTGACCATTCAATAAATGGTGCCTGGACAACTGATTATTCAAATGGAACAAAATAACTCCCTGTAACACTTTACACAAATGCATGCATGTATACACACATGCCCTTCTAGATGGATTAAGACACAGGGAGATCAGCTCAGTGCTTTGTGACCGCCTGGAGGAGTGGGATAGGGAGTGTGGGAGGGAGGGAGATGCAAGAGGGAAGGGATATGGGAACAGATGTATATGTATAACTGATTCACTTTGTTATAAAGCAGAAACTAATAAAACCCTTTAAAAAATACTTAAAGTGAAAAAAGCAAGGTATGAAAATTTCTTAAAATATAAAAGAATATATATATTTGTAGCCAAGGTACAGGTGGAATTTTTAATTAAGAAAGAAAGAAAAGACAAATTATGAACTGTAAAGGGATAAATTAGACTACATTAAAATTAAAAGCTTCTATATATCAAAAGGTGCCATTTAAAAACAAAACTGCAAGCCCATGGCATAAAAATGATATTTGTAATGCATATAATTGATAAAAATATTTAAATATAGAATGTGTCAGAAAACAGAAAAATTAGTAAGAAAAGTACAAACAACCCAACAGAAAAATAGCTAATGGATATGAAAAGAAAATTCGAAAGTTTGTGCATGAAATCACGCTTAATTTTATAAAATAGAGAAAAACAAATTTGAGCAACATTGAGATGACATTTAATCTGGTCACATAAGCAAACTTAAAAAGAAAAGAGAAAAATAATTATTACAAATACCATGTGATCTCACATATATGTAGACTCTAAAATATTTCGGAAAAAAAGCTCATAGATATAGAGAAGAAATTGGTGGTTGCCAGAGGCTGGGGGCAGGGTGTGGGTGAAATTGGTGAAGGGAATCAAAGGTACAAATTTCCAGTTATAAAATAAATGTCATGGAAATGTAATGTGCAGCATAGTGACTAAAGTTACTAATACTGTATTGCATAATTGAAAGTTGCTGCGAGAGTAAGTCTTAAAAGTTCTCATCACAAGAAAAAAAATTATGTCACTATGTATGGTGATGGAAGTTAACTAGACTATTGTGGTGAACATTTTGCAGTAGATACAAATATTGAATCATGTTGTACACCTGAAATTCATATAATATTGTATGTCAGTTATACCTTAATTTTAAAAATGCTAAAGAAAATAAAGAAAAATCTAATCATCATAGCTGGGCCAGACTGTGGAGCACCTGGAACCCTCATACACTGTTGATGGGAGGACAAATAGCCTCAGGTAACTTAGGAAGCATTTTGGCAATATTTTATGATGTTAAACATGTATATATCCTGCCCTATGGTCTAGCAATTCTACTTTAAGGTATATGACCTAGAGAAACTGTGACACTTATGCATAAGGATTATGAAATTGTTCGTGTCACTGTTTCTAGCAGGCAAACAAAAACAAAAACAAAAACTGAATATTTCACCAGCAGATAAATAAAGAAGTTGGTATATGCTTTCACACACTAAAATAATGTAAAACAGCAATTGAAAACACATGAACCATAACAATACCTATCAAGACAGATAACTATCAAACTGTAATCACACTCTCCTAAAGTTAATAATCATTATTTCAAGGTTAGTATTTTGTGAGGTAAAGCCTTTTGATTTTATCTTACCACTTCTGAATAGCATGACCACACGCGTTGCTGCCAACCAAATGTATTGAACTGGTGACTTACTTCTAAGACTGAGGCAGAAAGGAAAATTTCACATGCATACATTCTACTTTTCAATTTTATTTTGAAGTCTTAAAAAGCAAAGTCCCCAAACATAGAGCATTACCAAAAATTTGGTATTCAGTGAAATACTTACTGATAAAATTTTAACAGGAGATGACCTGAATTACTTCCATGTCATTAGCATTCCATTTGCTTTTGTAATGATTTCTGCATAATTTTATGTGCAGCAACACAATTGCAGAGATTATAAGTACAAATTGATAAGAAAATGCACTATAGAAAAAGTCTGTTATTTCCAATGAACAAGACTATGATTATTTTGCAAGATGAAAATACACTTTTTAAAAGTGTAGCATATAAAGTAATGATTATTGTTTTCCATTATACATTATCCTATAGAGGAAAAATGAAAAACTAAAATAACTATTTTAAATGAAAAGAGCAGGATGATTTGCACAGTGTCTTCTTTCTAGAGGTTTCCATGTTCTAAAACTGCCAGATACACTTTTAGCCTGGAGCTTTAACAAGCATGAAAGATCATTAACCCAAGGTCATAATAGCCAACTTCCAAGGGAAAATAACCAGTCATGTTGAAATTATTTAAATGACCACAGAAGCATATGCCAATTAAGGAGTTATCATAAAAGTTCAGGTGAGAAAGACAATAAGAGTCAAAGAGATGGTGGGTAAGGGCAGGAGTCTAGAAATCTTTAGGAAGTTAAATTGAGAGGACTTGGATGAATGGGTTAAGAGAGAAGACCAAGGCCAAAATGACTCTTAGATTTCATGCTTGGGTGACTAGGTGGCTGGAGATTTCTCAAGCACAGATCTAGAATATAGATGAGAGTGAGAGAGAGA
This sequence comes from Mesoplodon bidens, assembly GCF_964165515.1. Classification (NCBI taxonomy): domain Eukaryota; kingdom Metazoa; phylum Chordata; class Mammalia; order Artiodactyla; family Ziphiidae; genus Mesoplodon; species Mesoplodon bidens. The sequence goes on from NC_138161.1 coordinate 18,971,496, forward strand.
GAGAGATTTGGGCAGAGAAGATGATGAGCTAAGTTTTAGGTGCCTGGGGAGAATCAGGATGGCAGTTTTTGAGGATATCAGCATACGTGCAGAAAAAAAGAAAGAAAGAAAGAAAGAAAAATGGATGCAGTACTTACAAAAAATTCAGAGTTAGAAAAGACACAATTTGGAGCAGAACTCTGGGGAAAGTCTGTACTGAGAAGATATGAAATGTGAAAATGGCTGAAGAAAAACAAGAAGAGAAGTTATCTTATAGATCCCGAGGAAGAGGAATTTTAAGAAATCAACAGCCACATATTTAATAGAACTCCACCCTAAAACAATTCATATCCACCCTCCACCGCATACTTTTTCTTAAAGATTTTCTAAAGTCATTTTAATTTACCTGAAGATAAATAGTACTTAACTGTCCTTTAATGCATATTTCCCACAGCATATATAGTGCCATATTAAAAGTATAAAGGATATTTTCTGTACTCCAAAGATAGTTTTTGGCTTGTTTTGAGTTTGTTTTGTTTTGTTTTTTTTACTAGTTTTAAATTTCTTGTAGAAGTAAAACTTCAGTGAGATGTTCTTATACCTTTCCAAGCCTTGAAATCTTATAGGAAATTATAGGCAGTCTCACTGGGAACATAAATTCATTCTGTAAATAAGGAAAGAAACTGAGAGTTTAAGGCATACATTCAACTGAACACCAGAAACATTTTAAAGAGAACTTTCAAAAATCAGAAGGGAAGAATTCATCAAATCTTTAGTACATGACTTGATCCATGTTCGTTAAATAAAGACGGAGTGTGCCCCACCCCCCATTTTCCAGGCACTATGCAGTGCTCTGGGGACAGAAGGACAATGAAAACACAGTATTGGTCCAGCATCCAACGTCTCACAGCCTGGAAGAGACATAAATAAAGAAGCCAATCATTATCATAATGGGCCAATAATCTAAGACGTCTACAAGATGTTATGAGGGCTCAGGAGAAAATGATCAGTGATATTTTTACATTAATCAAATCGCCAGCTTTAAAAGGGACAACATATTAAAAATTAACACTGTAAATTAAAGTAAGATTTTATATGAAAACTCTTTATCAGGGAAAAATATTTTACTCTTTCTCAGCTTGGTCATCGGGTCTTTACATTGAGGAAAGAGGTTTCATTTGAGTAGGTTCAGTTTTGAGTTTTGCTCTCATCTTCTTAAATGATACAACCTGGGTTGAAGAACACTTAGAAAGAGAAGTTGGTGTTTGTTTATGGAAACAAATAACAGGACATCTGTTATTGTAAAATTTAAAGAAAAACACGTTACTGAGAGAATTTAATTCAGTGTACGCTTTATTTCTTGTAAACGGAGACCAAATTAACATGTTTGAATATTATTTATGCAGTATTTTCATGTAAACGCTGTAAAAAGAGGAAAAATAATTTTCAGACTTCTTATGCTTTTTCTCCTTTTCCTGCATGTGAACAGCAAACACGAAAAGTTATTTTTATGAATATTCTCTATTCAATGTGTAAATGAATTCTTTTCCTTGCAAATGCCAATGTCTTATCTCCATATTTTCTACTTTGTTATGGAAAAAGATGACTGTCCTACAGATTTACATGCCTTGCTCTGTTGCCCTACAGATGTATATTCAACAAAGAATAAAAAGGTTTAGAGAATGAGAAGCATGGACAGTCAAAATCAGAAGAACGTTGCTAACGTCAGTTTCACTGGGATTCATAAAGGCAGTCTCCATAGCAACATCATTTTCACAAGAAACAGAAATGCTGCATTTTATTTTATTTTTTAATGGAAAAGCTGAAGGTTAGATTATCATTTTTTTTCTCATATCCCACTTATCCTCTACCCTCAAACAGGTCCAATCACATTCAAAAGGAGATTTATGGACATGAAAGATGGCTCCGTATTTAAGTGGAATAATACTCAACAGAATTTCTTATAGAAATATAGTGTTAGAGGATTTGGGATAAAATAAATCTGGGGGGAACTACTCCTTAAATTAGAAACATATTACTTGACTCTTACTCTGAGAGCTTGGGAGCTAGTTATTTAAACCTGATGTTGTAAATCCAACAAAGGAACTCATTTAAGAGTCGAACTAAATCCAATTTGTGTGACTAAACAGCTTAGGGAAACATTTGGTCTCTTTCTGTTTTTCCACTTGCTTTGAGGATTAAGTTTGGGAGAATGATTATAGCTCTCATAAGTTTCATTAATAAAAATGTATCTATATTATCCTTCCAGTTATTACTGTTTTTAGAATGCATATATTTTTTCTTCATGAAAGATAATGGTGGAAGAAGAAATGGAAGGAACATTTGGCAATATTCTTTATTTACTAAGCTGTTTAAGGGATTATTCCTAGAAAAAAATAAAATTCCTTATTAATTTAAAATGGTCTCTTCTTAGTATTCAAATACTAAATATCTAACATCTCTTAAGCTTTAATGTTAAACCGCATTTTAAGATTATAATTGTATTACAATTATATAAGTGCATTTTAAAACTTTTTTTGGAAAATTATAAAACAAACTTTCACTCAAGAGAGTGGAATAACTCCATCATGAACAAATGCCTATTTACTCGATAAACGAGAATGAGTCTCTTTGGAGCTATCATGGTCCATTGACTAAATGTATTAATAAGTGAGAGGTTTTCTGATGTTTTTAAACCAATCACACCTTGCATCAGGCAAACCAGAATGCTGCTAATGAAAATATTTTACGCTATCAGTTAAACAAGTAATTATTTTGTAATACATTCATTCTATATAAAAGATTGCTAAAATTAATTTGTATTGATTATAATTATAAAAATGAAGAAGAAAATATGAAGTTCATATATATACTATAGACCTTAACAGGTCCTCCAGTACAATGAGGTTTTTTGTTTGTTTAGTTGCTTGATAATAATGGAACTAATGCTGCTAAAAGGAAATTATGCAATAACTATAGAAATTTACTTTTATATATCTTATTATGTATAATATCAATTATATAGCTTCTGGATATAAAATGTAGCTTTTTAGGTTAAGGTTTGTGTTTTCTAAGAAAAGTCAAATTTACTTGTCCACAAAGAACATTTGGTTGATGGAAAAAGCTTAGGGTCAAGAAATAGACAACTCTAACGAGATAAAACAAAATTGACAAATGACTAA